>NC_063053.1:35631648-36006648 GCF_018812025.1 Megalobrama amblycephala | reverse complement strand
TTACCACCACCTACTGGCAGCTTTAGTTTCTTATTTTTAATATAATTTAATTAAAAAAAATTCAATATTTCCATATTAATTTTAATTACATCAGAACGACTTGTGAACAGCTTAACTAAAAAAAATATTCTGCTTGTGTTTCATGAATGAGGTCCTTTTTTAATGTCATGATGGTTGGCACACTAAAAATCACTGGATTGAAAAAACAATAATTTGAATAAAGGAATGATGTGAAATACTACCATAATATATAAGTATTTTATGTTTTATTTATTCATTTATTGCATTACAAGAATGTGAATTTGGGGAAAATGTGCTTAAAGTCAGCAATGAAGAAGAAATGTCATTGCCAGAGTGATGGGGATGTTAATGTTTTTGATTACAAGGCCACATGAAATAATAATAATAATAATAATAATAATAATGATGCGCTTGGATAAATCACTTCTAATAACACTGAAATTATTGCATAAAGAATAAGAATCGACCAACTGATTTCATTGCGACTTAATTGTCATGAAATGTCACAATGCAAAAAATAAAATTTGTAAATATTAAAGGTCCCGTTTTTCGTGGTTTTTTGAAGCTTTGATTGTGTTTATAGTGTGCAATATAACACGTGTTCATGTTTCGCGTGTAAAAAAACCACAGTATTTTTCACATAATTTACTTATCTGTATACCGCTGTTTCCACGGTCATAAAAACGGGCTGATGACTTCCTTGTTCTATGAAGTCCCTCCTTCAGAAATACGTAACAAGTTCTGATTGTGCCAGCGGTTCCTGTGTTGTGATTCGACAGCAGTTTAGCGAACCTTGCCCGGAAAGGTCACGCCTCTTACCATAACGTGGAGATGCACGCGCTCAGTGTTATTGTAAACATGTCTTTAATTTTACCCTATCAATTTGAGCCGGAATCAGACCCGGTGATTGGACTGCGGGATGAAAATAACAGCGTTTCGACGACATGGCGACAAACACACTCTACAAACGCAACTCTTGTGTATTCCTGTGGGCGGAGGTTAGTCAAAAAACTGTTTTAGTGACGTCATTAAAGAAGGAAGTAGAGGGATGTAGTCCAAACTGGCCGTTCGATGTAGGCGACTTCTGTTAAATAAAATATCTCGCTTGGCATTGAACTTTGAGCTTTAAAATTTTACAGATTTTATTTATACTCTAACAACAACATTACACACTAACTAAAGTTTGAAACATGGGATCACGAAGAACGGGACCTTTAATATTCCAAAAATGTCATTTGTTTACTTTATGCAAAATGCTAAATTGTTGTCTGTTTATTTTGGTGCGAAACCACGTTTCTCTTGAGATTCACACATTAATTGGAACATTGGCTTGTTGATTTAGTCTTCTGCTGTTTGTCCAGGTTTAAACCCCTTGTTTCTCTGAATGTGACCCTGTTTGACAGACGCAGGCCTCTGGTGGACTTAACACAGTCTGCCCTGGAATGCCATTTCACGAGTGTTTTCTTCGGCCTTTTCTTCGGCCTATTATTTCATTGGCCTGCATTCTTGTGTCCGCCGGTAACAGTCACCTGCTGTGTTCTTGCTGCTCCATCTGAACTCTGTCAAACTTGTTTTCTTGCAGCCCGAGACAATAGGCTGTCTCATCAGCCTTGAAAGACCTGTGGCTGGATGGAAACCAGCTGTCTGAAATACCACCGGTAAAGTATTTCTGAAACGTCCTGTTGATGTCATTCTCAGAAACTGTCGGATCTGTCAGCTGTTAGCTCTTTATCCGAGTTCTTTTGCATTAAATTCCCCAACATGCGCGTGTGTGTGTGTGTGTTTGTGTGCACGTGTGCTTTCTCTGCCTCAGGAACTGGGTAGTATGAGAAGCCTTACGTGTCTGGATGTATCGGAAAACAAGTTAGAGCGCCTCCCAGAGGAGATGGGAAACCTTCTTTCCCTCACTGACCTGCTGGTGTCCCAGAACCTCATAGACATGCTGCCGGAGGGCATAGGTCAGTCTTTAGGCCCTGAGTGTTAGTTTAAGTGTGCTTCTGTGTGACCTTTGTGACCTGCAGTAATAAGATGATAGCGATTGATGGGGTTTGTTTTTAATCAAAGTGACAAATGAAACCAGAAAATGAGTTTTTGTTTTTTTCAGAGCTTATATGAACGGAACAGATGTTTGGACTCGTGTTTAACCTGCTGATCTATATTTGTTCATGCTTGTGTTGTTGTTGTTAGAAGAGCACAACAGTGATCTGTGATGTTTGATTATTTCCAAGCAGTAATCATACTGTAATATATGTTTTCCTTTAGGAAAATTAAGACGGCTTTCAATATTGAAAGCAGATCAAAACCGATTAGTCCAACTGCCGGAGAGCATCGGCAACTGTGAAAGCCTGACAGAACTAGTGCTGACAGAGAACCAGCTGGTGGTGAGTTACGCTCCTGAACCTGCTAACTATCTGCAGTTAACACGGGGAAATCAGAGAAATGAAAACGTCAGCCAGATTAACTCCTATAATATCTAAGTTTATTTTTATTTCAAATTTCAATTATTTAATTTTTAATTATTTTATTTATTTATTTATTTTTACATTTGCTTTATATGTAGGGTCTGTGTACATTCTGGACATTTGATTTTTAGTAGCACTTTATTTTACAGTCCTGTTCTTCATGTACATACCATGTACTTATTATACCCAAACAGTACTACAACACTTATAAAGATTGAGTACGCTGCAATTAAAGTGTGCTAAATCATTGATGGAACTTAAAACAATTACATTTTCTGAATGAAGAGTTTAGTTTTATTTTTGAGTAGCTCAACATTTTTTAGTAAACCTGTATAATTAAATTATTATACTTATATGGAGTCAAATTAATGCCTTAAAGTTTTGGACAAAAATAAAGTTTTGCAAAACACAAAAAAGAATTTAGCAATAAAAAAATGTTTTGCAAACAAAAATAAAGAATTGCAAAGGAAAAATAAAGTATTGAGCGGAAAAAAATAAGTTTTGCAAGCAAAAATAATAAATTGCAAAATAAAATAACGTAGTGCAAAAATAAAAATATAATCAATTACAAAAATCAATGACAGCTGTAATCCTATTTTATCTTTGCCACATATTTTTCATGCTCAAACCTACTAAATCATTTGCAACGCTCATTTTATTCTGCGTTTCAGTCAAGCGTGCGCTCACGATACCGGCTTTCTTTTGCGCTGCACTTTTCTGTGCGGTTCTCTTTATGGCACTGGTTTGACATGGGGGTGTAGTCAAGAAACGGGGGCACGCCCCCGCGAAACACGTCATCGGCAGGAGACGCAGATCGCAACAGAACAGATCAAGCATAGAGACAGAGCGCATTTATTATAATCTGAAAACCATGCCGCACCGGGGGAAAAACAATCCAACCGTCTGGGCTGCCGCCTTGTCTTTTCTGACTCATTACAAAAAACAGAACAATGCCTAAAAGCTGCTGTGTGACAAGGTGTACAGCTGACAAGCTAAAAAAAACCCAGAAATATGTTTTTATAAGCTGTCGACCCCAAAAAACGAATGTTTAAGGACACAAAAGTGGATACAGGCAGTGAGACAGAGCGCAGCGGGTCATATTACTATAAGAAATGCATTGGAGGGGGTCGTAATCGGCGACAACATATGCTAAACAAACCAACAAAAACAAACCATTCATTATTTTTAACAATGTCAAAGAATTATTTCACCTGTCGCCGATTACGTTCCCCTCCAATGCATTTCGAGGGGGCGTGCCCCCGTTTCTTGACTCCACCCCCACGTCAAACCAGTGCCATAAAGAGAACCGCACAGAAAAGTGCAGCGCAAAAGAAAACCGGTATCGTGAGCGCACGCTTGACTGAAACGCAGAATAAAATGAGCGTTGCAAATGATTTAGTAGGTTTTGAGCATGAAAAATATGTGGCAAAGATAAAATAGGATTACAGCTGTCATTGATTTTTGTAATTGATTATATTTTTATTTTTGCACTACTTTATTTTATTTTGCAATTTATTATTTTTGTTTGCAAAAGTTATTTTTTCCTCTCAATACTTTATTTTTCCTTTGCAATTCTTTATTTTTGTTTGCAAAACATTTTTTTATTGCTCAATTCTTTTTTGTGTTTTGCAAAACTTTATTTTTATGCAAAACTTTAAGGCATTAATTTGACTCCATATACTTAAGCTTACTGAGCGATATAAAGTGACGTCAACCATGTCACTTCATTGCCGATGTTACCGACGTAACCGATAGTATCGAAAGAGTCAATTCAACATTAAACTGGGTTGCAGCAGATTTCAAGTTCCCAGCATGCTTTGCGTCACACTCTGTAAGGGAGAATAAATGTAGAACTTGGGTGTTATTTTGTGTGTTTTTGCACAAGATTAATACAGGGAAAGATGTATTATTATTTAATATTCTGTTATTTTGGTATTTAAATGTATTTCTGTGAATATCTTAAATATCTTCAATATTTAAATTAAAGTATAATTACCAAATTTGTGAAGTATAAAATATATATATTTTTTGTTTACTTAAATGTTTTGAGTTATCTGAATTTATGGGGTTTTACATCCACTGCATCAAAATAATTGAAAAATGAAGAACATTACGTATGGTAAACAATAGTTTTAAGTACAGTGCACTTAAACATTAAATAAAACTAAAATTAAAAAAATTCAGCTGGACTTAAAGGTGCTAAAGAGGATCTTTTCGTTGACTGAGAATCCAAAGACTGTTAAGGCCTTTGCACACTGAGTCCGAAATTTTCGCATGCGTTTTTTCGTATTCGCAATCCTAAAAATTCGTCACGCACAGAGACCTTGCGCACTGAGTCCGATGCTTATTAATGAATGCGTTGCGAAAAAATCGCAAAACAATACAAAATGAAGTCTTCAAGCAGTGAGCACGATTAGTTGTCTCCTCTCTTCTTAAAAAGAGAAAAAGAAAGAGGAAATATTGGGTCCATTCAATCCCGAGATTGCATAGAGAGAAAGGAGAATTCACCTCATCAAGGAGCTGCGGGATTATCCGAGCGTTTCAAAGATTACTTCAGGATGTCAGTGGCTCTGTTTGATGCTTTACTACTGGCACAATATGTCTTTATATTCGGTCTCTTTGTATTCCTCACGTTGTTTGTCATTCAGTGCTGCTGTTTTGTGCTGTAGACGACGTGGCTCAACTTGTCAGATGGCATTCTGGATTTTTGCGTTCGCGTACAGTGGCTCTGAATTGTCAAAACGTCTCTCAAAATGCGTTCCACGGATGCGAAAAACGCAGAAAATCGAACCTGATCCGAATATTTTTTTGACGGACGAAAGTTTCGGAGGCAGTGTGCAAACGCGATTGACATAACGTGAGGTCGAATTTATTTTTTAAAGTGCGAAAGTTTCGCATGCGAATTTCGGACTCAGTGTGCAATGACCTTTACTGAGTTTTCGAGAGAACGCCTCCCAAAACTCGTATTGGAACACGAGTGTTTACCACCGGCATTCGCTGTGTCGTGTTAGTGGATTCATTATGTCGGACTCACCGCAGGTAACTCATAATCTGCAGTTGTTACTCCTGTCTCCTGACAAAAACATTGCATGCGGCGCCTGTGGAGTGTGGAAAGTTACTGGAGCGCGCAGCCGTGTTCGTCTCGCACAAGGAACGTCATGGCAGTGATTGACAAGCCAGAGGGCCAATCGCGTAAACGATTGGCTGATGTTTTTAAGGCCCTACCTCGTGCACAGATGATGTATATTAATATTATTCCTTTCAGTGCACCTAATAAATAGTCTTTTATCAGTTAGTAAAGACAGTTTCAAGTAATATTGCAAAAATGTATAAAACAAAACATCCTCTTTAGCACCTTTAATTGTTATTTATAATTATTCTTTACTTAAAAGATTTGAGTTCAGAAGATTTTTTTGAGGTAATCGGTGTCTACAATAATTTTGAGTACTCTGAACTTATCGAGTTTTACAGTGTGGGTAATAACCCTGAATCTAAACCTAAATCTAACCCCTGTAGTTACCTACTTTTCAAGGTATTACCCAATACCTTCTTAGGTAGGTACACTGTAAGTACACATACTGTAAAATAAAGTGCAACCTGATTTTCTATTAAAAAAAAAAAAAAAAAAAAAAAGAAATGAGAAACTTTAACATTAGACGTTAAATTTTGATGTTAAATACACTATTGTTTTATATAGAATTGTTCTATAGTCTATACTGTTTTAATGCAGTTACATCAGAGGTAACTGTAATTATTTTACAGAAAATTAAGAGTAATCCCTTATTTTACTTTTTCAAGGGAAAAGTAATTAAATTATTTAGTAATGCATTAAAGGATTAGTTCACTTCTGAATGAAAATTTCCTGATAATTTACTCACCCCCACATCATCCAAGATGTTCATGTCTTTCTTTCTTCAGTCGAAATAAATGAAGGTTTTTGAGGAAAACATTCCAGGATATTTCTCCATATAGTGGACTTCACTTCAAAGAAGCTGCACTGAAACTGACATTTGGTCCTTCAACCCGTTGAACCCCAGTGAAGTCCACTATATGTGACCCGCTCTGGCGAAATGAGTCGGAAGTCGCAACGTTCTATTTTAAGATATGGGCCGATAATGTGGAAAAACAATGAGTAAACAATAAACAATTTTTTTTTTTTTTTTTTAAGCTAATTTCAAAGAACAGACTTTCAAAAATAATCTCCCAAAGTTTCGTAGTCCAGATAATTGAGTAAAGGTATTTAAATGGCTATTAAATTTGACATGGTTTTACTAAATTCGCTGGAAATTAACTTCTCAACTCCTCTCGCCACTTATGAGCATTTCCCGGTATCCCCTGAAACGTCTCTGCTCTCCAAATATGGTGTTACACGTTGTATAGAACCAATCAAAAAGCTTAGAAATGTAAACACACTGACATAAACGCTGATTTTTATCAATGGGAAGTGCGTTGATCACAAGATATTACTCACGGAATGATTTAACATACTTGGCTATAAACATGACTCTCATCTCTCCGGGATGCAGTGTGTATCCAATGTTCCCGGACCCATCCATGTTCGTTTTCCAATGTGGAATAACACAAAATAGATATCATTTTAAAGCTTAGAATCACATCGTTTTAATGCATCTAACCATTTTGAAAAACTCCTAACGACTGCTGAGAAGCACCTCTAAACCAGAGTTTACCGCCCGTTGGTGCCACCTGGCTGAGGAAAAAATGAACAACATTTTTTTAAGCTATTCTTTATGCTATCACCACGAAATTTGAACCAGATGCAGCTCACATATAGGAGAGCATCACCAAAAAGAGTTTTTTTTAGCGATCTTATTGAATAAATAAAAAAAAGAAAAATTATTTTTTTTAAATTATATATATTTTTTGTCTTTTATCAGCTGTTATATTTTCTTAAAATTTAAAATGATTTCTATCAAATGATACCTACCTTTTGACTCTCCTTGCTAGAGTTTTGGAGTTATGAGTCTTTACTTTTGTGTGTGTCGCTCAGAAAAAAAAAAAAAAACCTCTAAAAAAAGCCTTCAGGTCTTAAAGGGCAAAAAACTTTAAAAGCGATTTTTCTCAGATTTTCAATTGGAAAAAGAGGGCAGATGACCATAATTCAAATGGGTATATCTTTAAAACCATTCAAGGTATGTCTAGGATTTCATTTTAAAGCTTCTTGTCTCATCTTTCCATTGATACCAAAATCTCAATTTTGAAATTTGGGTCACTGTGACTCATTTTGCTGGATCAGGTCACATATGGAGAATAATCCTGGAAAGTTTTCCTCAAAAACCTTCATTTCTTTTCCACTGAAGAAAGAAAGACATGAACATCTTGGATGGGGGTGTGTAAATTATCACAGAATTGTGGTAATTCTGAAGTGAACTGATCCTTTAAACCCAACACTGAATATTCCTCGTCCTCTGTACTGTAACTGCGAGATCACAACTCATTTTCAATGGGAGAGACGCGGCAGGCGTGCCAAGCTTGTTTCACGAGAATACTGCACTTACAGCGCAAGATAATAAAAATCTATTTTTCCCGGCTGCTGCTTGTCAAACAAATCAGAGATTACTGTATTCATAACCAGTACAACGGCATGTGGCTTTTATATGCAAAATATGATAGCTACTTGCGGCTGCTGATTTTACTCATTTTATTCTCAACAGGACATTCTTAAACTCTTAACATAGCTTAATGTTCTTCAGCCATGGAAAAACTCTTTTCCCTCACAGTTCTCTTGTCATAAACACTATCTATTGTTAAGACGGCTTCGAAATCCAAATGGAATGTCAATATTTTTACGTTTAGCACTTAGAAAACCATTATAAAGAAATCACTTAATGCAGGTATAAAAAGACCAAATTCAGCACACACCTTATTAATAAAGCATACTATGTACAGACTAGCCAATAGAGCCCAGAATATGAATGTTTCACGTTATGCGTTTTCCTCCCACAGAAAACTATAGAAAATGCTTAGCGTGGCTTAATGCTTTCAGCCAATGAAAACAAATCGATGATGCAAACTACATGTTAATTTTTTTTTACTACAAGTTTAACCCTTAAATGCATACCTCGGGTCTTTAGTGACCCGGGACGTCATTCACTACCTTCCTCCTCATTCATTTGACATCAACCTTCTTAGTATTCCTCAATCAATTCATTATAAAGAATATAACAAGAAAAAATCATAAAATTATAAAAGAATGCCTATTTTTGCATTCATTTTTTGTAAAAATTGTATAGGGTCGCTAACGACCCGAGGTGTGTATCAGTGTACCTGTATTTTTTCTTCACAACAATAATTGAATCTTAGATGATGAAATTAGTACAATTCACCTTTATTCCACAAGGTGGCAATGTCTGATACACAATGCTGAAGTGACAACTCATTCAGACAGAAAGTGAAATAATAAGAAAAACATAAAATGGCTCAGCAATTTACTGCAGAGCAAGTACTGAACGCAATCAAATATGACTGTAACTGTTACTGGATGAATCTGGTGAAGCTGTTAGCGATTGAAATATTGATTTTGAAGATGTTGAAAATCATATAGTTTTGAGAATACATTTGAGATCGCGAATGGGCTCATATTCGTGACCTCCTACATAAAACTAGCCTATTATTTGCTGAATTTACTGGGAAATGAGCTCTGACGAGGACAGGGATGATGGCATAAAACATATGCTCAAACGGAGCCCTTTCAAGCTCCAAAAGGTAACAAAATATGCTTTATTTTATTCTTCTGTAATGGTTACTCTAATATCAGAGGAGTTTTATATTATCACGACAGGCAGAGATCCTTCCGTGTTAGATATAGATCCGGGTCGATAAAGACCCGAATATGTAAGAATGATTGGCGAAACAGTCATGCATTTAAGGGTTAACACATTGTATTTAAAATTAAAATTATAAATGACATTTATTTTCAAAAATCATAACCGCTGAATGCGACCAATAAGAACGAGGGGCTGACTAAAGTGAGTATTTTGAATGGTGTGAAGATGTTTGATAATGCAGAGTTTAGTTTCAGCCCTGCTCTAACACACCTGAAGCCCAGAAGATGGGTTATTTATGAGTTTCATTAGCGTTAGAGCTAAACTGCAGAAAGGTTGATGTCCAGGAGCAGGATTGAGCACTTCTCCAATAAAACTTCTACTCTTAAGAGGGCAAAATCCTTTAAATAATGAGCCTCCTTATATCACGCCCTATGCTTGCTCACTAGAGTTGTCATGTAGTCTTATTATTGTTGGTTATTGATCATAGGATCATGTAAAGTGATTTGGGAATGTCTGTTTCTTTATCTTTCAGAATTTGCCAAGAAGTATTGGAAAACTAAAGAAACTGTCCAACTTCAACTGTGATAGGAATCGACTAACGTCTTTACCGAAAGAGGTATGCCATCCGAGTCAATAGAGCTCATTCACAAAACACGAGTAGGACATTTAGTGTGTGCAGCAGGCCTAGGTGACACAACTACATTTCCCAGCATTCTCTGTGGCAACACAAGAATGATAAAACCCATAAACTACACACCTAATGTAAATCTTTTCCTATTCTTCATTTCATTGTGCTATAGTGTTAAAAGCTTCAACCTGCTTTTCAAGTCGCATGAATGCTCATCATATCCTCGATTTCCCAACCTAAACAGGGACTTCCTAGGAGGACTTGATGGCATCATATAAGAAACTCTTGTAAAACATCTCACATTTTTTGGGCTTACATTTTCAGGTGTAATTGTCACTTGTCTGTGCCTCTGTCGGTGAAACTGTGTTTACTGTACATGTGCAGTGGCGCCTACAGCAAATTCTCAGTAACTCCTCGAATGTACCTGGAACTAGTTTTTCTTGCTGTTGCCTGTTTACCCATACACTATGTATACACTATATATTCAGAACATGTTTAACAGTATCAAGAATGCAAGTCATTTTTATGTTTTATTGCATACGTTTTGCTAATTACATTGATAAAACGTTTTTAAGTGAGTGAAAAAGAGGTTGTCTTTTCTATTGGCTGAAGGTCATCCTGCAGGTATTTCTGAACTGAAATGCCAAACTACACCTACATTGGAGTTAAAATGTCAGTGTGCTTCTTTTTAATGGCTACCTTCACTGAAGGACTTTGAGTTGTTTGTGACTAGAACAAGTCCTTGATGTTTTTCCCCCAGAACAATCTTGTCCTGATTTTTTTTTTTTTTTTTTTTTTTAAATGTGACTTGAACAAGGCTCTTTTTGTTAGTCATACGTGAAAGACAAGAAACTTTTAAGATTAGATCATGATGTTGTTACAATTACAGCTGTGATATGAAATTAGCTGCAAGTCAGATACAATATCTAGTATCACAAAGGTTCCTTTACATTGAGAAAATGGTATCCATCACCTGTTTGAAATGTATTTGGATTATCTGTGACATCACAATGCTGTAATATTATTATTATTATTAGTTAATAGTTTTGTGGTGGTTTATTATTAAAGAGGCCATGCATTGTTTTTGGGGGTCACTGAATTTGTTTTTGGGGTCTGCTAGAATAGGTTACTTTTATATGTGAAGGTTATTTTCCTCATATTCTCCATTGTTGCAGCTCCTCTCTTCTCAGTCTGTCAGTAACACTCTGTTTAGTTCCTGTCTCTATGAAGCCCCTCCTTCTGAAAAACACAATGTGCTCTGATTGGTCAGCTGGAGCAGTGTGTTGTGTCCAGTGATGGGAATAACGGCGTTATAAATAAACGGTGTTACTAACAGCGTTACTTTTTTCCAGTAACGAGTAATCAAACTAATTACTTTTTCTGCCATAAAGAAACTGCAGAAGTAATGATTATGAATGTAACAAACAGCAAGGAAACATTTTAATTGTTTATTAATAAATGTAATGTTTTCTGAATCAGTGTCGGCTGCAAAGATGAAGTTGACATTACTGACTCTTATCATCTCCATGGACGTGCTTAGATAGAAAATGCATATTTAATTTGGATTACATAATCAGAGAGTAGCTTGTTTCTTTTAGTTTTGAATTATTTCATTTAAAAGTAGATATTTCAAGCTTTCTATAGATATTTTTCTCATGTTTGTGAGGCAAGCAGCCTATAAGCTGAGTTTCGGTTTATTTAGCCTATAAGACGCACTCCAGTTCACGTGCAAGTGATCGCGCCGGCGCTTCCATGTCATGATTATATTGTCTGCTATATTTGCTTCTTATTTATTAAATCCAGGCAATTGGTTGGTGAAACATTAGCCGCGTTCCACTGCTGGGCCAAAGGCGGGCGTGCTAGTGCGTGCCAGGGCCGGTCGCGTTTCGACTGTCACTTCCGGGGCTTGTTCGTGCCTCTTCGGTGCTTCCTCGGTGCCAAAGGCACGGGTTTTTCGGCCCGCCGAAAACCTTGGTCCAAAGCGGGCCAGCTGGGGCTTGAGGTGCGGTCGAGGTGAAAGGCGGAGCTAATCGTAGTCAGGTGATGGTCTACACACTGAAATGGGTTGGGTTGTGTGACGTTTGATCAAGGGAGGTGTGTTTAAGGCCGGTTTTTAGATCAGCGCTGCAGAGCTAGCGGACCGACAGTGGAAACGCAACTTGATTTTGGCCTCGGTGCCTAAGGTCTGTGGCCATAGGCCCAGCCCGGCACGCTGTTAGCCCTGGCTCGCACTGGCCCGACAGTGGAAAAGCGGCTATTGATTAAAATTAAGATACAATATTTACAAAAAGAAATTCACTTTGAAGAAAGGCTTTCTACAAAACAAAACTTAACTCCCTTGGGTCGGCGGTCAACCGGCGTGACCACCACGGTTTTTTTCTTACAGTGTGAAAAACTCAAAATATCCGTCAGCGTTGCACATACAATTAAGACTATACACCATTTTAATCTGTGGAATATCTTCTTTTATTTGTGTACACTCAGAGTAAAAACAAAATGTTGTGCTTTTTGTAAAATAAAGAAAACTAACATGATGCGTGATCTCTCGTCTCCCTCTGAAGGAAGTCCAACTTATGTTCTCAGTTGAACTGTAACTTAGTGAATCATAATCACAAAAAAATGAGACTTCTGTCTAACAAAACGTTGAAATTAGGTTTTAAACATGTAAGTCATTGAAAACTATTCTGTGTTTATGTAACTGTATAAATATCAGAAGTCCTATTCGTCATTTCCGCTAATGCTGCCAACCCACGGATAGCGCTATTCACCCAAAAATGCATTCATCATCTCAATCGTGTATTTATTGTTTGAAAATGTTTATCTGCTTAGCGATCTCTGGCCCTGTTAGTTCCTGGTGAGCACATGGTTGTTGTTCTTTAGATTTGTAGACTAAAGGTGTAAGATGCCCTAGGTGCAACTTTGTTTGAAAACAGTTCAGCACTTATAGTGATGACACAAATGATGATTTTTAGCCTACTCCTCTGTATAGAAAATTGACATAAACATATGAGAATCCTGCAATATTTCGTCAAATGTCAGCTTTTAAGCTAAAAGGCTATATGAAATGCATAGAGTCAGCGGGAACTTGCATCACAGAAATACATTATATTTTAAAGTATATAATAGAATACCATTATTTTAAATTGTAATAATATTTCACAGATTGCTGTTTTTCTGTATGTTTGATATACACCATATGATGATCACAGAGGGTTTTTTCAAGCCTACCTGCTGAAAGGCTCGTGACGTCATTTCAGGTCATTATTATGCGATTCTTTTGTCTTCTCAGGTGAGAATCACCCATTATACATGAGGATTCACGCCTCCACGCATACTGTGTTTCTTGACAAAAAGTGTCTTACAAAATTTAAATCTCTCTATTGTTTTATATGAAGGAGTAGGCAGCATAATTTTTAAATAATTCTGAGCAAAAACTCTGAACAGTATTTATATCATTTTTTACCTCTAAAACGCCACTATGTCCAACTGCGTTCAGCATTCGGTTAGTGAGGTCTGATCACGCTCTGACAACGGAAGTGATGTCTAGCACTCATTGAAGTATATGCGCGAGACATCACTGCCGCTGTCAGAGAGCGATCAGACCTCACGAGTCGAGTGATGAACACAGTTGGACATAGTGGTGTATTAGAGGTAAAAAATGATATAAATACTGTTCGGTTTCTCACACAAACCGATCGTTTCATGTCTTAAGACATCAACGGGTCGTCACGAGCCGCAGGGTTTCATTTGGATTTGTCTGTCGTGTTTTATTTACTCTTATAATCCAAGTTCCCGATGACTTGCATTATACCACTGACAGACGGCAGCGGTTGGAGTTAAAAATCATCATTTGTGTTCTACTGAAGAAACAAAGTCACCTACATCTTGGATGCGCTGGGGGTAAGCAGATAAACATCAAATTTTCATTTTTGGGTGAACTATCCCTTTAATGGCTACCAACACGTATAGTACAGTACAGAGAAATTTCATTTCATGAGCAAGAGCGGAGTCACAGTTAAGACAACAATTAAGACACAAGTATTATTAAGAATAAAAATGTGTTTTCTGCACATACAGAAGAGAGAAACATCTCTGATGCATGTTAAAATAGGTCATTATCAGTTAGTTGTTCAGTTCAGTTTCCTACACACTGAGCAGAATGTAAATGTGTTTGTCACTACCTTCGTTTTTCAGAAGTTAATTCGGTTGTAGAATGCGGTTGTCACTCTTGGAAATTACTGAGCCGTGTGTACAGATCAGGATTAAAGTGTTAGTTCACTCAAAAATTAAAATTCTGTTATCATTTAGCCACCCTCGTGTCGTTCCTTAAGACTTTCGTTCCCCTTCGAAACACAAATGAAGATCTTTTTGATGAAATCTGAGAGCTTTCTGTCCTTCCATTGACAGCTACGCAACTACCACTTTCAAGCCCCAGAAAGACATCATTAAACAAATAAAGCACTCGTGTCGCTTCATAAAATTGAGGCTAAACCACTGGAGTCATTTTAATGATGACTTTATTAGCTTTCCCAGTCAGCAGTCGACCAATCACAACAGACTGAGCCATCTGACCAATCAGAGCAGAGTCGGCTCTCAGAGACGAGGGGTTTAGAGAGTCTGAATCCTTTATTAAGCCTTTTAGACACTGTGAGAAAAGAGCTTATGCTGTAATGTATATTATGAGAAAATTAAACCTTACTTCTAAAACAGAATTAAAAGCATTTAAAATAGTGACCCTGCTGTTTTAATTGGTCTAACGAAAGGTAATTCTCACACTTCCTAACCAGCAAATCCAGTTTCAGGGCCGAATCCAGTTCAGTGAAACCGCACCTCAGGTCAATCAGTGTTATTAGCATACTGGCCCGTTGCAACCTGCCATCACCCGTCACATGACTCCAGTCACATGACTTCGCCTGCTCGTACAAACTGTAGTACTGTGTGTTTTTGTTGTCATGACTACAGCACTCGGGATGGGGTCGCCCAGACAAACACATGGCTCTTTGTGGTACTGTTCTGTCTCTTGTCATCCTCAACGGTCCTCAAGTGTCCTATATTCTCGAGAAACCCTCATCTCTTATTCTGAAAGGGATTTTCTTCCATACTCTCCTGTGTGAGGGGTGAAGACGGGTGCTAGCGGTAGCTGAACGAGATTGGAGGAATGCTATTGTCTTGTTTAAACAATGGCTTTGTATGAAGCTTGTTCTCTGAGACCGTTTGCTCAGCTGTGACCTCTGCCCTCATGCAGTGGACAGCGCAACACACCGGTTCTAGCCAGCAAAATGTCATCTTATCATATTATTATTATTTGATCTTCAAGCTATATCAGATTATTAATCACTATTGTTCTGATTTGAGAAATGTCTTTTTTCATTTCTTTAATTTTGCACTTTCACATAAGTACAAATCAGTAGAAAGTCAGCTCATTACACAAAGTTTTTTTTTTCTTTTTCTGACAAGTTTAGTCTCAATTATGCTTTATAAAGAAGTCCTTAACCCATCAGCAGGACATCTTCTGCGCAAGGAGGAACAGGATGACACCGGCCCTACAAAATTCCAGCAGGCCACTGGTGTGAATGTCTCTGACCAAACAATCAGAAACACTTCATGAGGGCCCGAGCCAGCATGCTCACTGCCTGGCACCGTGGATGTCATGCCACCGAACACTAGAATTGGCAAGTCCGCCACTGCTGCCCTGTGCTTTTCATAAGAGCAGGTTCACCCTGAGCACATTATAGACGTATTGGAGAAGCCGTGATGTTGTGCTGCCTGTCTTACAGCATGACTGGTTTGGTGTTGGGCTATATCAGCATATCCATGGAGGTACGCACAGACCTCTACAGGCTAATCACCCTGTCTGCCATTAGGTATTGAAATCCTTGGACCCATTGTGATTTGAGTCCTGGGTTCCTCCTGGTGAAATGCCCAGTCATGTGGCGAGAGTTGCAGGCAGTTTGGAGGATGAAGGAATTTCATTGAATTCCCCACGCTAATTCCAACAGAACATTGCACTTTCACTGCCTGGTTGCATAAGTACAGTGATGCCCTGGTCCAATCAGAAATACCTAGAAATCCGTCGTCATTAGGAGCTCATTCAGGCACACAACGTGGAGTTTTTTTTTTTCAATGAAATTTTAAAATGGACTCTCGCATCATTCTTTCACTTTGATCCGGGGTGCTTTGAATTCAGTCCTTTTAGGTTGATAATTTTCATTTCCATCAAACATGTGGCAATTATCAGTCCATATAGATATCCAGCATGATATTTTTCCCCATTAGGGGCATTCACACCAAAGGATTCTTTTCATAGTTCCTAGAACTATTGGCTGAAGTACCCGGATTGTGTCGTATTCGCACCGCAGGAACTAGGAACGATTTTAGCACTAGGAACTCCCTTTGAGGAACTAAATTAGCTCCTACTTCAGAGTAGGGTTAAACCAGCACTATAGGAACTGTCAGTAATGTAAGTGTACGTTGATTGGTCAAACGCATGTCAAACACCGCCACCCGGCATTCTTAAAAAGCCGTTTAAACATATTTACCTCCCAAGTCAAGTTAAGTCACCTTTTATTTATATAGCACTTTTTACAATGCAGATTGTGTCAAAGCAGCTTTACAGTGATAACTGGTATATAATTTTGGCTGCACAGCAGCTCTTCAAGAATAGTGTCAATGCAGGCAGATCAAAGCACTGTTGAATAAATGTCAAGAATACTGTTGAATATCAAATGTCAAGTGTCCCCAACTAAGCAAGCCAAAGGCGACAGCGGCAAGGAACCCAAACTCCAACAGGTGACATCAAGTGGCAAATAGGTGTTAAAATGGAGAGGAAAAAAAACCTTTGGAGAAACCAGGCTTAGTTGGAGGGCCAGTTCTCCTCTGGCGAACAGTGCTTTGTTACGATTCAGGTTGCTATCATAAGTCTGATAGGATCGCAACATTCAAAGTATTTATTCCAGAACATGTCCCATGTTCCAAAAATGGGAAACAGCCTGATATATGCAGCGTTGTGTTCTTTTCTCCACTTCGATACTGAAAGTTGTCATGGGAGATTTCGTCTCTTAGCCCCACTTTTTGCTCTTTCAGTCATGTAGATTATGTGTTTACATTCCATTCTCCATTACCACGAAACATACAACAAACAGCTCCGATCATGACATCCTCCTTCCACCGGTTTTTAGCGTTTGTAAATGCCGTGCTTAAAGACGCCGCTGCCGCTTCACAGTTCCTATTCCCAGTGTGAATGCAACCGGGGACATGGCCCAGGAGAGAAATTAGTTTTCAGGGACTATTCTAGAACTATTCAGTGCGAAAGCCCCTATTGAGATCTGATGTGTTTTCAAAGTGTTTCTTAAAGTTTTTTGAGCAATGTAGTTGTCATAATAGTTATGGTTCTTGGTGTGAACAATACTTGTGTCTTCAGTGCCGGAAATGTGATCCAAGGCTCAAAACTTATTTTCTGAAAAATTTCATGGGCCAACAAAGAAAAAAACATTGGCACACTCACTAAAGAAAAAAACCCCACTTAGTCAGCAGGCGAATGTTTGCATCTCTCCATAGGAATCCATTGTTCCTGTTCAAAATCTTTCACCTTTGGGTGTTTTCATTGTCATTTAGCTGCACATTAACACTGCTGGTTGCTTCTAATTTTAACTCTGTTCGTTCACTCTCACTGAAACGGCTTATTCAGGAAAGGTTTACTTGCTTTCGAGTGCAGCTGTGTTCAATTTACTGTGTGTCTGTCTTCTCAGTCATTTTCCTGCAGTTATTCATATACTGGTGGGGCTAATGCTGTGCTCTCTTGTGGCAGGGTAACGTGTTGATTTCAGGAGCATTTAGCACTGGTCACAAGGGTGTTTGCTCATGTTGTTTTCTGATTTGTCTCAGATCGGTGGCTGCTGCAGTCTGAATGTTCTGTGTGTGAGAGAGAACCGCCTGACGCGCATCCCTCCAGAGCTCTCGCAGGCTGCGGAGCTGCACGTGCTCGACGTGTCTGGAAACAGGTTTGTCAGAACAAAGTCATCTCATCAGGGGGTTTGTGTTGGGGCTTGATGTAGACCGTAGGCATCACGCTAATCATCAAACACATCAATGAGTTCCTTTGACACGGACGTGTCTGCATCACTGTGCAGTTATACATTTATATGAGGCTCAGATCTTACTGACTGCAGGGCTCGTTGAAGGGGAAATAAGAGATCCCGGTTCAATACGTCTGTGGGATGCAGTCGATTACGATAGACATTTCCTCCCTCGGTTTGTGAAAACGAGACAAAACTGTACTTATGGTAAAGCATTTACAATGGAAATGCAAAAATACACTCAGTTTAAAGTATAGCCACAGGAGTATATTATGTATGTTAAAGGGATACTTCACCCAAAAATGAAAATTCTATCATTGTTTCCACCCAAAGTTGCAAATGTAACTTGTGCGCAGAATTGGAATATTGCTCAAAACATTGTGAATAAAGCAGCATTCCCATGCTATGTGTTCAAAAAAATTGGGAAATTGGCACAAAATATCAGTAATAAAAATGGAAGTTGCTGCAATTGGGCTCTTTTCTCCTCCAACCTAAATGAGTTGGTCTCAGAGCGTCAGATGAAACACAATAAACGCTGTCATGTGATCTTGCGTCCGGATGCTGGTGTTTGCGAACGCAGTCGTGTGAGACGCTTCTGGAGGGAATTAAACCAAATCATTCTGATGACAGAAACCAGAATTTGAGATGCTGTGATGCCATTGGTCCACTGGTTAGTCCAGTTATCCAATCACAGCCTCTGCTGAGGCAAAGTCACATGTGCACGTCTTCTTATCGGATAAACACATTATCCACCTCAATTGAGCCCTTAAGCTTTTTATGCGCGTTTGTTTAATATATGTGCATCTTGCCATTTCCATTCAGTGTTTTAATGCGATATCCCAAAATGCACATAAAAATAGCTATAACATAGTTATTTACTCACCCTCGTGTCGTTTCAAACCCATAAGCCTTTCATTCATCTTCGAAACATTTTATTTTAAACTGTTTCCTTATTTATTATAGGCCATTTATCATATAAATTCACTCTCTTTCTCTACATTATGAAAACTGGTAAAACAAGAAACTTCTCTCAAAAATGAAAACAGTGATGTTCCTAATAGTAATTCCAAAAATTCCAAATTACATTGTTTTTTCTTTTAAAATAACAGCAAAAATCGTATCTGTGACTGTATCGTCACACAGAGGTTGCGTAAGTGCAATTATTCAGCAACCACAATCGATATAATCGAGATTCATGTTTGGATTTATTACAGTTCATCACCGATTTAGAGATTTAGTTTCAGCAAACAGTGCAAGCGGCTCATGAAGAAACAGACTGACTGAATGCCACTTTCATTTAAAGGGATAGTTCACCCAAAAATGTGTATATGACTATCTTCGTTCATCAGAGATATATTTATATCCTGGCTCTTCCAAGCTTTATAGTGGGAGTGAATGGGGCTCAAGATTTTGAAGTCCAAAAAAGTGCATCCATGCATCATAAAAATAATCCATACGGCTCCAGGGGGTTAATAAAAGCCTTCTGAAACAAAACGATGGGTTTTTGTAAGAAAAACATCCATATTTAATACTTTACAAACCAATCCTCTGAGCTTCCGTGTTCGTCAATGCATCATGCGTCGGGTCAGAGGTCACTTCTGCCAGAACTAGACCATGGATATGGATTACTTTTATGATGGAATCGAAGTGCTTTTTTGGGCTTCAAAATCTCATCCTCCATTCACTCCCATTATTAAGCTTGGAAAAGCAAGGATATTTTTAAATATATCCCTGATTGTGTTCGTCTGAAAGAAGATAGTGATATACCCACCTAGGATGGGTTGAGGGCGAGTAAATCATGGGATAATTTTCATTTTCAGTCTGTAATATTGTCTCTTTTTTTTTTCCTGACAAAAATTTGTTTTTATTTTTTTAACTACATTTTTAGTCTTGTCTTTTTTTGTTAGCAATGTTCCAAGTTGATATAGTCACAGTTATCAGTTAATGACCTGGGTGTCGTCTCTTCATAGTCTCATCTTCGTCATGGAAAAAAAAGGTCATAGTTTGTCATAGTTTTCATTAACGAAATGAACTCTAGAACATAGAAAATGTCGTGCTTTGGGAGTTTGCAGCATTAAAGAAGGCAGAAGTGCTTCTTGTGAATGATATTCTGTGTGTGTCTCTGTGAAGGCTGCTCTACCTGCCCTTGACCCTCACTACACTACGACTCAAAGCGCTCTGGCTGTCAGAGAACCAGTCTCAACCCCTGCTCACCTTCCAGACGGATATGGACCCCGAGTCTGGAGAGAAGGTTCTGACCTGTGTGCTGTTGCCTCAGCAACCCTGCGAGTCGGAAAACAAAGGTAAAGCTCTGATATGTGCATGGCGATGCTTTAAAGATTCTGTAAGCTGATTTTCATGGAATGATGTGCAGAAAATGGCACTTCTACCTGACATATGTGTCTCTGGTGGCTCAAAGGATTTGATTTCGGGACATCAGAAGACTCTCTGCCTGTCATCCGTTCTGGGCTTCGGGGTTTGCCTGCGCTTTTGGCGAGTGGGAGTTTTTGTAGAGAGTGGGTCAAATGTGGCAGAAGTCAGCAAATCTGCTTTCCGCCCCTGTGTGTAGGAAAGGTTTGCATTAAGGATGGTAGATCTCTCTACAGTAGATATAGTGTAATGTTTGCCAACCAAAAAGTTTTTTTTTTCACTTTTACTAAAAGTAGTGGACTTCTGGGAGGGGAGTGATAAATGTATAATATTCCCTTTAAATGTTTCCATTCCGGCCATAAATCAACACTATTACACTTTCGAGGCATGGATAGACGGTTTGCACTTGTATCATGATTCTGCAGAGTTTATCTGCGAGAATAATCTGATGTTTTCGGGTGTAATGTATTGCATTCATCTAGCGCCGATCCTGTGGGATTTATCAGGGGCTCGACACACCCGTGTGATTGCGTCAGACTCTGTGATGAGTTTGTGTATGTTGAGCAGGTCTTGATATCTCTGGCCTCCCTCATGTGCTGCCTTGCCTTCTCCACACTGCAGCGGATTGGACGGCTAAAGAGGCTTATCTTCTCTGAGCTCGGCTCACAGACCCCTCCCACATCCGTATCTTATCCTACTGCCATTGAAGCTTGTCTTTTCTAAAGCCTTTAACCTCTCTTTCATTATGAGGAAACCAGGGCTTAATGTTAAGAATACTGTAGAGTTTTCAGTTTAGTTTCATTTCACTTGTGCTATATACAATACCATTTAAAAGTTTGGGGTAAATATGATTTTTTTTTTTTAAAAAAAAAAGAAAAGAAAAATAAATTAAAGGGGACCTATAATGTCTGGTGTCCCCAGAGACCCCTGGTGATCATTTATTATAGCTTGTCAAATTTGCCCCTATTTGGGTGTGAGCAAAAACACGCCGTTTTTGTGTGTGTCCCTTTAAATGCAAATGAGCTGCTGCTCCCGCCCCCTTTCCAGAAGAGGGCGGAGCTTTAACAGCTCAACAACAACAAAGCTGGAGAATCTCACGCAGCCAAAATGAGGATTGTCAGTAACGGTGTTCAGCCTTACATTGTTCAAACCGGAGTCGACACTGATGGAGAGACTCAGGAAGAAGTTACAACTTTTAGAATGAAACTGGACGTTTCTGAATGGTTAGTGGATAAATTGATGTAGTTGCTGTGGAGTTGATTCAACTCATCCACTAGCATGTGCCGTCATGTTCATCTTTTGTGCAAATCCAGCGTTGAATTGACCCTCGTGTGTGAAGCAGTCCGGCGTAAAATGATGGCATGTCAACAACACTCTACTACAACGGGGGCGGGGTTTATGTAAATGTTGGGGTTTGTGATGTCACTAATCCAGGAAGAAGCTCGTTGTAGTCCCTACCAGCCGTTTGTAGTCCTTAAACAGAGAATTCTGTAAAACAAAATATCTCCCTTTGCATTGAACTTTGAGCGTCGTAACTTTTGCAGATTCCTTCATATAAAAAAAAAAAAAAAAACACACATTCCTCATATTTTGGTTTAATCAAACTTATAGGGTCATTAAAAACAAATAATAAAATATATGTATTTTAATCAAATTTGATGAAATGTATTAATTTTGGTTACACTATTTTAAGGAGTCCTTATTACAGTGTAATTATACATTTAAATAGGGTTTAGGGGTAGTTGCATGTAATTATTCATACTTTATATGTCATTTGTAATTTATAATTACTATAGTAACTACATATAATGTAACAAGGACAGTAAAATAAAGAGTTACCAACTTTTCTCATTCAGTCTAGATCAGTTCAGGTTTGCTCCGCTTTCTAAAATGGAAAAGGTGCCTGTTTCATGGAATGACTTGTGTGTGTGTGTTTGGCCATTAAATATGACATCACTTCCTCTGAGGAGCTGATATGTTTGTATGTGTTGGAGGTCAGGTCACTGTTGGACGGGACAGGTGAAGGGGGTTTGTTTCTCTGTAAGCCTTGACTAAGACTGGATTTGAAACGGTGATCTCCCAGCAGCCTCTCATTGGAATATAAACTCCTCAATGTGCCTTTCTGAAAAATAAATGCAATAAATTGTCCTGCACTATTTTTTCTGAACCACTATTAGAGAATGTGTGTGATCCAAAGACAGAAATATATGTATAAAACAAAACCAAAAACTGATGTTTGTGTTCAGGTTCAGATAACCTGGCGCGCTGTGGTGCTCTGGAGAGTCTCGTGGAGAGTGGCGTACTGGACGACACCTGGGACGACAAAGCCACGAACAGGATGAGCACCATTCGCTTCATGGAGGACGATGATGATGAGGACGACGAAGAGGTGAGGAAGAAAGAAGCTCGGCTTAATGTATTCAATAGATATAGCATGATTAGGTGTTTTGCGAAAGTGATGCATATCAAGTTCTAAAGCTTATTTACAGATAATAGACCTTCATTTTACAAGGATGAAAACAAGACTGTGAGAGATAGACGTTCACACCTATGATAACTATAATGGTAATGATAACTATACAGTTTTAGTAATCATTATAATTCTGAGAGAATAGGGACGTTTACGCAGTAGCTATAATGATACTGACCAAGACACTGAAGAACGATATCATTGAACATTCAACAGTCCATTGAACAACCAATAAAACACAGATCTGCAACACACTCATTATACAGTACAGACAAATGAATATTGTAATATGAGAGGAATACTATGACAACAAACTCCTATCATTAGAGACTACTAACAACTATCATAAATCAAATATGTTTTGATAAATTATTCTTAGAAATAGCAGCAAATCAGCTTTACAACTTTGCAAAGTTATTGGTCCATATGAAAAATAAGGAAGAAAAGGTCTAATAATATTTTCATTATGTTTACAATCTCTGAACAAATGGCACACATCAGTTTAACTCTTTCCTGGCCATTAACGTAATTTTCCTGCTTTCTGTGTTTTCATTGTTATATGGTAGGGGGCGCTATGACGCAACTTCTGAAAGAGTAGAGAATCTCCTGATCAAAACACAGACAAAAAAGAGCAGAAACAAGCAATAAAAACATTACTTAGGCACGTCGTAGTCTTTGCTTTCTGTTCAAATTGTTGCTTTCTTTAAGTGTTGATAAAAAAAGAATGCGTGAAGCATATATATATATATATATATATATATATATATATATATATATATATATATATATATATATTTCGCTTGGTCCCCTCAAAGTTACGTTGGATTTTCTCCTTAACTCGAGAGGTCCATCTATCATTGTTTTCCATGTTTGTAGAGTTAGTTTGTGGAGTAAATATAGGCTATAAATTCTGTGTACACAAAGTTTTTTTTAAAAATGGCGGGTGCCGGTGTTTTGCGTGTGTTCAGCCAATCAGCATAGACTTACATCACTGCTATTTCCTATAGTGCTGGTTTAGACCCTTCTCTGAAGTAGAAGGTAATTTAGTCCCCCAAAAGGAGTTCCTAGAACTAAAATCATTCCTAGTTCCTGAACACGGCAAAATCCGGGTACTTCAGCCAATAGTTCTAGTAACTATGAAAAGGATCCTCTGGTGTGAAAGCACCTATAGTGAAAAATACTTAAAGGATTAGTTCACTTTCAAATAAAATTTTCCTGATAATTTACTCACCCCCATGTCATCCAAGATGTTCATATCTTTCTTTCTTCAGCCGAAAAGAAAGGTTTTTGATGAAAACATTCCAGGATTATTCTCCATATAGTTGACTTCAATACTTACTTTACTTTATTTATTTATAAAGGGACCATGTACAATTTTTAACATAAATGTTTCCATTCCATGCATTGTACCGGATTTAGCTAAAAGCTCATTTTCACCCGCAGTCCCCTGGCAGGTCGACATAAATAATAAAGTAACACACACAATACATATATACAATAAAACATACACATATTATGAGGACAAAAAAAAAAAAAAGTTAAACAGCAACCATGTCAAATGTCTACAAAGTTTATTCAATTTTAAGAAAGATTTTAACTTCCTTTTAAAAAGACCAATAGATTTACACCCCTTCATATCCTCTGGCAAAGCATTCCAGAGAGTCGTAGCTTTCACAGCAAAAGACGATAGTCCAAAAGCAGAATGGAGAAAAGGAACAAGACAATTACTTATAGATAATCTGGTAGATCTCACAGAATTATTAGGACGAAAACTAACAAAGTCACAGAGTACAGAAGGAGCCAGGCCATTTAAAACCATACACAAATTTGAAAAAAGCACATAAGTGTCAAAACTCAGTAATTTATCTTTCTCCAAGATCCTACGGTGGTGAAAATGATTTGGATTTTTATCTAGAGTTTTTAAAGTCTGTTTATATAGGGATTTTGAAGGCTTAAAGGGATAGTTCACCCAAAAATGAAAATTTGATGTATCTGCTTACCCCCAGCGCATCAAAGAGTTAGGTGACTTTGTTTCTTCAGTAGAACACAAATGATGATTTTTAACTCCAACCGTTGCCGTCTGTCAGTCAAATAATGCGAGTGGATGGGAAATTCTACTATAAGAGCAAATAAACCTTGCATAGACAAATCCAAATTAAACCCTGCGGCTCGTGACGACACATTGATGTCCTAAGACACGAAACGATCGGTTTGTGCAAGAAACCGAACAGTATTTATATCATTTTTTACCTCTAAAACGCCACTATGTCCAACTGCGTTCAGCACTCGGTTAGTGAGGTCTGATCGCGCTCTGACAACGGCAGTGATGTCTAGCACTCATTGAAGTATAAGCGCGAGACATCACTGTCGTTGTCAGAGCGCGATCAGACCTCACTAACCGAGTGCTGAACGCAGTTAGACATCGTGGTGTATTAGAGGTAAAAAATGATGATATAAATAATGTTTGGTTTCTCGCACAAACCGATCGTTTTGTGTCTTAGGACATCAATGTGTCGTCACGAGCCGCAGGGTTTAATTTGGATTTGTCTGTGCATGTTTTTCGACTCTTATAAATTGTGTTCCCATTCACTCGCATTATACGACTGACAGACGGCAACGGTTGGAGTTAAAAATCATCATTTGTGTTCTACTGAAGAAACAAAGTCACCTACATCTTGGATGTGCTGGGGGTAAGCAGATAAACATCACATTTTCATTTTTGGGTGAACTATCCCTTTAACCACAGTTTCACCAGCTTGACCATGTAAGACCGTATGAAATATGAGAAAGAATTGTAGCATGCATAAAGGTCTTGGCTACATCGACAGAGAGACATTGTCTAATTTGTCTAAAATTCGCTAAGTTATATTTAATATTCGTCACCATTTTCTTTACGTGTTTTTTCAAAAACTAAGATTTGAGTCCAATATTACACCAAGATAATTGAACTCATTAAGTATTTCTATCTTTTCACCATTTATAAAAATATCAACAGGAGATTGAACCTTTGTTTTTGAGGAAAACAAATCCTTTTGTTTTACCAGTATTCAAGCTAAGACACGATTGCTCCGGCCACAGTGTAATTCTTTCCATAGCAACATGTAGCTTTTCAGCTGCTAGCTCTGTGGTTTTTGCATGTGTAAAAATGACAGTATCATCAGCATACATTTGCACTTGTATCCCATCACGCTGATGCAGGAGATTAACATAATTAACATCATTAACATAAAGACTGAATAATAATGGACCCAGCACTGATCCTTGGGGTACACCCATTGTATAATGCAAGTTACAGGACTTGACCCCTTTAATTTTTACACATTGTTCTCTATTTGATAAATATAAGGATATCCACACTAGAGCGTCAGATGAAAACTGGAAGTTAGACAATTTAGAAAGGAGAATTTCATGGTTAACTGTATCAAACGCTTTACGCAGATCTAAAAATATGGCACCAACTAATCCTCCTTTGTCAACTTTAGATTTTATTTGCTCTATTAAATGTAAAGTAGCTGTTTCAGCAGAATGATTTACTCTGAAACCAAACTGCATACAGTGTAAACCAGACTTAGATGTTTTCAGATAAGATGTCAGTTGTTCAAAAACGATCTTCTCAGCAACCTTTGAGAGTACTGGCAATATGCTTATGGGTCTATAATTGCTAACTTCATAATGATCTCCAGATTTAACAACAGCTTGTTTCCATGCAGTAGGAAAAATATTATATTCAAATGATAATAAGCTAATAATTTTGTTAACTTGCATTTCATTAGTATTAGTAATATTAAAACATTTACTCCCAACATCAATCGGAAACATATTTATTTCCCCCTTTACAAATTTGTTCCCTAATTCACTAACAGAGTTAATAAAAAAAAAAAACTATTAAAAGTAGTAGCAATTGCATAATCATCTTCAATTGACTTTCCCTGAACTTTAAGCTTAAAATCTTCTATAAAAGTTGGCTCCTTCCTTAAAAGCGTCTTTACATTTTTCCAAATTAGCTTGCTATTACCTTTTGCCTCACTCATTAGCTGAAGATAATAATTAGATTTAGCCACTCTCATTTCTCGTATAACTTTATTTCGCAAACCTTTATAACAGAGCCTATCTATATCTCTTCCAGACTTAATAGCTTTCCTTAGAGCTGAATCCCTATTTTTCATCAGCTTCCATAAAGTCTCATTGAACCATGGTAAATTATTTTTATGCTTAATTTTTTTCTTAACTCCAACAGTAAATTTCTCTCTTACAGAATTAATTTTATTTAAAAAAGTATTACAACCATAATCTATATATCCCTAGAAGATAGTATATCGTTCCACTTTAAACCAGCTATTTCCTCATCAAATGCTATTAATTTTCCTTTAGGTATACAATGAAAAACATTAGTAGAAGTTACTGTATTATTTTTAAACCTATTTTTTGTTAATTTACGTGCAACCAAGGTTAAATTATGATCAGACAACCCAGTGATCAAATTATAACTCTTAATTATCCTTTTTAGGTATGTTGGTAAATATTAAATCTAACTGTGTGTTGGAAGATTTAGCAATTCTTGTTGGCCCTTTAATTAATTGATTTAAATTAAATTTATCTGCAATAATTTTTTTTTTTTTTTTTCCTTTTTAATTTATCTTCCCAGTTCAAGTTAAAATCACCCACAAGAATTATTTCTTTGCCATGATCACATTCTTTTAAAATTCCTATAAGTTGATCATAGAAGGTATCTTTTGCTTAGGGGGGTCTATATACACACAAAACAATAAATTACATTTGAGGGGATAGAATAATTTTCAAACCCCCCAATTCTAACGTAGTTAAACATGAGACGTTCACACTTAATGCCATCTTTGACATATATTAATACTCCCCCCTCCCCTTCCTGAAGATCTGTCCCATCTAAAACATTGATATCTAGGCATAATAAATACACTTGAAGAAGATGATTGTTGCAGCCACGTCTCAGAAATACAAAGAAAGTCCAAATTTGAGTTCGATAATATATGAGACAACTGTTCGTTCTTTGAAACTATACTTCTGATATTCAAATGTCCGCCAAAAAGTCCTCTTGGTTTCACTTTCGGGTCCCATAAGACCTTTGCATGGTTAACAGTCTGAAAGATCTTGCTTTCTTACCGCAGAATTTCGACACAAAGAAGCATTAGCATTATACGTTGGTACCTCAATAGAGCTTCTTGTAGAATCACCGGGAAGCAGAGTAGAAGTATCATACCCTGGAGCGACGTATACGTTGTTAATTAAACTCACTTCGTTGTTTGGGAGGCCAGGTAGATCTACAGAAAATCCCCAGGCACTCACCTCATTGTGAGACGCCACCATGGTTGTTGCCAAATGAGGCTCAGCGCCAGAGTCCTGCTGTATCCCCGGGTAAACCGGTCCCGGATTTAGCTGCACATCCCCGGAGAGCAGCACCAAGATAAGCAAGAGTCTTTCGAGTGGCCGTAACAGATACCCGATGTCTAGCGGTCTGTTTGCACATCACAGCACGTCCATGATCCAAAACAGATGAATAAATTGTATAATAGCCGAGTAGATTTTGATGAAAACTTCCTGCACGGATAGTTACCGGGAGAACACCAAAATGTAGGCAATTTCTACCCTGCTTGAATTCCTAAAGCATAGCTGATCCGCGTAGAGAGTTCCGGACCCAACGCGTGCCGGTAGTGCAATGGTAGAGAAAAATAGTAGTGTAAAAAACACACCACAAAACATAGATTCGTTTTTTTCATTATTGAAACGTTTAGCTCTACTTCTAAAATTTGATACAGCCTCTGAGAAGTATGCATTAAAACAAAGAAAACAGCCAATTATTTGTAAAAACAGTGGAGTTGCAGCACCTGCCAAGGTGCGACACCACGCCGCCGCCATGTTCCTTTCCTTTCCTTTCCTTTCCTTTCCTTTCCTTTCCTTTCCTTTCCTTTCCTTTCCTTTCCTTTCCTTTCCTTTCCTTTCCTTTCCTTTCCTTTCCTTTCCTTTCCTTTCCTTTCCTTTCCTTTCCCAATGGACTCCAAACGGATGAAGGTCAAGATTACAGTTTCAGTGCAGCTTCAAAGGGCTTTAAACGATACCAGACGAGGAATAAGAGTCTTATCTAGAGAAACTATCGCTCATTTTCGAAAAAAATGTAAATGTATATGCTTTATATAAACAAATGATCGCCTTCCAAGTGCTTCCACCAAAACCGCACTTTCGTATTCTTCAAAAAGCTTATGCTGTATGTCCTACGCCTTCCCTGTTCTACTTACGGAACGAACACAGCGCCAGTTCTGTTTTTTTTCCGCAAGTAGAATAGGTAGTAGTATACCATATAAATATAAGTAGAATACCATTTGGAGGCCAGTGAAGTCCACTATAAGGAGAATAATCCTGGAATGTTTTCATCAAAAACCTTCATTTCTTTTTGACTGAAGAAAGAAAGACATGAACATCTTGGATGACATGGAGGAGAGTAAATTATCAAGAATTTTATTTGAAAGTGAACTAATCCTTTAATATAAACTGATTTAGTTTAATAGTTCGTTTTTTTTTTTTGCCCCCTTATCTTGAATTTGATGGGTATTTTTGTTCATTTTGCCTATTAATTTCTGACCCTGATGCAGAGTAGGCAAACTGCAGGAATAGTAAGAGTTATCTTCTCACCAGGCTGAGACAAACTCATTAAAACAAAATGTGTCCAGCCTCAACCTTCTTTTGTTCAATCAGAAATACAGTGAATCCTTACCGTTTCATGGGGCGTTAAAATGCTGTCATGATGGGCAACTGTACGGCCTCCTCAATCTTTCTTTTTCTGTCCGTTTCTCAGAGAACGCTGTTGAGACGGGCCACTCCTCACCCCGGCGAGCTCAAGAACATGAAGAAGGTGGCCGAGAGCATCCGAAAGGACATGAACGCCGCCAAAGGCCTGGATTCCAACAAAAACGAGGTCAATAATGCTGTGGAGCGAGTGACCACCACGTCTGTGTGACCGCTTTAACTCCGAGATGTCTCTTACCCAATGTGTCTCTCCCTGAAGCCCCCGCAGAGCCATTCCTCACTGTTTTCTCCCAGGGGCTGACCGCCCTCATGCTCTCCTGGGACCACCAGAGCCCCTTTTCCAGCCCTGCTAACTTCATCTGTGTCAGGGGCGAGCCCCGCGACAAGGTGCCTTCTTTTCTAAAGACCTCCAGAGCAATAACCTGCGAAGGAATGCACGTTTTTACTCTTCAAATCCAGTGCTTTTCATTTGCTTTTCTGACACAAAATAGGTAGTTGCACTACAAGTCTTAGCGGAATCTTTAATATAGAAATATGAAATTATATATATATATATATTTGCTCTATTTTTTTATTTTTTCGAAACACTGGGTGCATTTCTATCTTTCGGTGACACACGGAGCCCAGGCATTTTTGGACCTACTGATTTAAAAAATTCTTGTATAGTTGCTTGTGAATATTGATACTTTTATATACGTGTGGCAGCTCAGGTGGTGTCAATTTTAGAAACACACAAAAATGTGTAGCCAGTTTCTTAATCAACGAACTTTCCCATCGCTTGGACTTGATTTCAGAATTGAAAAGCATTCGAACAAAGTGGCGTACACGGTTAATTCTGATCTGAACGTGAGGGGGCAGCTCTGTATTTCACTACCAGGTGTTTCTTCATAACCCATTGTGTGTAAAGAACATGTTTTGTACTAAAATCCAATAAGGGCTCATGCGGTTCAGGACCGTGAGCCGAAACACTCCGACTTTTGGACCTGTCCGACAGACCTGCACTGTGCTTTATCACCATAATAGTCCTTCTGCCGCAGTTCAAATGTGCTTCCAGCTTTCTAAAGGCAGGTACAATAAAAGTCTTTTGTAATTATTAAGGTAAGGGTAGTTATTATATATAGCTTTGGTTTAGGTGAGCAGTTTTTCCCTCCAAGTGCCAGAATGCACTTTTACAAACAACGCTATCATTTTTAAAAACAAAAAAATATATATGTATGGTACACTACGGACTTCATTTTACATTGTATGTTTTCATTTGTATTCCAAGGCAGACAGATTTGGTTTTTAATGTTGATTTTTATCCTTGAATTATTTCTTGTAAATGATGAAGCTGCACAGAAAACAATCTTAAGCAGGCGCTGTTTCTGGGCCAGTACGTTTATGACTTTAACCACTGAAATAATAAAATGACTTTATAAAGCAAAGGTTATGATTCATTATTTACACTTAGATTCGACATTAATCGAAAATCCTACAGATGTCTTGCCACTTGCTTTTGTTCGTTTCTCATTAATGTTAAAGAAATAGTTATTGCTTATTGGCCTTCATGCCATTCCAAACCTGTACGCTGTTATTTTCTGGTTTTCTTACAGTCTCTTTCTATCAATGTTTTATTATCTCCAGCTTCAGCCCACTGTTTGTTCACCCACGCTTGTTTTCCTCGCTGTTTCCTCTGGTCGCATGTGCTGCTTTTTCTGCTTTATTACAAGTGAATATTTTGGTTGTCAATATAAACATTCCCTTTCCAGAATGATTATATACTATTCAGACATCGCAGTGCACACTGTACATGAACAGAGATTTGGAAGTTGATCCATAGTTTCACAGATTGAAAATGACATTGTTGACTGGTGTTCATTTTGCCGATTCCATATTCCAGATGCCCATATTTATCAAAACGTCTGTGTTAATTAAAAATGATGTGCTGCAAATTTCATTATACAACAACGTTAAAATGTTTTCTGTTCCCCAACATTGCATCACATTTTGTTTTAAATGCATGCTGTATTCTTCAAACTTTGAATCCTCTCACACACCAATGACAGCTGTGCAGAACTTTCTCTTTTTAAAATCATATTCATAACATGCTTTCTCTAGCTCCTTCCAAAGGTCTGATTGTGTCTTGCAGTCCTTATGATCGATCACAGAGTTCAAAACAGCTTAGATTCATCCATCCATAAAACTCTTTTGTTATCGTTTATCGTCGGATCTAATAGTTCTACCCTTGTTGGTCTTGTTTGCTGTTGTCAGCCTGTGTCTTATTCTCTGAGACTCGGTCTAAAGGCCAGCAGTCTTCTCTTCACTGTTGCAGATGAAACCTCTGTTTGACATTTGCCGTTCAATCAAGCTTCTAGCTGAGCTCCAGTGAGCCGTCCGTTTCTCCGGCTGCAGTCTGTGATGTGCGTGTCCTCTTGTTTTTGTGCAGCAGGGTTTTCCATTTCTCACTCTGTGCTGGTTAGATTTGCTTTCTTTTTTTTTTTCCTTTCTTCAAGACAACTGCATAGAGTTCATTCCCTCAAAAGAACAACAACAACTGCGTAATTAAAGCTGCAGCGTTTGAGTGCAGAAAGTTCCACACTTTTTTTCACTTAAATGCATCATCTGGGTATATAAAGTGCATTTTTTTTTCTTTTTGGAATTTTCAGTGTACGCATTATTTATATTACAAAATGGCAGAGAATATTGCATAAGTATGCAAATTGGGATGCATCTATAGTTTCTGAATCATACCAGTACCAGATCATAGTGGTCTGCTGAATCTTCTACACCCCAGCAGAACCGATGTACTGAAAATCAAACCTACCTATCTAGATGACCTTGCCACACTACAGTATATATATATTTTTTTGTAATTTCACCATGCAAATTACCTTTGGATGCTGTCACAATTGTATAATTTCTTAAAGGATTAGTTCACTTTTTGCTGATAATTTACTCACCCCCATGTCATCCAAGATGTTCATGTCTTTCTTTCTTCAGTCGAAAAGAAATGAAGGTTTTTGATGAAAACATTCCAGGATTATTCTCCCTTATAGTGGACTTCAATGGAGCCCAAACGGTTGAAGGTCAAAATTACAGTTTCAGTACAGCTTCAAAGAGCTTTAAACGATACCAGACGAGGAATAAGAGTCTTATCTAGTGAAACCATCGGTTATTATTATTTTTATTTTTTTTAAATACAACTGTATATGCTTTATAATCACAAATGATCGCCTTGCATGTACTTCTGCTTTCTGTATTAAACATTTACATTTTTCTTAGAAAATAAATGATGGGTTCTCTATATTAGACTCTTATTTCTCATCTGGTATCGTTTAAAGCTCTTTGAAGCTGCACTGAAACTGTCATTTTGACCTTTAACCGTTTGGAGTCCACTGAAGTCCACTATAGGGAGAATAATCCTGGAATGTTTTCATCAAAAACCTTCATTTCTTTTCGACTGAAGAAAGAAAGACATGAACATCTTGGATGACATGGGGGTGAGTAAACTCTCAGGAAAATTTTATTTGAAAGTGAACTAATCCTTTAAGTGAATTGGACACTAAACCATCACAGACAGTGAGTGCAAATAAACAATTGCTTTTAGCCGGTGCACTTCATTCTTAGTGTGAATGGGTGAATTTGGAACCGCATACTAGCAAACTATTCTTACTATTTCTGTCATAGAAAGGTATTGTGAAATGAGTAAAAGTAGTCTGCTAGTATGTGGTTCCAAATACAGCAAATGTCTTTGTTACTCCAAACATTTGAACAGTTGTGTATACTGGTTCCGTCAGAAATACATTTACAGTTTTAAGTACAGTTTTATATATGTTTCCTCAAAAAATTACACATGCTTGCACACTGAATGCATTAAGCACTTATTTGTCATTCTCAAGGTATTTTTTTTTTACCATGAATGAAACTGAATTCATATAGGCCTAGTTATATTTTAAGGACAATATCTTGAAGAAAAGCAAGAGAAGGCCCCAAAAAAGTGTTAAATTGACTAAAGGTATTCATAAGATTAATTGTTGGCTTGAGAAAACCAACATACTGAAATGTTATTTAAATATCTATTTCTTACATACAGCTTTAACGTTACAACCACCTAACTCTGACTGTTCTACTGTTTGACACCTTAAAACGCTTTAAAACGTCTTTAAACTTCAAACATCAATGTTTGTCTTGATCTAGTTACTGTTGCATTTGGATGCATGATATATTAGATCTTATAAAATCTTTTGTTTGTTCATAAGACTATTCTCAAATGCATTAAATGCTAAATGGTGGGAGTTTGTTTCAAACTGTTCCATACAGTAACATAAGTATCCTAGCTACATGCACTCAATTAGAAATTTCATGAAAGAACAAATCCTACCAAGCCTGTTCAAGTGTTCAGACAATTGTGCTGGGGATGTTTCTTTATTCACTTAATTAGTGAAGCAGCCGCAGTCTCAGTAGAGCTTAATGGGAGAATAATGATGGAGATTGAGTGTTTTCTGGTCGCTAAGGTAACAATCTGAAACAAGTGATGTTTCTTAGAAAGGAAATTAAACCAAAAGGCCCCTCAAGGCTGGACATAATGGTGATTTTATCAGTGCTAAAGGGTGTTTGAAGGCAAAGGCAATGTGATAAAAAAAACAGTTTATTAATGAATGATAATAATTGGAAATATATACACAAGCGAAGAGTCTCAAGAGGATCTCTAAGTCATACGCCAAATTTCATGCAAAACAGATGAATAGTCTAGGGACAATTTGAAGTAGGATTTGTAGTAAAAACAAAATGACAGGAATAAAAAAAAAAAAAAAATGAATAGAAATAATGTAACCGGTAGATTCAGGATAACTCAAGATTCAGAATTGATTAGACAGCTATCTATTTTATAATTTGTCCCTTTCCCACATTCTGTGTCCTCTGTAATTTTTGAGGGAAAAAATGTGTGTTGTCCCAAACACAATCTCATACAGAGGCACTGTAGATATTAATATGGTCTCACAGCCATAAGAACGGTGCTGTTTTTACAATGGATGGTTCTGATTCTAAATTATGACTGGGCTGAGTCATGTTCAAAGCCATAGTAAAATGCAGGTTATAAAATGATATATGAAACATTATACAAGACATTGTGAACATTATTCACTTTGTGTCATAAAAACAGAATTTAGAGTTGAATGCTTAATGGATCCATTTATTGGCTATACTATTTAAGCTTCAGATTGTGTCTGAAAAGGTTTATTGGACAGGTCTAATATACAACCCCAGTTCCAGAAAAGTTGGGACATTTTGTAAAATGCAATAAAATCAAGAATCTGTGGCTTGTTAATTCTCTTGAATCATGTTTTATCTGACAAAAGTACAAAGGAAAAGATATAAAGGGCATCTCAGTCTTTGCAAGCAAAGATGAGTCATGGCTCACCACTTTGAAAAAATTCCCAGTGAAAAAATTCAGGGAATCCAGAGAAATCTGTGGCCATGTAGTGGCCAAGGCAGGAAACCTTTGTTGAATGTGGGTGACCTTGAGCCTTCAGTTGGCATTGCACAAGAAACTGTCATGCTGCTGTGTTAAATATTGCCACATGGGCTCGGGAGTGCTTTGAAAAACTATTGTTACTTAACAAAGACTGCTGCTGCATCAAGAAGTGCAACTTAAATCTCTGTTACGCAAGGAGAAAGCTATACATCAGTTCTATACAGAGATTCTGCCGAGTTCTGTTTTCTCAAAAAAAAAAAAAAAAAAAAAAACGGTGGAAATGTGTGCTGTGGTCAGATGAGTCTACGTTTCTGCTTGTTTTTGGGAAAAATGGACTTTGAGTCCCAAAAATGAAAGGGACCATCCACACTTTAATTAGCGACAGGTGCAAAAGTAAACGTCGGTCATGGTGTGGGGGTGCATCAGTGCAAACGGCATGGGTGACTTGCATGTGTGTGAAGGTATCATTGATGTGGAGGAGTATATTGGGATTGTACAGAGACATATATTGCCATCAAGATGACATCTTCCCTGGGAAGCAAGACAGTGCCAGACCTAAGTTATTATTATTATTATTATTATTATTATTATTATTATTATTATTATTATTTTGAATGAGCTACAACAGAGTGGATTCTTAGACACTCTACAGTGTAGAAGGGATGTGCTTCACTGGCTTGCCTGAAGTCCAGATCTATCTCTTATTGAAAATGTATAGCACTTCATGAAAGGAGAATCAGACAATGACGACCACAGACTTGAGCAGCTGTCTTGTATCAGGCAAGATTGGGCAAAAATTCCACTTGCAAAACGAGTGAGTTGCAGCCATCAAAATCTGTTTATATTTACAAAATACAATTAAATTGTTAGCATTGAAACTCTTTTCTTTGTACTTTTGTCATTTAAATAAAGGTTTGAAAGAATTAACAAATCACAGATTCCTGATTTTGCATTTCATTTTACAAAATGTCCCAACAATTCTGGAAATGGGGTTGTAATTTTTGGGGGGTCTAATGAGGTAAAATTGGATTTTAATTGGGCTAATATGGTTTGTATGAGATTTTGTTTATTTGTCGTCATCTTTCTGCCATACTTTCATACTTTCTGGACAGACTTTGCAAAGCAATATCTAATTGCTGAGCAATTTTTTAAATTTTAGAAACAACATTCTTCATAAAATCATGCTCTATTATTTCTCTCGACATTAAATAAGTGCACATACTATAGTAGAACCATAGTCAGTTTTTCATGTACTATGGTTTTACTACAAAACCATAGTTCCATATCTGTTAGTTACTTCGACGTTGCGTTGAATGACGACACTAGGGGTTGTACATGGGAGCCCCAATCACCTTTGAGAATTTCAAAAATACAAATGAGAATTGCTGAGTGGAATTTGCATGCTTCTCCCCATCAATCAAGTATAAATGAGCAACGTGCAAAGACTCTAGTCAGATTTGTTCTTCGGAGCCAAGCAAAGTGTCTCCTATTCACAAGCTCATTCCAATCTACTGCTCTAAAAAACCTGTTCTAGCTGGAAAGAGTGATACGGCACTATACAGAGGTCTCTCCTAAAAGAGCAAGGGTAGATAAATGCTGAGTTTCCCCTGGGTGCTTCAGCTAAAAGAGCAGTTTCCCTAAAAGAGCCTGTACAAATGGCGAGCGTCTTTTTAAAGATGCCTTTCTGTTTGTGTACTTCTGGGTGCGGTCAATATCTCTTGCACTGTGGCTAGTGCTCAGGGACATGAGGGCTACACAGCGAGAGTGTTTCCACTGGGTGAATCCCCACAGATCTCCCGCTCTGGGGTGCGTTTCCAAAAGCGAACTATGGTCGCAAGTTCCGTCGTTACCAATAGAGTTCAATGGGACTTACGACCATGGTTCACCAACGATGCTTTCGGGAAACTCACCCCTGGTACGTTCAGTGGATCTCCTGGGTGACTTCCGGGTGACTTCCGGGCGACTTCGTCATTTAATTCTGGGCTTCCAATGAGGACAAGCTGTTGATAACAGCATCGGGGGGTGGGCTAGAGCCTTTTGATGTGGAAGTCTCTGCTGAGCTCCTGCCCTCGGGTGTTTTAGCTCAGTCTGAGTGGGACGTCTGGACAGGACCTCAGCTGCACTGGCATATCAATTGCTTTGAGTTGCTGGCAGTACTACTGGCCCTGTGGAGGTTTCAGCCGTTGGTCCAGGGCAAGCATGTTTTAAACCAGTGGGACAATACCACGACGGTAGCGTACATAATCTGTTAAGGTGGCATACTCTCACATCGCAACTTGCCCACCATCTCCTTCTCTGGAGTCAGCAGCGACTGAAGTCAGGCAACGGATGTTGTGCAAGGTCAGGGAGGACGAAGAGCAAGTCTTGTTAGTTGCACCATATTGGCCCAACCAGGACTTGGTTCTCTGAGCTCATGCTCCTAATGGCAGCCCCTCCTTGGCGAATTCCCCTGAGGAAGGACCTTCTTTCTCAGGGACAGAGCACAATTTGGCACCCATGCCCAGACCTCTGTAACCTCCATATCTGGACCCTTGATGGGACGGAAGACTTGAGCCCCTAATTGGTGTGCTTCCCATAGGGAAGTGCTTTCCTTCCTGCAGGAGAAGTTGGAGGGTCAGCTGTCCCCTTCCACCCTAAAAGTGCATGTGGCCTCCATAGCAGCACATCATGATGAAGTGGATGGTAAGTCATTAGGGAAGCATAACCTGATTATCAGGTTCCTCAGAAGCACCAGGAGGTTGAATTCTCCTAGGCCACGCCTTATTCCCTTATGGAATATCTTTGTGGTCTTGCTGGGCCTACAAAGAGCTCCTTTTGAGCCATTGAAGTTAGTAGAGCTAAGTGTCCTCTCTTTGAACACGACAGCCCTGACCATGCTCACTTTCATCAAGATGGTTGGTGACATACAGGCATTCTCTGTCAGCGAAACATGCCTTGAGTTCACACTCTCACATAATCCTGAGATTCCAACCGCGGTACATACCCAAAGTTCCTACTACCCCTTTCAGGGATCATGTAGTGAACTTGCTAGCGCTGTCTTGAGATGAGGCAGACTCAGCCTTATCATTGCTGTGTCCAGTACACACTTTGCGCATTTATCTGGACTGCACACAGAGTTTCAAGAGCTCTGAGCAGCTCTTGGTTTGTTTTGGGGGACAGCAGAAGGGGAAGGCTGTCTTCAAACAGAGGTTGGCCCACTGGATAGTGGATGTTATAGCCTTGGCTTATTAGGCACAGGGGAACGTGCCATGTCCCTTTGGAGTTCGAGCATACTCCATAAGGAGTGTTGCATCGTCCTGGGTGTTAGCCTACAGCGCCTCTGTAACAGACATCTGCAGAACGGCAGGTTTTACAGTCTCCTGGTTGAGCCAGTTTCATCCCGTGTGTTGTCAGGTACATGCCGGTAAAACTGCGGGATGTCAGGCCCACTACTTGTGTATGCATTGTTGGGTCAGCCATGTATTGGAGCTAGGTGCTCCAATATGTAGTGATTCCCTGGCAGTAATTCCATATGTGTATTGTCCACGATACCAGTTTCCCTGTCGGTAAACCCATGTCTTCCCCTAGGCCTCTGCCGCCAGTCACTTTGTTGTAGTTCCCGCCCTGTTTTAAGGTTGGACCTACTGGGGACTTCTTTCCACATGTGGTACTTCCTGGGTGGTAAGTCCATATGTTGTATTCTCCACATACTAACATCCCCTTTGGGTAGGATGTGGTCTCTATAGTGTTCTTTCTCCCATCTGGGAGGCAGAGCGCTTCCTCGATGCTCTGGTCTGTGTCAGCTGTTGATATTTCCTTAAAAAAAAAAAAAAAAATCAAAGAACAGAAAAGGTCAAGGATCAGGTCAAATCATGCTAGAAACATGTTAGCAACATGATAAATTATGTTAGAAGCATGCTAGCAAGATGCTAAAACATGTTAGCAATGTGTTAAATATTGCTAGAAACATGCTAGCAATTTATTTTAAAAACATGGGGTAAAAAAAACACTTTAAGGCACGACCTCCTGTAGCTTATAGCTCTTAACTAATTTTGTTTGTATAAGGATATGATGACTATTATGTCGAAAAGTGAAAAGGCTGAGAGTGTTTGGTCACTTCAGTGTCTCATCTACAGGGGTGCAGAGCTGCTAAACCCTCTGTGAATAGCAGCAGCTACAGCTGGGCCATTCCCGGCCTGCGCTGGGTCACAGGGAAGGAGCGTCTGTTCCCTGTTACCTCCAGCCGCAGCTCCAACCCAGAGAAAGACGCAGAAGGAGATGGAAGAGCCATCTGATGATGTAAGACCAATGTGTTTATGTCTGTTTCAGAGTCGGGCTTTGTCATCTTTGATTTGAAAATTCATATGGAAATTCTGTCATTACAATTTCGTTCAATTGCTTTGGTGCAATTTTCACAAGCAAGTGGTTCGTCATCAAAACTCTTTGTCTCACAACAGATCATCAAAAATTACTGTAACTCACCCTTCATCTGAAAGGACATCTACAATATATTCAGTCAGTGATGAACATGTGAAACTCTGTTCTAGCACAGAACCTTATGGCTGTATTATATCTTCTTTGCACCTTTTGATAACACTGAATAGATACTACAAACATGTGTTTTTTTTTTTTTTTTTTTTTTTGAAACAACAACTGTAGCTTGTATTGATGTAACATCTTTATTCCAGCAACAAGGCTGTTTTGAAACGTGTATCTTGCATTATTTGCTACTTAACTTTTTGTGGTTATTATAGTTTATTAAAACTAAAATATTGTTATATTGCAGCCATTTGCTAAAATCATTTAAGTTAATTTTTTTCCTCATTAATGTATACACAGCACCCCATATTGACAGAAAAACACAGAATTGTTGACATTTTTGCAGATTTATTAAAAAAGAAAACTGAAATATCACAAATATCACATGGTCCTAAGTATTCAGACCCTTTGCTGTGACACTCATATATTTAACTCAGGTGCTGTCCATTTCTTCTGATCAACCTTGAGATGGTTCTACACCTTCATTTGATTCCAGCTGTGTTTGATTATACTGATTGGACTCGATTAGGAAAGCCACACACCTGTCTATATAAGACCTTACAGCTCACAGTGCATGTCAGAGCAAATGAGAATCATGAAGTCAAAGGAACTGCCTGAAGAGCTCAGAGACAGAATTGTGGCAAGGCACAGATCTGGTCAAGGTTACAAAAACATTTCTGCTGCACTTAAGGTTCCTAAGAGCACAGTGGCCTCCATAATCCTTAAATGGAAGACGTTTGGGACGACCAGAACCCTTCCTAGAGCTGGCCGTCCGGTCAAACTGAGCTATCGGGGGAGAAGAGCCTTGGTGAGAGAGGTAAAGAAGAACCCAAAGATCATTGTGGCTGATCTCCAGAGATGCAGTCGGGAGATGGGAGAAAGTTGTAGAAAGTCAACCATCACTGCAGCCCTCCACCAGTCAGGGCTTTATGGCAGAGTGGCCCGACGGAAGCCTCTCCTCAGTGCAAGACACATGAAAGCCCGCATGGAGTTTGCCAAGATGGTGAGAAATAAGATTCTCTGGTCTGATGAGACCAAGATAGAACTTTTTGGCCTTAATTCTAAGCAGTATGTGTTGAGAAAACCAGGCACTGCTCATCACCTGTCCAATACAGTCCCAACAGTGAAGCATGGTGGTGGCAGCATCATGCTGTGGGGGTGTTTTTCAGGAACAGGACGACTGGTTGCAATCGAGGAAAGGTGAATGCGGCCAAGTACAGGGATATCCTGGACAAAAACCTTCTCCAGAGTGCTCAGGACCTCAGACTGGGCCGAAGGTTTACCTTCCAACAAGACAATGACCCTAAGCACACAGCTAAAATAACGAATGAGTGGCTTCACAACAAGCTCTGTGACTGTTCTTGAATGGCCCAGCCAGAGCCCTGACTTAAACCCAATTGAGCATCTCTGGAGAAGACCTAAAAATGGCTGTCCACCAACGTTTACCATCCAACCTGACAGAACTGGAGAGGATCTGCAAGGAGGAATGGCAGAGGATCCCCAAATCCAGGTGTGAAAAACTTGTTGCATCTTTCCCAAAAAGACTCATGGCTGTATTAGGATCAAAAGGGTGCTTCTACTAAATACTGAGCAAAGGGCTCTGAATACTTAGGACCATGTGATATTTCAGTTTTTCTTTTTTAATAAATCTGCAAAAATGTCAACAATTCTGTGTTTTTCTGTCAATATGGGGTGCTGTGTGTACATTGAGGGAAAAAAAATGAACTTAAATGATTTTAGCAAATGGCTGCAATATAACAAAGAGTGAAAAATTTAAGGGGGTCTGAATACTTTCCATACCCTCTGTATATATAAAAAATTGTAACCTAAAAAATAAGACAACAACATTTTTTCATTTTAATTTAGTTTAACTTGTTGTACTAAAATAACCTGAAACTAAAACTGAAATAATAATAAAAAACATATTTAAAAAAAAGTAATAAAAATGGGGAAAACACACAACTAAGTTACTAAAACTTTAAAAATTAAAATGAAAATGGAAAATATTAAAATATAAATAAAAACTACAATAGTATCTACAGTATAATGATACTAAAATAATACTGACTAAATTGAAAGAACATATTATTCTGTTCTGGGTGATTAAAGCAAATGTTCTCGATTCATATTATACTATGTTTTGAAACAATTATTATGTGGGGAAAAAAAACATGTATAACTGTAATTAAAGCAGGAGAGCAGGTTTTGAAAGAATGATTAGTAGTGTTACAAGTCTGAACAGTTTGGATTTTTGTACTAAGAATTTTGAAAATATACACCTTACTTGTGAAAAAAGTATCAAAGCAAATAAAAAACACCATTATGCTGTTATTTTCTCTGTGGAGCATCTGTTCCATGACATTTTTTTCTACAAAAGTGATCGAGGCTGGTTTATGCTGTTCCATGTAGTACGATATATATTATGATACTGAGTGAAAACCATATTCATTTCCACTTGAAAACGCTCACTGTTCTTCTCCATCAGTACAGTTTGGGTCGTTTCACAGAGCTGGAGGGAGCGGGACGCAGACCAAAAGCCTCAGTGGGGAGAGAACGGCCATGACAGGAAGCTGCAGAGATACAGAACCCAGCGTCTACCGACCCATCTCCACCGAGACACAACCCATGACCCAGAATGCCACACCGGCTCAGAGAAGCTCAGCCATCTGGCTGTGTCTGATCGGTCCTGCCTCCACAAATCACTCATTTCACACGTGCCATTAAGAGTAAGAAGACAGACAATGATTCAGCAGCAGAACAATTTGCGATAACTAGTGCTGCCATTGGCCACACACAGTACACATTACAGTGTTGATATGTTTATCACTGTGTCTGTTGATATTTAAAGAGTGCCGTCTATATTTTGGTGTTTTTTGAGGGGGCACCAGTGACAGTTCTGGCACTTTTTCTGTGAGTCATGATAGTCTAGTGTAGTAGATTTACAGTATACGTAAGAGATGGGCTCAAATAATAATAATAATACATTTTATAATGAACCAAGCTGAAATGCAGGGGCCAGTGATGTACGGAAAGAGGTGGAATCAACTTTTTGATAACAATTGGAAAAATCCTACCCCAAATTGAAATAACTATTACTTATAATAAAACTTCATTGTAATAATTACTGCAATGTCTTCAGACTATGATTATGAACCAAAGCGAGGACATACATGCCTATACTGTCATTATTCCAGGATTTTATACATCATAGGCATATAACTTATAATATCAGAAGAATATTATAAGTCCTGCATTAATTCAGTCTTCCGTATATTCTGTTGCTTATAACAAATGAATGTAAATCATCATCATTAGATACCGCAAGGCTAAACTGCACTTTAACGCACCGCATCTGTGACACAATTTCCTAGTGCACATCATTTTCACAAAAGGCTGACATTTAAATGGACATATAATGCATATCTCATTAAATGCTAAAACTGTTCAGTTGTGTTGGCTTGACAAATTAATATTTTCTAAAAATGCAAAGACCCTTTGTTTTGCACAAATGACGTAGGCTAAATAACGTTTTGGTTTCAAAACAGCGAATTTCAACAACAAGGAGACACTGTTAATTTTGCACCTACAACAATCATGGAACTTATCATATTTTTTGTCTTTCGAAGTTGCATTTAAATTCAATTTGGCAAAATCTTGATCCCATCTTTATAAATCATGCAGAACAGATTCAAACCAAATGGTTCAGCACACACAGAAATCATTCCCACATTGACATGCAGTTATCAGTCCCAAAACTTTGTGGTGTGTATTGGGGCAATAAGTTTCTATTAACTTCAGATGGATTAAATATGTATGCTGTTAAATGTATTTAACCCAATGATCTAATTTGACATTCCGACTAGTTCCATCTGTTCTGCATGATTTATAAAGCTAGAGTCAGGATAACAACACTACCAACAATGGAGGTGAACTAATGAATCGGTAAATGATGGAGAAAGAAATGTTAAGGGCTGTATATCCATATAGAAACACATTCATAGGTCTGCACAAAAGTGACTTCTATGAAACATTTAATATGTGAATGCCATGTCAAACTAGGCTATTGGAGGATTGGAGGAGGGTGATGAACAGGAAAAACATAAAGTAGGAGACACTCATTTAACATAAGCTCACTTAAATCACCTGCCCATCCAGTCTTAAAGGCACAGTATTGTAAGTTTTGTCTTAGTCTGATGACGCCGTGAATGAGTGTGGAATCATGGGAGTTGTCGTCTTCACCTCCACAGCCGATGGAAAGCAATCTGACGGGACTCAGCAGAAATAGTGTTCATGGATGAGCTAAAGTATTAAAGTTTTATTAATGTTATTGTGGTATGAAGCAGGGCGGGCCGAGAGGCCAGGATGTTTTACATTGCTGTTTTTATAATGCTTATATGCCACAGTTGGCTGCTGCTACTTCTTTCTTTTTATTGTAGTCACAATGGTGTTGCACAAACACATGAAAATGAGGAAGAAATCCAAGAACAGAGTTTTAATTATAATAATCCAAAATGCCACAGTAACAGAATGTAGAACGTAAACAGACTGTCTCAAATGAGACAGAGTAACACAAACAATGTAAATTAACCATACACATCTGAAAACAACAAACTAATCATTTAGGTAACCATAGTAACTAAAGTGTGGCAGGAAATTCAAACATGTGACTGAAACTGAGATGAAACTAAAAGTCCATGAAAACAAAACTAAGAACAAACACGTCTGAACATTTGTAACATAACGCCCCCTCCTGGAAGGTGAAGAGGAGAAGAAGGCAGCTTAGCAGGAGGACAAGGAGATGGCGAAGGGATGGCAAGCAGGGTAGGAGAAGGGATGGTGAGAGCAGGCAGACAGAAGGATGGAGAAGACCAGGGAGGAGCCAATGGGTGAAAGCAGCCAGGGATGCAATGACGGGAGGAATGGCCCAGAGCTCAGCCATGGCGGAGTCGATGGTGGGAGGAGCCATGAAGGTGATGTAGTTGACAACATCTGAGGAATGACCAATGGAGCTGATGGATCCCAGAGCACAGACGAAGAGGCAATGGTACTTAGCGACCCCGCTGGCACTGGAGACCTAGGCTGAGTCACGGCAACGAGTGCCTGAAGCGGAGCCAGAGTACCCGAGGACTGAGGTGGAGCCGGTGTGACAGAGGACAGAGGCGGAGCCAGAGGAAAGGAGGAACCCATCATAGCTGTAGGGGTGGAAGGAGTGAGCGCAGCAGAAGGCTTGTAAGTCCATGGTGAAAGTAGAGTGACGCCTGATCAAGGTGGGACAGTTGGATGAGGGTACCCGGTGGAGTCACAAGCCTGGCGGTCTCTGGTGGAGCCGAGGGTGGGAGAAGCCAAGATGGAGCCGACAGGTCATCGAGCTGAGATGGAGTGAAGGGATCAGAGGCCGGAGGTGGAGCCAAAGGATCCTTTCGCTCAGATGAGGCTGGTTATTGCCCAACCTGAGGCTTCACATTGCTGCAAGGCATCACTGGGGAAGATGAAGGGCTGCAGGCATCCAGCTGAAGTGAGGCTAAAGGACTGGCTGAGCTGTGCGGTGAGGGTGAGAGATGGCAGCTTGACGCATGGTAATTCTAAGTCCATACAGGTCGACAAATAAGTTTTGATGCTGGCTTGAAACAGCGATGATGAAGAAGAAACTATTAATTCAGGGTGGGATAGGGTGGGAGGCACTGTCTCAATGTCCCATCTTATCAGCTAGTCCTCCGTGTCCACGTCCACCATAATTCCCTACGCTGCTGATGTCGTTGACTCACATCCCTGGTCAGACTCATTCTGGGGCTTCGTCGGACCCTGTCGCACTCATTGTGGCGGGCAGACGCTCTTCGTCTGTGGGGGGCTCTAGTGAAGTCTCTGCGGTCGAGGGTGGTGGTGAGCTGGACTGTGGGTCTGGCTGTGTCCTGGATTGGGGATAGACACTCTCCAGACACCTGATGATGGCCTCCCTTCAGTCTAGACCTGAGGAGGGAGGTCTAGAGGTCTAAAGGATGGTGTTAGTTAGCCCTGATTTAATGGTCTCATTGTCAAGACTTGTCTTCATGGCAAGATTGTGGAAACACTCTGCATAGTTCAAAAAAGTTAAGCCACTATGGGCTAAAGCAGCCAATTGCGCTGCATAATTCATATCATCGTCAGTCTTCTGAACACATTAAGATGAGGAAGAATAAGAAGTTTTAATAATAATAATCCAAAATGTTACAGTAACAGAATGTAGAATGCAAACACTTTCTCAGATGAGACCGGACACTGAAGTCAGGAAAAGCATGAACTTAAGTAGTGACACAAACAAAGTAAATTAACGATACATAGCTGAAAACAACTAATCGTCAGTAACAATGGTAACTAAAAAGGGGCAGAAAATTAAAAAAAAAATCCCTAAAAGTCCATGAAAATGAAACTAAGAACAAACAAGACTGAACATTTGTAACAGTTGTTTGTGTTTATTTATTATAAGTTATGTTTACCATTCACCTCCTTCTTCCCTGAACTTGAACTTAGTTACAGTAACATTTGATCACGTAAATTCACATTATTTTATTTCATTCTAATAAAAAAGCTGCGAGTGCTGAATTACTACTCATACAGGTCAGTTTATCTGATGAATTGAAATTGTGGGGTAATGTAGCACTGTTTTACTTGGTCAAAACAATCATACTAAAAATACATTTGAGTGTGTTGAAAGTTGTTTTTAAGTTATTCTGTGCGTTTGCGCAGTGACTGGTATGATGCATTTGTTGCACACTGCAGTAAGCTAAATCAATATTAGAATATCATATAATAAAACCTGGATGGACTTGTGTTATAAATGGCATGCAATTATTTTTAAAATATATTGTATGTTGGAGAACATGCTGTATTACTGTTACTACAAATAAAGCTCTTTCTGATTATGCTATGTTAACCACTTGGTACAGACATGTTACTCGCTGTAAATCAAGAAAACAAGAGACAGCAGCAGCAGTTCGTATCTTCCTCCTCTCACAAGGGGAACAGTCCCTAGAGAGGCACACATGGAAGTTCTTGGACTTATAGCATCTTCTGCACTAAGAAGACGACTGGATGTGTGTGTTTTTCCAGGCTGGCCTCATGTTAAGATGTAAGCTGAGAGACGGACCTCTAGGAACCTTTAAGGAGCACATGAATTTGGTACTCATTTGGTACAATGTTTCCCCCTTCACCATCTGCGAGAGTGAGGAGGATAACAGCGTCCCAGCCACAGCCACCACACCAGCGATCAACAAGCCTGAGCCCACCACAGATGCGGAACTGGAGCCTGCCGGGAGAACAGCGCAAGTGACAAGGACGGGGCCATATATCATCCCAGAGCCCGAAGTAACGTCTGACCAGGTGGGTGAGCTGGCAACAATGACTGTTCAAGAGGGATTACTGTTGGAGTATGAGGGGATGAAGTGGAGACCTACCCCCTCTACCTGGACGGAGAATGGAGCGCTGATTATTTTCAAGGAATGTGAGGAATTCCCCATGCCTGTTTTGCTGTGCACTGAACCGGTTTCATCATCCAGCACCGAATTGTTAGAGTTTGTGTTCCCGCTCTTCCTCCCACTCCCACCTTCTCTACTGTTCAGAGTAAATCCAGTGAACTGTTCAGGAAAATCCTACCTTTCCTGTATCGTTCAAGGAGGCCAGTTTTAGACCGTTTGTGTCCAGTATCAGCCATGAAGGCCATTTTGTAAGCCCTTACCTGCACTGCCCAGTCCTTCAACCCCCTCCTCAATGTCTCATATCAGCCCTCTGTCTCCTCTCACAAAGCAGATCCATCACAACATGGATCCACTTCGGACTGTTAGTTTGCCATCTCAGCCATTGGGCAAGTCCACCTTGCCCTGTGGAGCAGACTGCTCCTCTCTCCCTCGGCTCCACCTGAGAACATTATGGCTCCACCTTGATCAGTCGTTTGTCTTCCTGCACCATGGACTTTCAGGTCTTCAGCTGCGCTTTGTCCCTCCAGTCCTTCGGCTCTGACGGGCTCCTCCTTCCTTCCAGTTCCACTTGGTTGGTCCTCAGTCAGTCCTCCTTTGCCTGAGTCCTCCGACAGCCTGAGGCTCTGCCCTGCCCTCCAGGACCTTCTGTGTCACCCAGTCCTTTCAATTCTTCTCTATGCCTGGGTCTCCACTGCCAGCAGCTCCATTCAGCAGTGCCAGCAGGTCCATCGTCGCCCTGGTTCTAGCTTCCAAGCCTCCACCATGGCTCCTTCCTCCCTCAACTCTGCCCTGGCCCTGCCTGCCAATGATCCTGCTCTTCGTCCCCCATCTAAGCCCCCTCCCACCCACCTCTGTTTTGTTTTTTGGTTTTTGACTCTTAAGGACTTGCAAGGAATATGGGTGTTTCATGTCTGTTTGGGTGGGCTTTGCACACATTTAGTTCTGTTTCCTGTGTTTCTGTTACTTACTATGGTTTCTCATAGTTTATTTTTTATGCACCTGTTGTTTATTTTGTTGTTTGGATTGTCTGTGTATTTAAGCTCAGAATTTCTTTCTGTTCATTGTCAATTCTCGTCGTGTGTTTAGTGGTTGTTTTGTTTCATAGTGTTCTTAATGTTTTGAGTTTTGTTAAATAAATATCCACACTGCTGCGAATAGATCCTTTCTCACCCTTATTTCAACCGGAACGTGACATGCAGACGTATGCAGTTAGTTATTCCATGTTTTTATTTATTTATTTTCTATTATCTTTGGTTTTCAGTGGCATTGCATAGGTTGCAATTTGTATATTAAATGCACAAAAGTTCTGATATGATTTATCTCTATTTCAATTTTTAGATCATACAAACCAGCTGTTTTCACAGGCATGTGTAGACTTTTTATATCCACTTTATGTAAGAATCTGATTTTATTAGTATAAGGTGAGGTAGGCGATTCTGCTCTAATTCATTATTTTTTATAAGAGTTTGACTATTTGGGTGATGGTGTTTTCTGTCCCTCCAGCTACAGATCAAAGTGAACGGACAGAGAGGAGGATTGGGAATCTGTATTGCGGGAGGGAAAGGCTCCTTGCCGTACAAAGAGAATGATGAGGTATGCCTTATCTTCCTGTAGCTCCACCACCTGAATCTCATGACATCCTATTACTATCATGCTCCTATGGGTCTATTTACAATAAAATATACACATGGACCTGAATACTAACAACATCCAGCCAACAATTTGACTGATGATATGACTGTGTCTGATTTGCTTCCCCCATAACTAGTTATTTCCTTCTGTGCGCTGATTGATTTGTTTTCTTCGTGTCAGGGTGTTTTCATCTCCAGAGTGTCTAAAGGTGGCCCCGCGGAGAAGGCCGGGCTTCATGTTGCGGACAGAGTGTTGGAGGTAAATTCAATGTATTATAATGTATGCACCATTTTTTTTAACGATACATTAATTTAATGACTAATTGAGGAGCATGGTTACAACTGGGGATACTTGATACTTCAAAGGTACAATTAATTGCTGATTTTTGTATGTGTGATTTTATCAATGGCTGGCTAATACTTGACTGCATATTAAGCTAGAACATAAAGCATTTTGATGTCAAACAAAATTCCATACTTCACGTAATTACGGGAGCACTGGTTACATTTGGTTCAGTGGCTATCAGCTGGTTCTATTTCAGGACCCAGGTTTCACAAGTGACCAAACTCAGTAAAAAAAAGTGAAATAAAACTGTAAAAATATATCCATATTGTCATGACCTGTGCAGGCCCAACTGTAGGCAAAATTAGTTTATCATTTACATGCCTTTTTGAGGCATAGCATTATAAACAGTTAAACTGATTTGACTGATTTTATTTACCTATTTAATTTGTATCTGTCATGCATATTTTTAGTTTAATTTTCATGGACTTTAACACTGTGTCTGAAATCACGTACTGTAGGCACTACTAGGTACTACATTTGAATTTGAATTAACTTCCCGGCCGTTAAAAAAAATACACTCTATAAAGTATGAATATGGGTGGTATGAATGAAATTCGGAAGTACTACATCCACCATGTTGTTACTGTCATGTGACCTACCAGTGTCAGTTGTTTTGCTTCACTTCCACTCAAAAATCCCCTCCCGTGGCCTCATGGGATAGTAAAGTATCCATCGAATGTGGTCATCCAGGTACTTCTTGTCTATTGTTTTTCGCATACTATGCATTCGGATATACTACTCTTTTGGGATACCGTTTTTTTCATACTATATAGTAGGGAATATTGGATTTCAGATGCAGCTTTAGTTTGTTTCTCATTATTTCCTGTGTTTCCCTTCGGTTGTGATGGTTTCTAGCTTGTGTTCATTTGTTGTCATGGTGACTCATTGTTTTTGTGATATGTTCCACCTGTTCCTTGTTTAGATCATTAGTTCCATTTGTTTATTTTGCCCTCGTTTTCATGGATCTGTGTTAACAGGGATCGTTTAACAACATTGTCGACTGTACGTGAAAAAACGCAAATGAAAAACGTTTCCATTTTTTAGTACATTGTTGTTGCGTAAACGTACACTAAGTTTGTCTTTGTCTGGCGTTGGTTGTGTTTTTTAGTACACACTACTGTGCTTATTTTCCCTTTGTAGATTACACTTTTTTGTTTTGTATTTTGAAAATTTAAGTAATTGCTTCAAATTTGCTCTGCTTTGCCTCTTGTCATCTTGCTGCCTGACAAGATGTTACAGTATCTTTATTCTATCATGTTTACTTGACTCCAAGTTTGGATGGCATTAGTTATTGCTATGGTATAATAATCGAGAATGTAACCTATAATAATCTAAAATTCTAGTCTCTTACATACGGCAACAAATAATTCATCTAACCACACTTTGTGGTCAGAACAAACCATGTTTATCATTCCAAGTAGAGTTAGCATGACCACAATTTGCTTAGATTCTACCAAATTACAGATGAATTTTGGCCAAAAATGTAACTTGATTGGTTGAACAGCCTTTGAATAGTGAAAGTATGCATGCATTGTATATGTCAGGGGTTCCCAAACACATTCCTGGAGCCTCCCCACATTTTGCATGTCTCCTTTTTCTGACACACCCATTTCAGGTCTTGGAGTCTCAACTAATGAGCTGATGATCTGAATCAGGTGTGTTTGATTAAGGAGACATGCGGTGTTGGAGAGGCTCCAGGAATGTGTTTGGGAACCCCTGGTATATGCATTTCTCCTGCTGCATGACCCTGTTATAGTTGTTTCTCTGATGGCCATTGGAGGGCATCATCACACAGATGCTTTGACCCCATAAGCCTTAAAGCAACATGTAATCAAGCAGCATTGGGGGTCATGCAAGTCACACTTAAAATCGTACTGATGTCATTGCATTAGATACAATATCAAAGCATAATGTATTTTAAAGAAATATAGCACAAGCACTTTTTAAAGCAAAATATTTAATAAAAATAAGTTTGTTACATGCTAAAACAATATATACATATATATATTATATGCTAAAACAATATACACACACACACACATATATATATATATATATATATATGTTTGTGTTCAAAAATGGATTCATCCTGTTCATAGTTAGGACTCCTGTTGAGGGAAACTGACTTCATACTGCCATTAAAATCATCTTAATACCTTGTTGTTGGTTGTTAGTCATTTAAAAGTTAAGTGAAGTTAGTTCAAAGAAAAGCATCATTCTTCAAAGATGAGTTGTGCTGCAGCTGACATGTTAATTTAATTCTCTTATCCTAAGTTTAATATGCAGTGACAACTAGAAGTCATTAGCAATAGGTTTACTTCTCTTAAAATTTTTGGTGCTGTGGCTCTGGTGCTTTCAACACACAATCCCAAACCATTTAGTAGCGAGTCTAGCGACTATCCTGAGATGTGACATCATAGGCAGCTGACAAGGGAAGGAAAAAACATCTGAAGGATCAGTTCCAGTTATATTTCCATTTGAGCTTGGTTCTGCATGGCATGATTAACACCATTCTTGGCCCAGAATTCAGAGCATGGTTGACTGTACCGTACTATACCGTGCTGGTAGAATGCATGTAGTGACATCGCCACTCAGGATTGGTCTGTTGCCTGGCTACCAGCTTCTCTGTAGCTGGCCAGGTGCGCTATCTGAATGACATAAACACAAGTTAAAAGATATATCTGATCATCTGTCATAAAGCAGTCGCTATTTACATCTCATACTGTTGTAAACTTTTGCATTACCAAGAAAATGACTGATCCATTTGTATTACATTCCAAAGAGCTCCGTTATCAGCCCCACAATGGAATAATAAACACCGACTGGGCTGGATCGGCACGGAATTAGAGAGTTTGGGTCCAACGGTGGAAAAGTGGCTATAAACAAGTCTTTCATGCTGTTTAGAGCTCTCTAAAAATGAGATCTCATAAAACACCTACTATAGTAGACAGAGAATTATGACATTTATGTGCTTTCAAAAGTGGGCTGACTCCCACAACTGACCAGCAAAACCTTGACCTACTGGGACAGCCCTTACTTTTTTTCATTCTACAAATGGCAGGTGTGCAAATCTTTGGAAAACCTGTTTGAAAACAGTAATTTTCTCCACAATTACATTTGGATATATTCGTGGTGCAGAAAATTACATACTTCCTCTTGAAGATCCCAGGTCATTTCCTCATATAAATGGTGGACATTTTCTCATTCCTTGGCTTCCGTGGCATTTGTCACCTGTTCTGCCTCTTTCCATCAATTCACTGCAGCTCATTTCTGATTCCTGCCACCAGGTCAACGGCCAAGACATGCAGGAGGTCAGTCACCATGAGGCTGTCAGCGTCCTGAGGAATGCTGGCAGCTGCATAAAAATGAAAGTGCTCCGGGAGAGATGCGTGCCCGTGGAGCCGCGAGAGCACGAGAGGTCTGACACCATGGAGACGGACCCCCAGGTCAGCCAAGAGTGGGATGTTACCTTGAGCAATAACCGATCAAGTGGCCCACAATCCTCCGCTGATCCCATGCCAGAATGCAGCCCATTGACCAACAGAATAGAAGCTACGGTCTGCAACGGAAACGGACCGGTAGGCTCGAGTGCTGACATTATAAAGAGAGAGAGAGCCTTGGCAGTTCTGTTATATTCCACCACAGAGGAATGGAAGCAAATAAATGATCTGAAATGGAATTTGAATAAGTTAGGCCTACTGAAATACAAGATTTGTTTTTATTGTTAAAATCAATAATCATAGTTTTAGAAATGTGATGCTTATTTTCCGGTTTTCCTCTTGACGCTTTTCATGTTATTTTTTCAGAATGAACCAGCACAGGATTTACGGCCCATGAAAGACATGGAGACCTTCAGAAACAATGCCCTACAGGTTGTGAAAAACACCATGACGGTACGTGTGGAGGATAGTAAGCGTTTCTTTGCGCTTTTAGAGTGCATGCTTGTTTTTTAACAATGTCTCAGGAAAGCATTTTATCAACATTCTGTCGTTCATTCTGATGCATAATAAAACATTCCTGTCCTGTTGTCCTTTCATTCAGTTTGGTGAACAAATATTCCTCTAAATATACCTCTGATATCTTAACGAAAACAAATCGGTGATTCTTATTATTTAATTTCCTCTCTGTATACACAAATGTAGATACTCCCTTGTAAGATCTCAGATCTCTTCTTGTTTTCCAGGACAATTACAATTGTGCTTCTCTGATCCATTTATTTTGTTTTGAAGTCGGCATGATGTACATCTGCATTGAATAGCTTCTTAAACAAGAAAATGTAGGGTGGGACTTGGTTTTGTCCATTGGGAATTGATTGGATCATTGGATTGCTGTCATTTGCTAATTGTTTCAATCTCATGTGAGTGACATGATGCTGGAGGCCACATCAATTTATAAAAATAGTGTTGTGCACTGATAAAATGTTTTAATGATTTTAATTCAAATAAAGCAATATTCCATTAAAAAAAAAAAAAAAAAGAGAGAGAGAATTCTCAGTTTTGATTTAATGGTGACTTGAAGGATGATGATTAAGATCATTATATATATATAAAGCAATTTCATATGTTCTTGAAAACAAGATGAAGATATGTTGAAGTTTTTAATGCAACTGATTTGAAATTAGTTTTAAGATGGGGAAAAAATAGGACGGGAGTAAAAATTATATTTAAAATAAAATGACAAAAAAATGTCACATCTGTCTTGTTTCATGTTTAGTTTTTTTATTGTCATGTCTTTTATTTTGAACTTTCTTCATAGTCATATGCTTCGTCCCAGTTCAACTACTTCTACTACGCCCTAAAAGTATGTGCTCTTTTTGTGAAGAAAAAGTACATACTTTTGAGTGTGCAGCAGAAAAGTAGACATGCTTTGAGACATACTATCACGTCATAAATTAGTCTTTAACGGTTGCTCTCTGTTGCTTAGTTACACACATCCTATCACCATGAATTGGCCTGTCAATCATCTTGTCACAGTAACATCCACCACATTTAATTTCATTTAATGTCCTACCGGAGGGGAAACGCAGCAGCACGTTGATCTGCCAGTCACTGGTTTTTCTATGTGGAGACTCTCCTTATATTTTTGCATAATGATGCATTTAAAAGTTAATGGCCAAACAGATCTTTATAAAAGTTCACGTTGTTGCATATGAAATATAACACAGATAACATTTAAATTAATATTTTTTTATCAGGTTAAATGTTGATTATTAGTCACTCAAACCCCTTTATTTAAACCTCTCTACTTAACTGTTGGTCGCACAAATCCGCCATGTTTTGTAGTTTTTTAACACTTTTTATTTGTGTTTGTAGTTCTGAACTGAATCCTCCTCCAAAGCGGGTAATATTAGCCGTTATAGTGTGATGGATCCACACTTCTAAAATCTACCGAAAGTAGTAGAGCATCCGGGGACTTTTGACACTCTTTTCAACATACCATCCTTTGGGACACACTTATTTCAGTTTCACATACTATTTAGGAAGGATAGTATGGACATCGGGACGCAGGGATAGGCATGTGCTCCCTGTTCCCCTCATGTGTTTCATGGTTCTTCATTGGTTCATTGTCTCGTTGTTATCAGTTCTGTTCTCTCATTGGTTCATGTTCATTGTCTTATCTTCTTTAACAGTTCTGTTTTGTCATTGGTTGTTTTTGTCATGTGATTAGCTAATGTCTTGCTATGATTCCGTGCTGATGTTGCTCCACATTACAGAAAATCTGGTGATGGAAATAACATGAGGTGGGAGGAAAAACTATATTTCAGTGTCATTGAAATATTTGATTTTTTCCTTCTATCTCATGTTTTTTTCATCAGCATGTCACCTTAGGGCCTCCGTAGATTTACCTTGTATCTGATACGTACACCTTTGACAGCTCTATGAAATATGCAATGACTGCAATCATTTCCTTTTCCCTCCAGTAAAAATATTGAAACATATATTAACCTGAGAAGCAAACTTGCATAAGATATTAGATCGAACTGAACTACTGTAGGATTAGTGGCTTTACGCACCAAACACAAATGTTGGGCATTCACAATTTTTTTTCTGAGACGGAAACACACAGAGATCAGTGGCCAGTTGCATAAACTACTTAGACTAGTCTGAAAAGTTAGTCATCTCATTTTTTTCTTAAAGACTGGTGCTAACATTTTAAAGTCAGTCCTGTCATGACAACTCTCTGAGTGTTTGGTATGTAATAGATATGACGGTGTTGATATGTTTAGTCTTGGCGGAATAGATCTGCTATGTTATTGCCGCTGCTGTAGAGCAAGTACAGGACTTGCTACTGCCATTACATACACAACACGCTGCTGTGAGCAAATAAGACACGCTACTGCTGTACAATATACGTGAATTACCCTTAGCAGATCGATACAGGTGGAGCTGGGGAAGGAGGAGGGTTTCTGAAAGTGCGCTGCACTGCTAAGGAAAACGCTACCCATGTATTTGAAGGTTGAGCAGCGAGCTCATTGGCTACTGATACAGCAGGAACCAATCAGCTGTGCCTTATAGAGAATGATGTGATTACGAGCAGGTTGAGTTAAATTACCTATTAGCCTGCGCCATCTAGAGTTTCAAGACAGAACTTTGTATTTACATAAAAAGGTAGATCTGTCTAATTTGATATATAAAAGTAAGACTGATCACCCTTTGGTTAACTGCTGGTTGGTCAAACTAGTTCTAAAGACAGAGTCTTAACATAGTGGCTACTTTTATACAACTGGCCCCCGATCTCATCCAGTCTGTCTGGGATTACATGAAGAGACTGAAAAAACAGAGACAGACTCAAACAAACAAAAATGTACTAAAAATGGAAAGGTTTTTCTTTTGACTTTTTTGCATACAGATGACAATGTTGTCAAAATGTTCCCTGTTGACACAGATCTGTGAAGGCCAGTAGTTGGCAATGTAACTTTGTAAAGAAAAACTATGCGCCTTTAGATTGAACACATAAAATGCATGTTTTAGGTGAAAAATCTTTAACTAAAAACATAAAACTTTAATGCATTATGCAGTGCTTCCCACAGGTTTGAAATATACTTGCAGTGGTAGCCGGGCGAAAAATCCTCCTATTACCCACGGCACAAAAATGGTCTACTACATGTGACAAACAAATAATGTGTGATTTTTAACAGTATTTTTATTTATTGAAATTAAGTTTAATTACATAGCATACTATTACATTTAATTACATACTAATATTATGCATTATTGTAAATTATGCATAATTGCAGCATTTAAATGGTTCTCCTTTTCCTATGTTCTCCTTGCTGTCATATACTGTCTCTCTCAGTGAATGGGACACAGATTTTACTAGTAAAATATATAAAATGAATAATATATGTGTCAAATAATGTTCTTAGTCTTTTCTTCCTGTGGGGGAGACTACAATAATTTACTATGAATTAAATGGAAATCAAATTAAATACAATTTATTGTGTAACCAAAATACCAATAATGCCCAAAAGAAAAAGAAAAACTTTTAATTACTTTGACTTTTGACTACTTGACTTTTAATTATAAACAACCCCGAAATACACCGGGACTTTTATTTTGAAATGGCTGTACTATTGCAGGCTGATCCTTCAGATTCTTACAATCGTATAAAACATTTTATATAAAGGCCATGAAGTAGATATTGTAATAATTCATCAACTTGAGTTCATTAGCGATCGCTTGGCGTAATTCTGCACTTTTCACTGATTGAGAATCACTTTGAAGCAGTCTGAACATAGAGTCTGAAGCTCTGTTGCGCGAGCTTGTAGAACGCGCAACAGCGCCGCCTTGTGACTTTGCAAAATGCAGCGCCCGTGGGAATGTCAGCGGGAGTAAACAGTTCTGACGCACACATAACGAGCAGGTACGAAACGACCAGCTATTCGATCGCGGATGGTTTCATTATCTTGCGCGGATATCAAAGTATAAGAGGATAAAAATAATAAAAGCAAAAATGTGTCTCCAAATATACTTGGGCGGCCGTTATTATACGTGGGCGCCCGCCCAAGTAAAGTCTATGTGTGGGAAGCACTGAATGCTTAATTCACACGACAACAGGTAAACCAAAAATACTAAAAGTGGCACGTGTCACTAAACTAGTGTTCTATACAAAAACTGACAACTCAGTGTGGCACATGTATATCACGTGAAATCTTACCTGTTCTTTATCTCTTTCCCCGTTTAGTAATGTCGATTTATCAACCAGATAACAGAAACGGCGAGAAACACCAAAGAGAAAAGATCGAATGGGCCGTTAAACACTGACTTATCAAAGAACACAGACTTAACTAATAGGTATTAAACACAAGGATGGTACAAGGCAAAACAAGCACGCAAGTCAACCACCAAACAACAAAAGAATGTGTGGCATGCCAGAGAAATCCCGCTTCCTGCACAGGTACACTCTTTATAATCAACTAGCGCGCCCTCATTGGTGAAGCAGCGCGTTGTCGTCACCACATGTCACGGTGATTGCCAAAGAAATTTAACCACTCAGGTACACGCATCATCCTGCTGAAATGAAAGTAAAGACAAAGAAAAAAAGAGAGAAGAAAACAAACAAACAAAATACCATTCCCAAAACAAACAGGACGTAACAGGCATGAAAATGCAAACCTTTGAAAATGGGTTTCAAAGTACAAGTTTTTGAAAACGATACTATTATCGTCTCTGTGTAAACTATAAAAAACACAAATTTGTGAAAACTGTGACGTCATGTGCATGCGTATTAAGTGTTCGATCTATAGGCGTGTAGTGTTTCTTTACAAAGTGACATTGCCATCTACTGGCCTGGCAACAGAACACAGCGTCTTTAATTGTTCTCGCTGATCCGTTTTGACAGTGGAAAGTTACATTACCATCTGTACCCAAAAAATGCAAAGGGATTTCTGCTTTTTGCACATTGTTGTTGTGTAAACATATCCTAAATGCTTAAGAATGATGGCATGTAGTTGCAATTAAAAAGTGGAAATTAAGTGTTTTCCTTTAACTTTTTTCCCCCTCAGTTCTGCTATTATATAATAGAAAAAATACAGCCAATTTGAATGACTTTTGGCACTCAAGTATCTTTAACTATATGTCCTACCATCATTTAATACAATGCACTTATTTTGTACATTTTACATTATACATATATTTAAAAATACCTGCATGTACATCTGTAATTAATTTCTGTAATTACATTTATAATTACACTATTGACCTTCCCTCACACCATTACTCACCTTTAAACCTGCCATACCACCAAACCTGTTCTATAACCATACCCGTATCCACCTCAATAGAAACACAAGTGTTTTGCAACGCAATAAATGCGCCGTACCTAACTTGTTTTAGTACATAGTTGTTAAAGACACCTAATATAAAGTGTGAAAATGTTTTGTTCTACCTGAGAAATGGATCTCATCTCTCGCTATAACAGGAAAGCACACACTAACCATGGCTAATTTTAAATACCAGTTCCTGACAGCATTGTGAAATCTTATCTCCTCTCTGCTGACTTTGACAGATACCTCGGATCATTCTGACTCACCCTTCGACCTCAGATGAAGAAGTGGAGCCGCTGACACAGGGCCCAGATGATGGAGATTTTGATTCAGACTTCAGTGATTCAGACAGTCACATCTACTCTGACTGCTTGAACAACGCTTTCTATCCTCTGTGAAAGCCTCACACTAGGCTTCAGGTACTTCATCACGTTTCATATTGTTTGTCATTTGGAACGAATTACTCCTACTAAATTGTATTGCTTCCGTATATCCACTTTTTGTTGTCCCTGAGATAGTTATTATTAACAAAGATCATGTGGTTATTAGCATGACATCAGCATGTCCAGGGTGTGCCTTTATTTGCCCACGGATGTAAACATGCCGAGTGGATCTCAGATTTACATGGAATCACTAATGGCAGTCCACATAATTGATCAGAAAACGCACTGGGGTGTGATTCCTTATATTTACAAAATACAACAGCAAAAATAGTCTGATAGCAAATTGAAATAAAAAAAATAAATAACACTGAGATGAACAGAGAACTTAATTTAACTGTAGATTTCTATCAGGTGGCTGCCAGACTCAATTTTACAGATGATTTTTGTGTTACAAAGATAAAAATAAATGTATTTTTCCCCATAGAAATAAGTTTTCAGGAGGCTTAACAGTTTTTCTCTCTTTGTGAATTCAGATGTGCCTGTGTCCTTCGGTTAAGTGAGATTGTTCTGGCTGTGGTCCACATTCACTGGAGCAGAAAATGAGTGATGCAGGGATCGATACTTCAGGCAAACTTACCATGAGTCCATGATGAGTCAAATAAAACAATCCGAACTGTTTAGAACAGTGACCACGTGTGAAAGAGAAATAAAGTAAATAGATAATATTTTTGTAACATTTACATGCTCTTAAATAGACCTTACTTGCTTTGTGTATGCTTTATTTAAATGTTTTTACTTGCATCGTTTATAAGTTGCCAAAAATGAAATAAACGTTAAAAATGTCATTGTGCCTGTCAAGTGTGTACTCGTATGAAGGGCAGTGCTGTTGTGAATATCTGATGTGGATATCCTATGATCTTCACACTCAACACAAGACTTGTTGAATGCATGTATTTAACAGTTTGTTGTAAAAGCACAATAGTAAAAGGAATTTAGCTTTGTTCTGTGATGGTAAATGTTGCACCGGGGGGGACCTGAGCCCCTGCCCCTATGATTGCGAAAGTGAAAGTGCACTTTGCGGTTGCATCCCCACGTTCCCATTTTTCCCCCTGTCCCCGGAACGTGATTTTTACCGCGGGAGAACATAATCCCCCCGATTTCAGCCAAGGGAAAAACCCAAATACATGCCGTTTTGTTTTTTAACCACTACAGGGACAAAAGTCTCATAGTGTACCTTAAACTTAAACCCCCAGTTTCACAGACAAGGCTTAAGCTAGTCCTGGACTGAAATACATGTTTAAGCTGTTTCAACTGAAAGTAACTTGTACTGACATATCTTAAAATATGCCAGTGTCATTGTTTTGTCTCAAGATGTACACCAATAATGTTTTTTTCTAGTGAACGTTTATAAAAGCTACTTAAATACCCTAATTGAACTAAGGTCTAATCCTGGCTTAGTCTAAGCCCTGTCTGTGAAACCGGGCCAAAGAGTTTTATTTTATTTCAAGTTTTATTTCTAGCTAGTTTCCTAGGCAATATTTCTCATTTTCATTTGCAGTTGATGTGCGAAAATAGCTCAACTAAATGGCTATAACTAAATGGCTAAAACGAAATCTTAACAAAAACTAGACATATTTAATAAAAATAAAAACTAATAAAAATGACAAAAGCATACTGTCACAAACGTAAAGGCTTTGCAGTAGAAACTCACAAGACGAAGATGAAGAAACATGAAATGACTTTACTAATAAACTCAATGATCACAAAAACTCGAACCGACAACAGATTAAACATAATGGGATATTTATACATAGAGTAGGAAATAAGGAAATAAATCATGCACAACTGAATGTGAATAACAAATGAGTAGCCATAGAAATGAACAAGAACTAATACAGACATGACAGAAACTAAACTGAACATAAACGTGACATAAGCCCCCCTCCAGAAGGCGCAACCTCGCTCTGTGATAGAAAAGGTTCAGGATGAGGAAAGAAGGCAGAGGCTTCGGTGAAGGGCATGGAGCTAGTGACAGATAGGAGCCTGGGATTAGGTAGGCACAGGCACCATGGATCTAGGATGGAGTCCTGAATGAAGGGGCGGACAGGACCCTGGGACTGATTGGCAGAACAATGGTGAGAGGAAGAAGTGGCAGAGCAGAGCAGATGATGGATATGGGCGACATCAAAAGCCTGGAAGCCTGGGGCTGAGCTGCTGGCTCACGGGACTGAGGCGGAGATGGGGTGAGCGAGGACGATGTGGAGGTCGAAGGAAGGGGGAGGCCGATGATGCCATAGGAGTGGAGAGCGTAGGCATCACCAGAATCCCGGAAGTACGTGGCGGAAGCTGGGCGTCGACAGCTGGAGGCTGACCTGGAGTGACGAGGGAGCCCAACGGAGTCTCAGGGCAGACGGGCTGCGGAGCCGCCGACGGAATGGTGAGCAAAATACTCTCACGCAAATTCTCTTTCAAGTCTTGCACCTAAACGGACAAATTCACACAAAAATGATGTCAAATTGCCCATCTTAGTGAGTATCCTAACAAACATAGTAGGTTATGTCTTAGGAGAAAAACGAGACAGACATGCGTGTGCGTATCAGTATCAGTGTACTGAATCTGAATTTTGTCTTAAAGGGCGGCAGTCTAACATTCCTGTTTTAATGTTAATCGAATGACAAAAGACAAAGAAATCACTCTTGACTGAATAGCTTTTGTTACTTCAATAATGTTTCATCCTTATTTAACTATTCAAAGAAGTTTTTATGCAGTGTTATTTTATATTTGATTACTTTATTCAATTTCTGTACCTGAAAGCTGTTAGATACCTGAAAATCCTGTAAAGCATTGTTTATTTTATTTGTATCTTAGCTCTCGTGTATTTATTTGTTATCTGTTTCTTGTAGTTTGATTATTAAGTTGGCTTGAAAAAGCCAACTTAATAATTTTCTTCTGAGACTAAAATTTCCAACTTTAACTCCTCCTAGAGCTTTAACTCTACATAAAAAAGACTGTTAAAGCTCGGAAAAATCCCATTGACTTTCATTGACGGAATGTTTAAATGAGCCAAGACTGTTCAAACTCCAACTGTCAAAATTCATATTTAAACTACGGAAGCCCATTAGACTCAAAAACTCAATTAGGCCATGTACACACTGCAGCTAAATTCGGTTGTCAGTTCACCTTTTAGTGCTTAATCGCGTTCTGTACACACACAGTTCAGTATAATACGGGAGTGACAACCGCATTCTACAACCGTATTAACTCCCGAAAAATACAGGTAGTGACAACCGCATTTATAGAAATTCTATGCAGTGTGTACGGAACCGAACTGAACAACTAGTTGTTAATGACGTTTACGTGCACCGGTGCTGTGTATGTGCGGCGAATCACAGGGAAAGCACAAGCCTTTTCAAACGCTTTATGCTGAAAATCGCGATTCATGTCTGCTCACTTTTATAACTCCATAAACCCGTTTGCTTTATGAGACGAGCTCAAAGAACAAGCCTAAACAGCTTATAATGAGTGACCATGGCAACACAGAAAGAGCGCGCTGTGTAAAACTATACAAGCATAAACAAAACACAACGCCTCCATCAACTGTGTTAGTGTGTTTAGTTAAATTGCTGAAAATAACGAGTGTTTTGTCACTTTAATATTACTTTGGTCACGATAACAGATACCAAACATGAGAGACGCCAGAATGTTGCTATGGTTTCCAAGCTGTCAATCATCACATTTTCGAGAGTGAGTCGTGTTTCGTTCACACATGTAATGATAATTTAGGGGATTCGCTTCCGCATTTAAATGCGGTTGTCACTCCTGAAACTTACAGTGTGTACGTGACCTTAGACTCAAGTGCCATTCTATGTACTATTTCTAATCCATTGAAACTCATTCAAACTCATAAACTCATCTATCTATCTATCTATCTATCTATCTATCTATCTATCTATCTATCTATCTATCTATCTGTCTATCTATCTATCTATCTATCTATCTATCTATCTATCTATCTATCTATCTATCTATCTATCTATCTATCAAACTAAATCTATCAAACTAAATCTATCAAACTAAATCTAGCAACACCCTATCACCCACCCGAGTACCCTAGCAACCGCATAGCAACACCTCAGCGACCACCCCGAGTACCCTACCAACCGCATAGCAACACCTCAGTGACCACCCCGAGTACCCTAGCAACCGCATAGCAACACCATAGCGACCACCCTGAGTACCCTAGCAACCACATAGCAACACCATAGCGACCACCCTGAGTACCTTAGCAACTGCATAGCAACACCCTAGCAACCACCCAGAATACCTTAGCAATCGCATAACAACACCCTAGCAACCGCATAGCAACACCCTAGCAACCACCCAGAATACCTTAGCAACCATCCCGAGTACCCAAGCAACCGTATAGCAACACCCTAGCAACCACCCCGAGTACCCTAGCAACCACATAGCAACATCTTAGCAACCACTCAGAGTACCCTAGCAACTGCATAGCAACACCTTAGCAACCACACAGAGCACCCTAGTACTAGTACTATCAAAATGACTAAACTAAAACTGAAACTTTCAAACTGAAAACTTTTAAAACTGCTTCAAACTTTCTGGAACCGGCTTTTTCAAAGCCAACTTAAAGTTTGTCTCGACAAACCTTTTTATCTAGTTTGTTTTTATTTTCTTTATCTTTATTTGGCAATTGTCCAATTTTTTACTGAACATAGCACCCCTTACAGAAAAAACACATGAATTTCACATGTGATCACATGGGGTTTCACATGTTTTTCCCATGGGAAACGTTCCAAAACCACACATTTTCCATGTGCAAAACACGTTTCACATGTGATCCACATATCATCACATGTGCTTTTAACATGTTTTCACATCTTAAATTTCACATGTGCAAAATCACATGTGACCAAGTTCATGTGTTGTTTTTTTTTCTGAAAGGGACATAGCGAACTGCACCAAAACCGTGACATTAAAACTGTGATACAAACTGAACCGTGAGAAATCTGAACTGTCCCACCCCTAGTATTAATGACAAAAAAAACGAGAAAAGATTCCCACAGTGATTCACCTGTGTTTTTCTGCATTGATGCTGGTAACCTCAAGCATGCAATGCTGCACCATGCAGACAGGTGTCAGTATAAAACCCATGATTAATGTTTTCTCAGTCAGCAAACAGCGAAACTTAAAATATTTACTTAGCAGGTGAATCTCACGAAATGTCATATTTCACTCCAGAATCTCTAATGAAAATGTAATTATATTTAAAAGAATTTATATTTATAGAAATGACTTGTAATGAGCTGGTTAAAGCAGGCTGAGGTGCGGATCTAAATGCAGGGTTTTTAATAAAGTAACACAGATAAAAAAGAACTCAAGGAACAAAGGAACAAAACCATGAGGATAACAGAACCAGAAGCAACCATTATGTACAACAACTGGCCAAGTAACAAGTGAAACACAAGGTCTATAAATACATGGGGGCAAACAAGCTTAACAAGGTAGTGAAGAAACAAGATACACCTATGGAGACTAATCAACTTGAAAAACTACAAAACATGGCACAAGACACAAAATAACAAGTCCACACAGACACAGGGAATACATGACATTACTCTTTTTAGGATAATTAAGACTGCAAGCATTGAATGACAAAGCACATTTCTCTCCCAAATTGTTGCCATAATCGCACCCACGGTTTAATGCAGTTTAACAATCTAATGCAAAAATTAATGTATTATTTAAATACATAATGGTAGTATTTGTTGTACTACATACTTTCTGTACTACTATATACATACTTGCATATTATTTAATAGTGGAGGGAAGTGTTCTCTCCTCACATTTCAGCCCACTCTCTGTTGTTTAATTTTGTAAATATCAAGCTAAGTTTACAGGATGATGGGCAGAGGACCGGTCGCTGTGACCACAGGGGAAATAACAGCATTATTTTCCACACTGTCAATCTGCGGCTCACGCTAACACACTCTCCCTCAGTGCTGCAGGGCCACTGAATCTGGTGCTTTATCAATGCATTTAACAATCATTTGAGGTGATGATTTGACAATATCATTATCAACTCTAGTGACGGAGCATGTGAGATATATTGATTAATCTTGTCAACTTCCTCTTCTGCACAGTTGTTCCTCAGGCTCTTGTTTAGCACCTCTGCATCTACATTTATGCATTTGGCAGAGGCTTTCATCCAAAGTGATTTAGACCCTGTTTATGCCTGGTATTAACATCCAGCTCAGGTAACCGATCACAGCAGCTGAGACAGATCACTGTCATCTGTGGCCACTTCTGAGGGAACAGTCTCTGATTTCATAACTAGATGCATCACTTACTATTATCAGTGTGTTATGGGATGTTGATGGATAAACAAAATTTTGGCCCAAATATATTTCCAAATTTTTATGACTGGTAACTTATTGTCATTTTAGATGATCACCAGGTAAACAGTGCCTTTCAGTACAAAGTATGAGTTTAATCTATATGTGTGTGTTGCCTGGGAATCAAACCCATAACCTTCATGTTGCTCACACCATGCTCTCGATTATTAATATTATTATTATAAAAGTTTCTGTCCTCATTTTTCCCATCACTGTGCATCATGTTTTTACATCTGCTTTTGCTGTCTAATTTTGACCTATGCCCCATTTATTATTTTTAGTAAAAAGATTTCATTTGTTAACATTAGTTAACTATAACAATGAAAAACTCTTAATCTCAGTTAATGTTAGTTTCAACATTTACTAATGCATTGTTAAAATCAAAAGTTATATCTGTTATTATGTAATTAAAGGTGCCCTAGAACTTTTTTTTAAAAAGATGTAATATAAGTCTAAGGTGTCCCCTGCATGTGTCTGTGACGTTTCAGCTCAAAATACCCCATAGTTTTTTTTTTAATTAATTTTTTTAACTGCCTATTTTGGGGCATACTTATAAATGCGCCGATTCAGGGTGTGTGGCCCTTTAAATCTCGTGCTCCACGCCCCAAGAGCTTGTGCTTGCCTTAAACAACATAAAAAAAGTTCAAACAGCTAATATAACCCTCAAAATGAATCTTTACAAAGTGTTCGTCATGCAGCATGTCTAATCGCGTAAGTACAGTGTTTATTTTGATGTTTACATTTGATTCTGAATGAGTTTGAGGCTATGCTCGGTGGCTAACAGCTAATGCTACACTGTTGGAGAGATTAATAAAGAATGAAGTTGTGTTTATGAATTATACAGACTGCAAGTGTTTAAAAATGAAGATAACGACAGTCTTGTCTCCGTGAATACAGTAAGAAACGATGGTAACTTTAACCACATTTAACAGTACATTAGCAACATGCTAACGAAACATTTAGAAAGACAATTCACAAATATCACTAAAAATATCATGTTATCATGAATCATGTCAGTTATTATCGTTCCATCTGCCATTTTTCGCTATTGTTCTTGCTTGCTTACCTAGTCTGTTGATTCAGCTGTGCACAGATCCAGACGTTCTGCCCTTGTCTAATGCCTTGAACATGGGCTGGCATATGCAAATATTGGGGGCGTACATATTAATGATCCTGACTGTTACGTAACAGTCTGTGTTATGTTGAGATTCGCCTGTTCTTCGGAGGTCTTTTAAACAAATAAGATTTATATAAGAAGGAGGAACAATGGAGTTTGAGACTCACTGTATGTCTTTTCCATGTTCTGAACTCTCAACTATGCCAAGGTAAATTCAATTTTTGAATCTAGGGCACCTTTAAAGGGATAGTTCACCCAAAAATGGATCCCATGATTTACTCACCCTCAAGCCATCCTATATGACTATATGTCTTCTTTCAGACGAACACAATCATATTAAAAATATTCTTTGCTCCTCCAAGCTTTATAATTGCAGTGAATGGGGGGGCCGCATTTTGAAGCCAACAAAATGCATTCATCCATAATAAAGTAATCCATACGGCTCCGGGGGTTAATAAAGGCATTCTGAAGCGAAGCGATCGGTTTATATAAGACAAATATCCATATTTAAAACTTCATTAACTATAATAGCTAGTTTTCAGCAGATGGCCGTACGCCTCAATTTGAGTAACAACCTCTGACACGACACATGACGTTTTGACAAACATGGAAGCGCAGCGGAGAGAGCAAAACTAAACATAGGCCTAAAACAATAATTTTTAAAGAGAAATGTAAAATCCTGTACCGCGAATAAGAGAATTAGTTTGAATCGTGAGAAACATGCTACTCTTAAATCTTGCACCATACATTGCATCATCCACAGGAAGCTAGTTATTTGAATTTAAAAAGTTTTAAATATGGATATTTTTCTTACAAAAGCACATTGCTCCGCTTCAGAAGGTCTTTATTAACCCCCTTATTATGTATGGATGTATTTTCTTTATTTTTTTTGCTTCAAAATGTGCGCCCCCCTTCACAACCATTATAAGGCTTGTAGGACTAAAGATATTTTTTAATATATCTCTGATCATATTTGGCTGAAAGAAGATATATACGCCTAGGATGGATTGAGGGTGAGTAAATCATGGGATCATTTTCATTTCAGTGTGAACTAACCCTTTAATTAACTAACAAGGAACTGTTGTGTTTTTATAAACTATAACATTAACAAAGATGAATAAATACTGCAACAAATATATTGCTCATTTTTAGTAAATGCATTTGACTAATATTAACAAATGAGACCTTAATGTAAAGTGTTACCATCATTTGTATTTGCAGATTCTTTTTGTGCCCGTGCCAAAGACAAATTTCCATTATATTAACATGGAGAACAAGTAATGGATTGAAAACTGTGCCCAGGGAAAAAAAAATCTGAGGAATTTCATTTGAAGTAATTTGTATTCAAAAAGCAAAAAGGCAGACGGAGTGGAATGTACAATCTTGGTGACTTCACCGCAGCACATTTAGAGCTGAATAAAATCTGGCCAATTTCTCCTAATATATATAACATGTCATGAGGTGTGTTTTAAGCGTATTACTAAACCTGAAATTCATTAGATAATCTAGCATGTTCCCTTTCCCTTCAGATCGCAGATCTGATTTAGCACAACACGCGTGTGTTTCTATCATCATGTGGATAAAGGTAATCTTAAAGGCAATTCTTTCAGCGTTGCTAAAAGCCAATCATTTCATGAAATCCACTGAGCTTGAGAGAATGTGTGCGCATCGACAATTGGAATAGATTAAGCGAAGGCCTCTGGATGAAAGAACACAACCTTTTGAATTCCTCAATTACGCTCGAAGCGAGCCCTTGAGCTCATTGTGAGGTATGTTTACCGTACATATTCCTAGTGTTTTTAAATGACAATGCTGCTTTGTTTTTTTATATGCTACACCTGCCTTCTTGATCAACAGATAAAGTTTGTCACAACCTCATTTCTGAGTCTATCAAACTGCTTGACAGGGAAAGAAAATGACCTGTTTGGTTGCCATGACAAAATCCTGTCCTCCAAAATTTTGACTTGGCTATATCTGAGGGAACAGAGAAAGCATTTCATCACACTGATGCGTGTCAGTCGGATGCGTTGGCGGAATCGCATGACTCGGAGGTTACGGAGTCGCCTCCCCCTCTCCGTGAGCGATTATTCCAGCATTAGGAGGCTTATGGAGGCTCGCTGAGTGACGGACAGGACCAGCTGAGGCTTGAATCCACAACACGACGTGCTGAGAAGATTGCAGCCCATTCTTTTAGTCTGCGCTTACTGGCGTGTTTAAGAATTATTACAGGAGGTGGACGCTGCAGGTGGACGTGTACCAGAATAGTAAATAGATTTGTTTGGAAACACTCAATGATTCATTATTTTGAAGTTGAACACTGAATAAGCCGGGCGTTTGAAGCACTACCTATGTTTACTGATTAGCCAGGGGGAGGTTTGGTTTTTTTCTTCCTCGTGTCTTTTCGCATTTCTGTCAGACTCACAGGACCTGTCTAAGCTTTTCCATTTCCAGGCACAACTTCAGTAAATTCAGAATGAACTGAGTAGAAGAGATTGAGAACGGTTCACTAAGTGCTACATTTTGTTTTGTTGCTTTTCAGCTCCCAGAGTTTCAGGATCACTGAGCGCATTCTCCTGACACCCCAGTCTGAAAGCAGTATAAACTTATTTTAAAGTCACTGGAGAAAATCACTGGCGTTTATAGAAAGCAATTGATTTTGAGCAGTATCTACAATAGAAGAGTAATGTCGTAATTCTGCACTTGAGTCAGGTATCATTGATCAAGCACAACGGCCGTGACTCGAAGAGGTTAAAGGTGCTGTCTTTGCCAATATTGATGAGTGTGTTCAGTAAAGCAGATGCTCATTTGTTTGATTAATCCTGCAGTAATACCAGAGTTAAACAAGAACGACAAAGCAACATCCCTCAGACAGAAGAACAGATTACTGCATGTGTATCACAACTTAATCGTCATTTTTGCTAACAGTAATGTTTCGTTGTTGCAAAACCATTAGATATAATAATAACAAAAAAATTGCAATGATATTAAGACATTATTGCAGAGAAAGCTGGTATTATTGCAAGTATTGTTTTTCTGCCTCATATAGTATGCATCACTGGCCTCACTTTTTTTCACACAGTTCAGAAAATTTGGCATGAGGTTTGAATGAGGTTTCACAAGGATGAAGATGAAGCCCCAAAGCCACAAACAAACACCATCTGTCTCAAAGTTAAAAGCACATCATGGACACAGAATGAGGAGTAAAAACAAATCTATTATAATTCAATTAATTCATTTCAACAGTAATGGTAAAAGTAATAACTAATAGTTATTACTAAAAAATAATTAAAATTAATAGTAAACTATTAATTTTTTTTTTTTAATCTGTAAAATTCTTCCATAATTCACTATTTTTGAATGTTTGATCAAAAAAATTCTGAGATTTTTAAATTCTAGAGATTTTTTAATGTTTTAAATACACCAAGGCTGCATTTATTTGATCAAAAATACAGTAAAAACAGCAATATTGTGAAATAACATTACAGTTTATAATAGAAATCTTTTGCAACTTTATAAATAAATGTATTGACACTTTGCTCAATAAAAGTATTCATTTCTTTCCTCTAGAGTTCACAAGAAAAATCTGAAGCAGCACAACTGTTTTCAACACTGATAATAATCAGAAATGCTTCTTGAGCAGCAAATCAGAATATTACAATGATTTCTGAAGGATCATGTGACTCTGAAGACTGGAATAAATTATGTTTTACTATATTTAAACAGTAATAGTATTTGACTGTTTTTACTGTATTTTTGATCACATAAATGCACACTTGGTGAGCAGAAGAGATTTTCAAAAATATTAAAAATATATTAATAAACATTTGACATGTAGTGTAAATGTTATAGAATTAAATAGAAAGAATATCAGAGAAAAAACATCATGACAGGACAATTAGGCAAATGTTGGGTAAATGTTTTAGAAGCAAAAAATACAACCCCTTTGACAAAACAATGCTATACAGTAACTCCAGTTACACATTCTTACAGCTGCACACTTTCACGTTTTATTCAACAGTGCAAAAGCAACAGAGGTAAATGTTCCCATCTGTGATCATTCCAGTAAGATCATCCAGTCATCACAGATAGCTGTTATTGTTGTCATGGGCTCCCTGCTGTCTGTAGACTATTTGTGGCTTTCTTGGCTCTATAAATGGAAGCCTACTGCAGTCAAGAGTTATCGGGACACTACACACTCTCACTCATGTGAAGCTGAACACGGAGGGCACGAGAATGCCAGTATAGCAGCCTCTGTACAAACAAGCCTTCAGCACAAGCACACACATGGCCTTGGAAAAGCCACACAGGACCTTGGGGAAGGTAAGTGGCCAAATGGCCAAAACATTGAGCTCTAGAAAGGAAAAGCAAGTGGCTATAGCAGTGAATTGTTGTGTGGAATTCGTCCTTGATTGACAGTGTCTCTATTTAACGTAAAACATTTTTCTATCAGTGTATAAACTGTGCAGTTGAATTGAATTGAAAGGGTCATTGTCAATGAAGATGGTAAAAAGTAATGCTGCTGGAAAGTTCACGGTCAGAAAGGCAACAGGTGTACAGGGCAACACGACAAGTTTTGGAGTCTTATTTGATATTATGCTTAATGCAAATCTAATATATGGCATGCAAAACACACACACAGACACATATGGTAACGCTTTACAATAAGGTTTCATTTGTTAACATTGGTTAACATGAACTAATAATGACCAATACATACAGCATTCATTAATCTTAGTTAATGTCAACATTTACTAAGACATCCAGAACAGTAAAAATATATTGTTCATTGTTAATTCATGCTGTTAGTGCATTAATTAATGTTAACAAATAAGAATGTTACCTTATAGCTTTTACAACATTTAAATTCAAAAGAGACACTCTATTTTCCATCTTAGTACAACTACAGTGGGAAGTCTAGAGCAACAACGTTTAATTGATGAATAATATTTATTACAATATAATTTGAATGTGTAAATGATAATATACTTGACTGACTCTTATTAACATTGCTCCCAGGGCTGGGGAGTGTTACGGGAGTGTTATGTACATAACACCTTGTGTTGGCTCTGCCTCGTGTGTGTGGTGTTGCATAAGCTATATTTATCTATCAGGCATTATGCAAGACGCTTCAGCTTTTACTCTTGGTTTAGCGCCAACTTTTCATTTGTGTCAAATAATCCAGGCAGGTTACCATGAAATAAGATTACAACCATACATAATCAATTATGTGTTAGTGTAATGACAGGTGAGCTCTCAGGCAGTTTCTCACTGCAAAGCGATGCATAATGAAAGGGTGCAGAATGGTAGGGGAGGTACAGAACTGCCTCTCCAAACATTGTAAATATAGAGCCCTGCCAGTGTTTCCCAGCTTTGATGCAGTCTCTTATCATATGGCAAAACCCAAAAGCCCTTAACAGCCTTTGGACTCTTTGAGGCGAGTTGGAAGCTGCATGGGTGTGATCACTGTAGTGGGAGGGGGTTCAGGCAGGCTGGGGTATAAATTCTTCTAAAACCCAACGACACACCCACACGTGGGTTTTCAAACCCCTGTTGACATGCTAGCATTTATGCAAACTTAACTCAGTGGCATTAAAAACATGTGGCTTGAGTCTGCTGCCACAGGCATTCTGGTTTTGCTTATCCTTCAACTGTCTGCAAACAAAGTTCCTCTCAAGACAGCAACATTAGAAGACATTAGATACGTAGTTACTGCTTATGGTAATTCCAAAGGTGAATTCAGGCAGGACAGAATGAAAATAGATGGTTATTTACAGTGCAGATGCAAACTACCAACAAGGCCAGTTATTAGCTTCAAAAGGTCAGAGTAATCACAGCAAATAGTTAAGACAATGTGAGCTTAACCCTCTACTGCATCTACTACACTTTTATTTTTCATGAAAAGCAAACACATCTTCAGAGCATTTACAGACTTGTTAACGTATAAATCAGCAGGTTGATTTGTTAAAATTGTCCTTAGCTCAGCAGATTAGATTCACAGACATATATCAAGAAAGTAAACACTCAGATGTTATATTATTATTTTTATTTTTATTTTTATTTTTTTGTGAATTCGAGATTTTATGGCCCAGAATTTAAACCTGTGCCAACCTACTTTGGATCTCATTTACTGTAATAAGTTAATGAAATTGAAAACAGGATTCTTGCCAGTCTTTGCATCCATTTCAAGGCTTTGTGCTAAATTCATAAAATAAATTGTTTGAAGCAGAAAAAAAAATATCAATATCACCATATTTTGTGCACATAGTGTCCTTACATCCTGCATCTGTCTGTCAGATTCAAAATCAGGTCCCCTGAAGCACAATGCATTGTGTGTTTGACCAACATTGGAGGCGAACATGCTAACAAGGATGCTAAAGAGCGTCCCAAACCTTGCTCCCATTCGGTGTCACAGCAACAATTTAACTGGTCCTATTTGCACTGCTCCGAGAGAGATTAGAACCAGTATCAACTGGCATGGGAGGCAGACACGTTAACAAGGATGTTAACAAAGACCCCCTAAATCTCACTCCCATTCGGGTCATGGCAACATTGTAACTGGTCCTATTTGCACCCCTCTGATCCGGATTTGAACCAGCGTTGACCGAGATGGGAGGTAAACACACTAACAAGGACACTCAAGAGCACCCTAAACCTTACTCCCATCTGGGTCCAAATGAGATTTGAAACAGTGTCAGCCAGCATGGGAGGTGGTCATGCTAACAAAGCAGTTAAAGATCCCACCCCGCAAAGCAGTCAGTCCTATCTGGGCCATGAAACCAATGTAACTAGTCCTTCATGCACCACTCTGAGAGGGATTTGAACCTTGTTGACCGGCAATTGAGGTGGATGCACTAAAAATGGATGCTAAAAACCCTCCCAAACCTCGCTTCTATCCAGATCATGGCAATATTGTAAGTACTGTAGTTGTATTTGCACTGCTTCAAGTGAGATTCGAACCAGCATCTGCTAGCATGGGAGGCAGGCATGTTAACAAGGACATTAAAGACAACCTTAAACCTCACTCCCATCCAGGTAATGACAACAATTTAACTGGTCCTATTTTAATTGCTTTGAGTGGGATTCAAACAAGCATTAACTGGTATGGGAGGTAGTCATGCTAACAGTTACACTAAAGACCCCCCTAAATCTCACTCCCATCCAGATTCACAGCAACAATGTAACTTTGTCCTATTTGCACCACTCTGTGTGGGATTCGAAACAAGCTTCAACCAGCATGGTAGGTGGATACACTAACAAGGCAGCTAAAGGCCCCCCTAAACCTCACTCGGAACCAATGTAACTGGTCCTACTCACACCTGCTCTGAGCGGGATTTGAACCTTGTTGACGAGCACTGGAGGCGAAAATGCTAACAAGGATGCTAAAGAGCCCCCCTAAACCTCACTCCCATCCGGGTCATGGCAACAATGTAACTTTGTCGTATTTGCACCACTCTGAGTGGGATTCGAACCAGCATCAATCAACATGGGAGACGGACACACTAACAAGAACGCTAAAGAGCCGACCTAAACCTTACTCCCATTCAGAAAAATGGCAACATTTTAACTGGTCTCACTCTGAGTGGAATTCAAACCAGTGTCAGGGGGATGGGAGTCAGACACACACTAACAAGGATGCTAAAGAGCCCCCTAATCCTCACTCCCATTTAGGTCATGGCAACATTGTAACTGGTCATATTTGCACCACTCTGAGCAAGATTCAAACCATTGTCAACAACTGGAGGCAGGCAAGTTAACAAGGACACTAAAGAGCCCCCCTAAAATGTAACCGGTCCTACATGCTCCGCTCTGAGCAAGATTCAAACCATTGTCAACAATTGAAGGCAGGCAAGTTAACAAGGACGCTAAAGACCACAGCCTCTAGCATGAGTCACTTGTGTGCCTCTTGAGGCCAGGAGTGTGAGGTTTATGGCTCATTTCCACAGAGTTCGGACTTGTGTCCTTGGTAGTTCGCACTAGTTTGGTATCTTGCATCTACCAGCAATTGTCAATAGTGGAGGAGAAAACCCATGTAATTTAAAAAATACTACTTTATTGTGTCATGAAATGTAGTTTTAAGAGTTTTTCAGACAAGAATGTAGTTGTTTAAAGCTCATATCTGTTGTGTATTTATAAAGATGGCACCTGTTTGAAAATTTGATCTGACGTTTTCGGAGATCCAGGCGATCACCGGGCGCCCAGTGCTCAAGTACCCAGCTGAGAACAGCCTTACCTTGGCTAGTCCTTCTGACATTTTCTGCTGGCTCTCATGTCTCTGTAGTGTTTAAACATGAGATATAACTCGTCTTATGTTTATCTTACGTTTATCTATCTAATCTTATGATATATTTTATTTTATTATAGGCTACGTGTAGGCTACATATACAGTGAAGATAATCAGTGTACATATGCACATATTGCCTGAACCACACATTAATGGGTTTCATATTTTTAAAAATGAAAACGAAAATGGGAAGGGTTGTGTTTTATATTTCGTTTTGTTATAAATATAGCCAGCATGAAGTGAAGAAAATCAATGTATGTGTTGCCTGAACCACATTTGTGTGGCACCTCTTGTGTTGTCATTCCCCTTGTAGCACGTACAAGTGACTAAACTTTGTCAAACAATCAACGTTCTGCAATGCGTCTTGCTCCACCCTTTAGGTACAGATGACTGTGCTAGGTACCCCAAAGAAAAGGGTCCCAAAAGGGTTCGGGATATTGGTACCATTCACAATTTCTGACAATGGAAATGGACATAATTTCTTACCATACTGTACTGTACCATACCGCTCGGTGGAAACGAGCTGTAAGTTGCACAACTCTTCCGAGCTGGCCTTACATATAGTTTTAGCTAAAGTGCATTATTAGGCACAATGAATACTGAATTATGTGTCTAATCCATTGTCATACAGCCATACTTTTAATATGTACATACAGAATGTTGCTATGCAACAATAATAATAATCGGCTATGGGTGCTGTACTGTCATATGGTGAACAGATGTTTCATAGCTCAAACTAGTGTTTTAGAATAATAATAATAAAAAAAAATCAACAAATCATGTCAAGTTCACAACAGCTATGTCTGATACCAGGCGACGTGCCTGAATTGCTAATATAAACACCAATACATAGATATTGTAGGTCAATTTGTTTGTTGTAAATTTGAAGTGATTAGTTTTTTGAGGGGAACAAGACCTGCCGTTCTTGTTCACTATTTAATATACCGACTCATGTTTCTCATTCACATTAGTCTTGTTTTCTGTTCTGCTGTAAACAACTCTGAAATGAGGTGTCAGCTGCGTTTTAAACTCAGATGCCAAATGTTCTGGTAAATGAACTTTACCAGAACAGGCCTAGAGCAAAAATACAACCAAAGGTCAACTCTGCATTATTGCTGTATGCTGCCAAATCGTTACTTGATAAACTAAATCTGGACTGTAAACAGTTTCTTTCAAAGCCCAAAGCGATTATTTTTAGAAAACAACCTGTGCAAGTCTAACCGGTGAAAGCCACCCAGCATTCAGTGCATCGGGTCTTCAAGTTTTGTTGAATTAGTAATCAAGGAGTTGCTGGATCTGAGTCCTGTGTTCTGGATAAAACACTATGCTGGGAACAGCTTGGGACAAACACACCCCATGCTTGGGTACGGAATGGAAATCTGAGCCTTGAGGAACGGTATGATCCACATAACACTGTGGGCTACAGAGAGTGAGATTTTATAGTCGAGTAGGAAATGCCTGCTGAGGCCTTTGACTGCTTCTGTTTGTTTGTGGTTTTCGCTGTCACTGTGGATACACTACAGGGGAGCTGCAAGCTCTGTGTGTAACCCCCTTTTGGTGATAGCGTAAAAGTTTCTAAAGACTAAAATCTTTATTTGCAGACACTCTGAAACTGCATGATAGCGTTGACTGTCCCAAATCCTGCATTAGTGACAGTTCTGAGCTGTGATGAAGGCAGATTTTTTTTTTTACAGTCAATTACTAGTATCACTGGTATCTTTAAAAGTATAATGCAAATGTTGCATTTTATGTTGCTCATAACAATAAATGGAAATTGCTCAAAAAACATGGTTATTTTTGATTGGCCATCAATGGAGAAAGATGGTTTTTGTGATCAGAATAGTCGCTGCATCTACTATCGGGGACATGCTAACCAGCAAAACCTTAACCTTATGGCCTTTGCTGTGTTTCACCCGTTTCACTTAAAACAGGCATCGTAACAGAAGGGGCCTTTACTTGCGCCTGTAAAAGAGCCCTGCCCACAGCCTTCATGCTGTGCACAAATGAGTCAGAAATTTACCGGGGCCTGGGGCAAATATTGCACCAAAAGGAATAAAAATGACCCTAAAATCCAAGATATGGTGCCAAAAATGTCACTGTGTAAGTTCTTGTTTTCAATATTTATAAGCAATAACACGAGCAAGAGTGCTGTTTTCACGAATATCAGCACGTTTGCAAATGTGATATAGATTTTATACAACAGTTCAATAAACAAGAAGTTAATATTAGGTGACTTGCCTAGTAAATTGCTTTTGGTCTGTTTTACCAACGAAAACTGTTCCAAACAAATCCACTGTAGAGCCATTGTGCGTCTTTGAGGAACACAATGATGTTTCGTTACTGAATGAAACGGTCTAATTATAGTATTTATTAATTTTTTTTCAATTGCTAACATCCTTTTGTCCAACATCTTTAGTCGAAAAAAATTCTAAACACAATTAGCACATCATCCGTCTGTTGTGATCATGCCAGTATACAATTCATGTTGTTTTCACACAAAATGCAATCAATAACACGTTTCTAAAATGCTTAAATTTTCTTTTCATACAAGCTTACCCAATACTAAAATCATGAATCTTCCTGGTCTTATTTACAATGCTTAAACACAGCATCTCAGAAATGAAGACCTAATGTTCCAGTCTTTAAGTATAGTATAAAACCTCTACTTCTGCAACAACAGCAGCTCAAACGTATTAAAAACATATGCATGGAAATTGCAATTGATAAAAAAACAAAACAAAAAAACAATTGATAAGCATTTTTTAATAGCAGATCACTGAAATATTGAGAAATAGCAGATTCCAATCTCAGCTGTGGCATAGTCAGGTGTTGAAGTTATTTTCATTGCATGGACATACAGTAAAATAGGACTGGTTTTGGTTTTGTACAGTGTGTGGATGCAGAAAAACACAGAGAGGCAGAGAGAGAGAAAAAAATAATGTCTGGTTGAGGGAGAAGAATAGATGAAGGAGGAGAGGAGTAGTTGGATCAGGACAAGGGAGAAGAAGAGATATGGGAGAGGAGGAAGAGTGTGTGCTGGGTTATGTTTTTCCCCTTACACTTGTGGAACCTATGAGAGCTCACAATTCCTAGTTTATATCTCACAATTCTAAGAAAAAAAGTCAGAATTGGGATATGTAAACTCACAATTGCAAGAAAAAAAAAAAAAAAAAAAATAGAATTGTGAGGCAAAAACAATGACCTTTTATTCTTTTTTATTCTGTGGTGGAAAAAAAAGCTTCCATAATAACCAAAGGCCATGTATGTTGGATTTGTTGTTGATCAGCGACAGCAATTTCATGTTTTCATTTCAGTAAAAGCTTTGTGTAAACTTTTACTCCAACAATTCTGTTCCATATATGCAGAATATGTGGACTGCGTAGGGCACTATACCAAGGACACCATCCCGCCCTCTATTGGGCAACATCAACACCAAGAATGCACACAGTCAACACTCAACCAAAAATGTAGAATGGCTTACATTTATGTATGCATTCTACTTTTACAGCAGTAAAAGGAAACTGAATTATGAAAACAATGTATTTCATATTTTCTGCAGGTAGAACTGAAACATGACAGTAATGCAGTTTTCATAATGCCATCATCTGTTAGTATTTTGACAGTCATTGTGCTTTGATTGATTATATGTTCATGTTGGAATAGAAAACTAGTGCTATGTTTTGACAGAAACAGTCAATTTTGAATCAGGTTTGCTGTGTTTTGATCGAGTCAGTATATGTAGAAAAAGGTTTTTAGCATTTTAAAATTTAGAGTTTGTGTTTATTTAACAAAATATGGTTTTGGGCAGAAAACGAATTGGCTAATTGTGGTACATTGATGTCATACACCGATCAGACTGCGCAGCGCTGCTTCAAGACGAACAGACTCAACGACTCACTCAAACTTGCAATGACTCACTCGTTATTTCATTTTTAGCTGAGTGACTAAGATTGAATGGTGTTTTTATTTTTGTTCGTGATTGTGACTGGTTAAAGATATTGAATGTGTTTATAAATAAACTATTAAGAGTGAAATATGAGAAAACATTATAAATATAACAGAGATAATAAAATAATTTGACAATAAATGGACCTCCGAATAGCAAAGGCCGCCTCTGATTGCTGTGCATCTGATAATGGGGTAAGGTTACATTTGCATAACAGAGATCATTTGATAGAACAAAATTTGGATAATTTTGATTGCTTGCTTTTATGCAAAGATTATATTTAGCATTTTGCAGTGCTGTATTAACAACTGCAATGCTCATGGCATGTCATTTGAAATGTTCAGTCACAGCATACATAAGACTATTTTTTTGAACGTAACTGTCGATTTGCATGAAAAGTAACGTTCGGTGAATTCAAAACTCAAATTTAAAAACAACAAGACAAGCAGACTGGTCTACTTTTTTCTACACTTCTGTATAGTACCACTATAGCGCCACTTTCTCTCTCTGTTTGAACACCAAACACTTTCGACAAGAACTTCACGGTTGGTCTTTAAAGTCTATTTTTATCTGGCATCCATGAGATTAGGAAAGGTTGAAAGTCAAAGCCACAATCAAAGCTATTGTAACTCACCTAAGGCTTGAAACGTACAAAAAAATAAATAAAGCAAACTATGTTCTCATTACCAGTGCCATGAGTGCAAGTACCTATCATCATCATCATCATCATCAGTAAATTAAGAAAATGCAAGTGCGAGAAGGCGAGGGATTTAATATGAGTAAGGCACAGGAACTTTTGTAACAGTCATTAATTGTTCAAGCATGAGATGACCTACAATTATCAAACCTGCTATATTGCATCATGTTGATTCCTTTCATTTAGTTTATCCACTCTGACTAATTCATGGCTGGAGGGTTGAAAATCTCCCTCTAAGCTTAATTAGTGATCTTCATTAAGAAGATACACAAGCCTATTGACTTTAAATTGATGCACTGCCACGGCTGCATCACTCTGTATTCACGTCTCTTTTTAAGCCTTCAGACTGTATAGCAAAAATTAGATGCTAAATTGATGAGTTAATTCCATTATCTGGATTTGCTCAACGTGAGTGATGTACCTTGCATTTTAAATGATAATTAATGGCGGTTTTTGATGGGAAAATATATTTGACACTCCTCCATTGTCAAGGTTTAGAAAAAATAAATAAACAAGATAGTGTTTCTCAACTGACTGAGTGACAGAAAGTACGACTAAAAATAATTCTTTTTGTAATCATGAGCATATTGTGAGATAATATGGGAACTTGCAAGCTCAAGAGTAATTGTCCAATTAAATGTGCCTCAATGTGGTACTGTTCATGAAGAATGAGGCAGCGCTTGGGAAGTGGCACTATCAAATGACCGAAGAAGCCCTCTGAGTAAAATCACTTACGTTAAATCCTCTCAAATATGGCTTTGGACTTTTTTTTTAAAATCTAATACAAAAATAAAGATGAGCTGTTCTACGTATTACAAAAAGAGAGAGAGCTACGAGGAGAACTGCCCCACTCCCCCTACTTAAAATTCATTAATTGAACTCCTAATATTCAGTAACTGAATCAACATTGAATGTGTAGCCTAGTGTAATCCAGATTTTAGCTACGAAGCTATTTTATTGAGTTTCTGTGCTCCTGAATGTTTTTGTGTTCGCACAATTATACGTGTGCTACGGTGAAGGCAAATTAAACCTACTGGAACCAACTGCGCGTTCATAGCTTTCAGTCACGACTGGCATGGAGAACTGGAGGGCAAAACATCAATAATACTGCTGCACAGACCTGTCAATTTTCCATCTGTTTGAAGCCAGGGATATTTAAATCACCTCTCAAAAGAAAAAGAAAAAATTGTGTAAACAAAATTTGGATATGGTTTTTGGCACTTGTGATCCATATCCAGCACCTGCTGCAGTATTTCATTCACTAAAAACAACAGGATGCTCTAAAACACTTACCATGAAAAATACTTAAAGTGCCTTAATGTACTAAAACAATATTTAAAGGTTTGGTTAATTATGATTTCACTTTTTCTTTTTTTTTTTTACTTTAATTAGTGTGTAATGTTGCTGTTTGATCATAAACATCATCTGCAAAGTTACGACGCTCAAAGTTCAATGCAAAGGGAGATATTTTCTTTTAAAGAATTCTCTGTTAAGGACTACAACAAATGGCTGGTAGGGACTACAATGAGCTTCTTCCTGGGTTAGTGACATCAACTACATAAATTTATCCACTAACCATTCAGAAACGTCCAGTTTCATTGTAAAAGTTGTAACTTCTTCCTGAGTCTCTCCATTAGTCGACTCCGGTTTGAACAATGTAAGGCTGAACACCGTTACTGACAATCCTCATTTTGGCTGCGTGAGATTCTCCAGCTTTGTTGTTGTTGAGCTGTTGAAGCTCCGCCCTCTTCTGGAAAGGGGGCGGGGAGCAGCAGCTCATTTGCATTTAAAGGGACACACACAAAAACGGTGTGTTTTTGCTCACACCCAAATAGATGCGAATTTGACAAGCTATAATAAATGATCTGTGGGGGATTTTGAGCTGAAACTTCACAGACACATTCTGGAGACACCAGAGACTTATATTACATCTTGTAAAAGGGGCATTATAGGTCTCCTTTAAAAGATCAAATTCAGTGTACACCTTATCGTTGATGCATACTATATTTAAGTGAGCAGATGAGCCCAGAATATGAACGCAACATGCTAAATGGTTGAGTGTTTTTTGTTTTTTTTCTATGGAAAAAAAAATGCTTATTGAGAAACTGTATTGTGTTTATATTCTGGGTTAATCTGCTTGCCTTTACATAGTAAGCATAATCAATAAGGTGTATATTGAATCTGGTCTTTTAGTATAACTGTCTTACTTCATTAGTACTTAGCACAAACCTGGAAAAAAATAACTGGCAGGCTATGGAGAAAAGTCTTGGCGTTCCTATAAAGGTGTGACATCATGTGAAATCTATGAATTAATCAGTTTCCAGCCAATCAGAATCGAATATTCAGACAGACCACTGAATAAAAGCAAGATGGCATAATATACACTTATGGTCATACTGGAAGTTTACCTACATCTTGCATCTAATATTAATTGATGAATTAAATAACAAATAATATTAAGTAAGTTACAAAAATGGACTTTTCAGCAGCAAAATGGAAATGAAGAACATCAAGCTTTTGCTGGTCAGGAGTGTGGCTAGGGTTTTTATGAAGCCTCAGATTTTATTTTATGGTTATCTGAGAGTGTTGGGTCATTTTTCACTATTATTTTTTTTCTTGTTTGCACAACAGCAATTTTAATTGCAATGACAATTTATTTAATATCCGAAGGCGGTATTTTTACATCCCTTTGACACCGCAAGCGAGGCAGGAGACCGCTTCTTTGATTATAATTGGAGGGTTTGCGGGAGTGCAGAACACTATGCAGAACCTCAGAAACTCAAAAAGCCATGTGAAATTGTTCAAGGGACCACACTCTGCGTCATTATAGGCAAGTGATTGCACTGGGAGCATTCAGTCTGTCATGTTGTGTCATTAGCAGTGTAAGTGGGGTATCATTCTGCATGCTCTGAAAATGTGTATGGCAGGGATGTCAAAGACACAGAACATGGGATGAATACGGCATAACTGCATTTATAGCTTGCATCTTTTAAGATTATCTTTCTCTTGAAACTGAATATGTGTGTGATTCTGTCCCAGGCAACCCAGTTAGTTTTCCTACTTTAAAGTGTGTGCAAGTCTTTCACAGCTATAATGACAATTACAAAGGATAAAAGAATAAGTGAATTTTCACAAAGTGTCCCCCTGGTGGATAATTAGATACATTAAAGGTGATTTCTGAAAAACACTGTTTGAAATCAACCCAAACAAACACACCTCTCCCTTCATTGCTTCGCCCACGAAATGCACAAGCACACGATGCAAGAGTTGATGTCTTTATCAAATCTGAAGTGAAGCAAAATAATGCTTTGTTAAAAATAAAGTGAAGATGACGAACGAACAACAAGAGTTTGTTGTTATTTGCCAACTTCTGTGAAACATAGCAAAGCCAATGTTGGAGCAGAAACAACACAACCTCTGCATCCATTTTCAGGCCTTCCTGCTTAGGTCTCTCCCGCTCTGGAAAGCTTTTCTAATATTAATGTGGGTCCTAAAGCTCTTGCCTGATCATAACCCTCTTTATCCAGTGATACTCTTCTGAGCTTTTGTCTTTTGTAATGTCTCTCAGCCATCTCTCTTTTTTACAGTCTTCCTTCATATCTCTTCTTGCTCACTCTCTCTCCTCCCCCATCATGATTGGACACACCCAGGGCAGGACTGAGAGGGCTGGGGACCTCTGGGCTTGAGTTTATGTTTGGGCCCTACAAGATGACCTCAACTAGAACATCATTATGGAGCACAAAATACAAAAACATTAAAATATGCTTTGATGTTCCTATATTAATATGCCTAGCCATGATTTAACATGCCATGCTAGTCAAAGTTTAGCAATAATATTAATTAGTAATTATAATACAATAAAATACTATGTGCTCTCTCAGTTGAGAGAAGATCAAAACCATGAAATAACACTGAGCAATAAAGCCAGAGAAAAAGAAAATTAAGGTTTGAAAAGAAATGTTTTTTCTTGGAAAAAGAAAAAGCATTTTTTTTTGAGGAAAACATTCCAGGAATTTTCTCCATATAGATGAGCATTTGTGGTTAAAAAATATATAATTTAACTTATATTAACTACTATGTACTTACATTTAAATTAATCATTTGATACAATGCACTTATTGTGTACATACATGTTTTTACATTGTACTTATATTTTAAAAAATACCTGCACGTAATTACATCTGTAATTACATTTATAATTACAGTGTTGACCTTCATTTACACCTTACACCAACCCTTAAACCTACCCATACCACCAAACTTGTCCCTAACCTTACCCTTATTCCTTCTCAATAGCAGCAAAACTGTTTACAATACAATATGAACAAAATAAGTACATTGTACTTATTTTTTAATGTAAGTACAGTAGTTAAGGCCACCTAATATAAAGTGGGACCCAATTTTTTTTTTTTTCTAGAGATGGTTTCTCTAGATAAGACCCTTATTCCTTGGGATAACTCATATATCATAGGCTTATGTTATAATAATTTTTATTTATTTTTTATTTTTTGCCCCACTATAGTGTGATAGCAGTGAGACGGGAAAGAGTGGTCAAAACTCTTCAGATCGCTTAATTTAGTGGAAAATAAATAGAAATTATCATAGGCGGAGGGTGAACCAACTCTAGGGTAAGGCTAGATGTAATGGTAACACTTTATTTTAGGGTCATTTAACTAGTTGCTTATTAGCATGCATATTACAAGAATATTTGCTATTTATTAGTACTTATTAAGCACATATCAATGCCTTATTCTGCATGACCTTATTCTACATTCTTAATTCTATACAATACCTAAACCTAAACTACCTTACTAACTATTAATAAGCAGTAAATTAGGAGTTTATTGAGGGAAAAGTCATAGTTAATAGTGAATATGTGTTACCGAAGCGAAAAAGGCTAAGTATAGGAAGACCTTCGTTCCGACAGCCATTGATATTTTAAATAGGATTGTAAGATGAGTTGTTGTTGTGGTTGTTGTGAAGTTTTAAATTAATGTTTGTGTGTTTTGTTTTTGTTGAGCCTTGTCTGAAGACATTTTTCTACCCCTGTGGGGCTAGATAATAAAATATAAAGCTTTTGAATTTGAATTCTTCCATGAAAACACATTTAAATAGAATGTCATTAAAAAGGTACGTGTCGCCCGTCAGCAACCTACACATCCTGGCATCAACTCTCTCGTTATTAAATTGGTTATGTTCACAAACCACTATAATTTGAACAGACAAGCATACTGTATGCGTAATTTGGCATGGCAGCCAGTTTGAAAAATAAATAGCCTAACCATTGCCTTACCTAATGCAGTAAAACATAGGTTTTCTTCAAATTCTGAATGAATTATATCGCCTAGAAAGCGTGCATAAAAGTGCTCCCTTTATAATCACTAAGCTGTCACTCATCTTAATTCATCCCGATCTCACAAAGTTCTGCTAATCGATTAAGTTGACTGTACAATGAATATCTTATTTAGCCTATATAATATCTATTCATTTTATTTTATTAAAAGTTAAATTATAATGAGAGGATTTGAGTGTGCAGATCTCCGCACTGGTTTTGCACTCAACGTTTTGGCCAATGCATTCAAGAAATCATCAGATAGTATGTTTGTGATTGGCTACATTGCTCAACGCTGCAAAAATACATTGTAAATAGAAACACCTGTTTATATTAGTTTCAACGCTCTCAAGAGCACAGTCACCAAATCTGTTTGTTTATCAGTTTATGATGAGACTGAGAGCATTAGCGATTCAGTCAGAATTCAGAATTCAGCTCGCGCACTGAACAAAACTCCTGCTTTTCAGTGATGACTAATCTGAACGCCTCTGATTGGCCATTGCAATTATAAGCTCAACAGAATCGTGTGTGATTGGTTATAGTGCGCAACGCTGTAAAACCCTTAAAAGTATAATGCAACACGAGCAGGTCTATATTTAATGCTGCAGTCGACACTTTTCATTTCATTTTCATGTCATCCCAACAGTGGAAATGTGGCTAATAATTTCTGACTGGTAACGGAGTGGGCAATGGTAAGTCCAGCTATGGACACGCCCCCTACTTCTGATTGGCTACAAGTGTGTTGTGCTGCTGGATTTAATCCACTTTCAACAGTGTTTCTCAGAAATTGCTTACTGCACCTTTTAATACTAATCTAGGCTGCGCTTCCCAAAGTCAACTATGGTCGCAAGTTCAGTCTTTACCAACAACTTGCAACCATAGTTTTTAGGAAATGCATCCCTGATGACAGTTTATGATGCCTAACTCAACTCAAGCAGGATTCGACCCTTTACTTTTCAAAATTAGAAATATTGTGTACTTTGTGCTTTGTAACATATTGTTTTTATGCTCAGATTGCAACATTACACACTAAAAAAAGAAAATGTAAAAAGCATAGTAGGTCCTCTTTACTGCATAATGCTGAATAAATTACATTTTAGCCTACGCTTTTATAAAATGTACCAAGCTATTAAGGCCAAATTTAACAGAAACATTTTCAGTGCGTAATTTAACTAGCCAAGTCACAGAATATATGATATTTCATTCATATGAAATATCAGAATGGCTCGCTTGGCTCATCAGATTAAAGAACCAGAAGTGTAATCTTCCAGATATACTCTATATATTACCAAAAGTGTGTGTGGAAATGATGCTATGTGTGTGGTTGAGGGCTCATATGAATGCGTCTGGGCTTTTTAAATTTCATTCCAAAGCTCTTTAATTGAACAGGAATATCATGAGAATATATGAATGATGAAACAGCCAAACAGGGAAAGAAAGAGGAAAGTGTCATAACTGTGTTGTTGGAACATGAATGATGAAACAGCCAAACAGGGAAAGAAACTGCAACAAGCGACTTTTTTTAGAGCTCTTGTTTCTGGAAGTATTTTTCCCATTCATTTTTCACAACAGGAATTTCAAAAAGACTCTTTAGTAAAACGGTCTGCACCATGAACCAAATCAACCAGCTATCACAGACACGCCAGGCTCCAACACCGTCCAATCACAGCGCACTCCATCACCAGAGTACTGATCACACGTACCTGCACTCAATCAGCACGCTCATCAGTCACCACATAAAAGACACTCATACGCATTCAGACGCTGTCTGGTCTCGTTCGCATTAGGACTTACCTCCATGCTTACCTCAAGGACTCCTGATGTTATACTTGCCTGTCTCCAGTGTTTCCAAGTCTCCTCCTGTGTTCCAAGTCTGTGTGTGAGTGTCTTCAGTCTCCAGCGTCTGACCTGCTGCACTGTAACCTCTGCTGTGTGTCAATAAAAAAACATTATCTGTTATCTTCAGTCTCCGACCCTTCTGTATTGTAACAGAAGACCAGACCAAGACCGTTTGACACCAGCATGAGCCACCCGGACCGGTTTCACGAGTTCACACTTACAAATAAGTCAGGTAAATAAATTGGTAACCCCCCCCCTTTAGATTATATGAAGTAACCCAGAGCGGGGTGGTGGAGGGATTCTGGAAACTTCGAGGATCTTGTTTGAGTTTTGACTTTTTTTTGGGTAGACGTTGATTACAGATTGTTGACAGCTGGTTGTGACGTTCATTAAGATGGAAGTATTTTTCCCGTTAATAAAATATAATTCAAGAGCTTGTTGATTTTTCACAACAGGAATTTCAAAAAGACTCTTTAGTAAAACGGTCTGCACCATGAACCTGAAATAATACTGTCACCCAGTCATATGCCAGCTTCGTTGCTCATTTCAAGGAAGTCTTTGGAAAACCCACCTGGGATTCGTCTATTGGTGAGAAATTGTATAATTTTAAACAAGGCACAATGACTGTGAATGAATATGCTCTTAAATTCAGAACTCTCGCCGTCACGAGTGGATGGAATGAGCAAGCTCTGTTGACCACATATCGTCAAGGATTGGACCTTCGAGTGCGGTTGCATCTCACTGCATACTAGGATACCATCGGGCTAGAACGCTTCATCCAACTCTCAATACGCTTCGCCACTCGCATGCAGTCGTGTCTCAAAGAGCATCAGGGCCAGCCACAGTTCAACACCTCCCTCTGCCGACCAGAATCCGCCAGCCATCCAGAACCAGCCCACGAGCCCATGCAGTTGGATAATACTCGACTGACGATCGCTGAACGGCAGAGACGGCTGACCCAGAATCTGTGCCTTTATTGTTGTTCTCCTGGGCATGTAATCTCCACATGCCCAATTCGTCCTCCTCATCCAATGGTGAGTGCCATCTTTCCCTCTATAAATAAGATGAAACCACTCACCACTGTTGTAAACCTTACTGCTGCTGATGTTTCCATTCCAGTCAATGCACTCCTCGATTCTGGGTCAGCAGGCAACTTCATCTCTGGCACCCTCTGCCGTCAGCTCAAGCTCAAGACCTCGACTATGCCGTCTACCAACCAGATCCACTCAATAACTGGAAAACCCCTCAGTAAGATACAAGTTCGTCAGAGTGTCGGTCCAATTCAGCTGCAAGTTGGAATTCTTCACGTGGAAAAGATTCATCTGCTGGTTCTGGAGGAATCCACTGCTGGCGTGATCTTAGGGCACCCCTAGTTGGAGCAGCATAACCCAGTCATCTCCTGGAAGACCGGTGATATCCTGATGTGGGACGACACTTGTTTCACAAACTGTTTCTCTGAGTTTCCAGTTCCATCCTCTCCTCGATCTGAACATCTCTCTGTCTGTGCAACATCAATTGAAAGCTCTGTTGAAAAACGTTCTGTGGATATACCATCGTGTTACACCCCCTTCAGTGATGTCTTCTGCCCCAAAAAAGCTTCCAAGCTGCCTCCACACTGGCCATGGGACTGTGCCATCGATCTGCTTCCGGGTGAGTCAGTGCCCAGGGGTAAAATATATCCCCTGTCAATTCCAGAGGAGAAGGACATGGAGGATTACATCAAGGAGGCTCTGGCTCAAGGTTACATCCATCCATCTACTTCCCCTGTAGCTTCTAGCTTCTTCTTCGTGGCAAAAAAGGACGGAGGCTTGCGGCCATGCATTGATTACCAGGCTTTAAACAACATCACAGTCAAGTTCAGATGCCCCCTTCCTCTCATCCCAGCTGGGCTAGAACATCTCCATGGTACCACTGTCTTCACCAAGTTGGACCTCCGCAGCGCGTACAACCTCATCCGGATACGTAAGGGGGACAAGTGGAAGACTGCCTTCGTGACCCCTACTGGACACTCTGAATACCTCGTGATGCCATATGGCCTGGTCAACGCCCCCTCCGTATTCCAGGACTTCATACATGAGGTGCTCTGGGAGTTCCTCCACAAGTTTGTCTTGGTCTACATCGATGACATCCTGATATACTCCCGGAGCATGACCGAACATCGCCACCACGTTGCGGAGCTCCTGAAATGCCTGAGGGAGTTCCAACTCTTCCTGAAAGCAGAGAAATGCTCATTCCATCAGCCCTCAGTGCAGTTCCTTTGATACAACATCGACAGCAGTGGCATCCGGATAGACGAGAGGAAGGTGGATGCCATCAGGAACTGGCCATCACCCTCTACAGTAAAGGAACTCCAACGCTTTCTAGGCCTTGCCAACTTCTATCGACGCTTCATCCAGAACCACAGCTCCATCACCAGCCCGCTTACAAGCCTCCTCCCAAATAAGCCCAAGTCTCTGTCCTGGACACCAGCTGCCACAGAAGCTTTCAACATCCTGAAAGAAGCCTTCACCACCGCTCCTCTCCTCGTCCATCCCAATCCCGACAAGCCCTTTGTCGTGGAGGTAGATGCTTCCACCACAGGAGTAGGAGCAGTCCTATCGCAGCAGCAGGGGAACTCAAGTAGACTCCATCCATGTGCCTTCTTCTCCCGCAAGCTCAACTTGGCGGAGGTCAACTACGACATCGCCATCAAGTTGGCCCTGGAAGAGTGGAGGCATTGGTTGGAGGGAGATAGACATCCCTTCTTGGTACTCACAGACCACAAAAACCTGGAGTATCTAAGAGTAGCCAAAAGGCTTAATCCAAGACAAGCACGCCGGGCGTTATTCTTTACCCGCTTCAACTTCACGATCTCCTACTATCCTGGCTCCAGAAACGTCAAAGCTGATGCCATATCTCGTCTATTTACTCCTGAGGAAAATCCCGAAGAACCTGAAGCTATCCTTCCAGAGAAACTCATCATCAGTCCCATCACCTGTTCTGAGAATACCGTACCCCCCTCCAATGCCTCCGTCAACACTCCGCCGGGTTGCCCACCAGGCTTGCAGTACATCACCAGGACACGGCACACTCCAGTAATCCACTCTGCCCACACGTCATTAGGCACTGGCCACCCGGGGGTCAATGAAACCCTCTCACTGCTGCAGGAGGGCTTCTGGTTGCCGAACATGGCATCTGACGTCAGAAGGTACGTGCAGGGATGTAAGGAATGTGCCATCTCTAAGACCCCATGCCATCTTCCATCAGGCAAGCTCCTTCCTCTGCCCGTTCCCAACAGACCCTGGTCATATCTAGGAGTAGATTTCATTCCGGACCTACCTGCTTCCAAAGAATGTGCCTGTGTCTTTGTGATTGTTGACAGATTCTCTAAATCCTGTTGTCTGATTCCTTTAAAGGGACTGCCCACTGCCATGGAGACTGCTGAACTCATGTTTAATCACATCTTCAGATACTATGGTATCCCCGAGGACATTGTATCGGATAGAGGACCTCAGTTCATTTCCCGGATTTGGAGAGCTTTCTTCTCACTCCTAGGTGTGACCGTCAGCCTATCATGTGGTTACCATCCGCAGTCGAACGGGTAGACGGAGAGGAAGATCCAAGAGATCGGTCGCTTCCTCTGTACCTTCTGTCACGGTCACCAGGACTCTTGGAACCAATACCTGGGTTGGGCCGAGTATGCACAAAACTCCCTGCGACAGCCATCTACTGGACTCACACCCTTCCAGTGCGTGCTCTGCTACCAACCCCCACTGTTTCCCTGGTCAGGGGAACCATTGGATGTACCATCATTCGACTACTGGTTCCGAGAGAGCGAGAGGGTCTGGGACTCCGCTCATCAACAGCTTCAACGAGCCCTTTGCAGACGCAGGATGACAGCAGACCTTCACCACTCCAACGCTCCAGGATACCAACCAGGACAGAAAGTTGGCTGTCAACCAGAGGCATCCGTCTGCGTCTGCCCTGCTGTAAGCTGAGTCCCATGTTCATTGGCCCTTTCACCATCACCAAGCAGATCAACCTGGTCACGTATCAACTCCAATTACCACCACAGTATCACATTCACCCCACATTCCATGTGTCACTTAAAGCCTCACCACCCTTCTGACCCTGTCTCTACAGAGCCTGGCTTAGCAGCAGCTGAACCCCCCCCTTCCACTTATCCTGGACGACGGAGCAGCCAGGCTCCAACACTGTCCAATCACAGTGCACTCCATCACCAGAGTACTGATACTTGCACTCAATCAGCACGCTCATCAGTCACCACATAAAAGACACTCACATGCACTCAATCACTGTCTGGTCTCGTTCGCATTAGGACTTACCTCCATGCTTACCTCAAGGACTCCTGTTGTTATACTTACCTGTCTCCAGCATTTCCAAGTCTCCTCCTGTGTTCCAAGTCTGTGTGTGAGTGTCTTCAGTCTTCAGCGTCTCGTCTCACCATCGTCATCCAGGATCATCATCTCTACAAATCACAAAGGACAATATCACTTAACTATCACTCATCATTCACTCCAACATCATCCATTTACTCACCTGCTGCACTGTAACCTCTGCTGTGTGTCAATAAGCAACCATTATCTGTTACCTTCAGTCTCCGACCCTTCTGTATTGTAACACCAGCTCTGAAATTAATAAAACACTATTACACACTTTGATTTGAAGCTCAACATATTTTATAAGGGAATTAACTACTACAATCCCAAGAAGATGAATAAAATAATCAAATAAAGAACACAATAAATAACAAAAATAACACTATATATAGTGAACTTAAAAATCTCAAAGATTTGATGCCACTAACAAGGCAATCTAACTAAAGCTTGTAAGCACCATTACAATTTAAAACGCTAAATGTTTGCTATAGGCAGACTGAAAAATATTATTAAATATTTTGTGTGACTTTATGAATAACACTGATTGACATTATGAATAACACTAATTATCTCTTCATCACAGCACCTGTTAGTGGGTGGGATATATTAGGCAGCAAGTGAACATTTTGTCCTCAAAGTTGATGTGTTAGAAGCAGGAAAATGGGCAAGCATAAGGATTTGAGCGCGTTTGACAAGGGCCAAATTGTGATGGCTAGATGACTGGGTCAGAGCATCTCCAAAACTGCAGCTCTTGTGGGGTGTCCCGGTCTGCAGTGGTCAGTATCTATCAAAAGTGCTCCAAGGAAAAGTGGTGATCCGGTGACAGGGTCATGGATGGCCAAAACTCATTGATGCACGTGGGGAGCGAAGGCTGGCCCGTGTGGTCCGATCCAACAGACGAGCTACTGTAGCTCAAACTGCTCAAGAAGTTAATGCTGGTTCTGATAGAAATATGTCAGAATACACAGTGCATCAGTTTGTTGCGTATGGAGCTGCATAGCTGCAGACCAGTCAGAGTGCCAAAGATGCCTATCCAGGAACATGTTGTACTTGGTGAAATCGTGTTCACCCCAGCATGCTTGGGAACTCCTTCAAAACTGAAAATATAAACATAGTTTTAGTAACTACTCAAAGTCCCATATTTCCCTTTGTGGTCATCATTAGTTTTGATGACCTCACTATTATTCTAAACAGTGGACAATCCAATAGTAGGCTAATATTAAAGAATGAGTAGGTGTGTTTTAAACCAGATAACATCTGCTAGTAATCACAAACATAACACTTCTCTGTCAAGAGAGCAAGGCAACAATCGTTAATTGTCAGATTTTAAAAAGAGAGCAGGAAGGGCTGTCCCTAACGCCTACATTTATACATTGAATGAACCCTCTGTTGTTTCTGCATTCCAATGAATATGAAACAGCTTGAAAGCAATCTGGGAGACCACACATTATCGTTCTCAAAGCACTTCATGTCAACGGCAGTGCTAAAGTCAGCAGAAGGTAAAACATTTCTTTTAAAGTTACTCTGTCTTGCCATTTTTGGATTAGGATGCAAATGTGCTGTGTAAGCTTTCTTTACTCATTTCAAATTGTGTCAGAAATGAAGTATGTCAAACTCCCTTATGTAATCATTTTTTAGGGTGGAAAACAAGTCACTATCACATTTTGTCACTATTAGCAAGACAGACACCTATTTCATCCTCAGGAGCTTGGTGTTAGCTAAATATGTTAAACCAAAATTCAGAGAGGCATGATTGCAAAATGAAGTGGTATTAATGGCTGTAGCATGATTTTGTAATCACAGCTCTTGATTTGCGCTTCAGAATGAAGACACTGCAGTTTTTGTAACACTGAATGCTCCAATCAGACAATATGAGGATGAAACATTTCTGCTCATCTGGATACAGCACTTGTTTTGATTCTATCATTTGTTGGTGCAGCTTGATGGCTCTTTGTTGTTTTCGTTTGCCCAATGCTGTTTCTCAATGTGTACTGAAATTACTTTAATAATATGTATGTTTTACAGGTCACCACTGTTTTTGCAACCAAGCTCAAGTCTTTCACCTTTGTGCCACTTCTAAAAAGACTGCCTGTGGAGAACAGGGTCTGGAAAAAGGTACTTCAGACAGGCAGACCAAACAAGGTGAGAAATACTCTTGACGGCTCGGTATGGTTCCTGTAAATGTATGCCATACTGTGGCACGTCCTGATATTGCTGAGTTAGATGCGTTCCTGGGTCAACATATTTTGTTGATCCTGGAACAACATTCTAGTCTGAAAAGTTAGTCTTAACCCTATTCCTACCCCTAAACCTAACCCTTCCCATAAGTTATCCTAAAAATCAGAGGGAAATGATAGATGATTAACACTGATGTAGAAGCACCAATTCATGATTTTAAGCCTAAACTTGACATAATCTGTAAACTTGTCCCTCAAATCAGATTGGTTGATTTGAATGTTGTTCCAGGATCAACAAAAATGTTGACCCAGGAACATGTTAAACTCAGCAAAATCAGGTTGTGCCATACGGTGTCACTCAAAAAAGAGGAAACGAACATGACACTACTTGGAATTGGTTAATTATTTACTTTGTGCAACTCCAAACCCATATTCTGTTGGTTTATTTTTCCATGGAACATGACTGTTTTGAAGAATTTTAATGAATCTTATGCAGATCTTTACATACAATGATAGTTCATAGTGAACATGTTTAAAGCACTAGAAGTATCATAAAATCAGTTGACATCTGTGCTATTTTCAGACTGTCCTCCAAAAAAATAAAAAATAAAATAAAAATAAAACGACCCTATAGGTCATTTTTCAAGCACGTTATTACGACCTATATTTACATTTTAAAGTCATGCGCCCTCTAGCTGGTGTAAAAATAATGACAGTGTCGTGTTACGTCTGTCGTCATGAAATATGACTGTCGTTACCAATCAAAATGCGTGTTCATTTAAATGCAATGTGAGGACTTTTTAAACCATTTGTCCTATTTCCATTTAGCAAAACTCATTTTTCATTAACGACTACCCCTACCCTACTCCTAAACCTACCCTTAGTGATTTAGGTAACACTTTAGAATACTGATCCTTCATTAATGAATAACTACACAGGAACAAATGAGTAATGCATTATTAACACTCTAGTAACTACTATTAACTAACAATAAACTCTGATGAATGAATTAGTAAGTAATAGTGCTCACTTGAAGGTGGTACTATTCACTATTAACTAATCTATAACTACTGTTTTTTTTCATACCTCCCAGAGAACTACTAAGAACTACTATATACAGGTTCATAATTAACATGAATGTTGCATAATTCATAATTAACTCTAAAGTAAAGGTCTTGGTAACCCACTAGTAATGACTGAAGTATTACCAAATACTTAAGAAGGAACTACCAATTATTTGGATCAGTATTCTAAAGTGAAAAGCATGATAACTCTCTAGTAACTACTGAAGTCTTTGTAAACTTTTGAGGTTTTTGTATGTTTCTGTACATTTATTCCTTATGATATATTTAGTAACACTTAAGTAATTACTAGTGGGTTACTATGATCTTCACTTTAGAATATTGATCCAAATAAGAAGTAGTTACTTTAGAGTTATATAGTAACTCTTGTGTTATTATTATCCAATACTTTACAAAAACCTCAAAAGTTTACAAAGACTTCAGTAGTTACTAGAGAATTATCATGCTTTTCACTTTAGAATGCTGATCCAAATAATGAGTAATTCCTTCTTAAGTATTTGGTAATACTTCAGTCATTACTAGTGGGTTACTATCACCTTCACTTTAGAATTAATTATACATTATGCATTATTCTCATTAAATACGAACATGTATATACTAGTTCTTAGTAGTTCTCTGGGAGGAATGAAAAAACAGTAGTTACTGATTAGTTAATAGTGAACTACCACCTTCAAGTGAGCACTATTACTTACTAATTCATTCATCAGAGTTTATTGTTAGTTAATAGTAGTTACTATAGTGTTAATAATGCATTACTCATTTGTTCCTGTGTAGTTATTCATTAATGAAGGATCAGTATTCTAAAGTGTTACCATGATTTATAGTGCATACACACTTTATGAGCACATGAATTCCCTGGGATCGAACCCACGATTGCATGATCACATTGCAATACATTGTTATATACTGCAATGCTCTACAAATTGAGCTATGCAAAACCCAAAATATGATGCAGATAAAAGGGAACAATGCATTAAAATGAAAGTGTCCTGTTGACGACTCCTATGGGTCATATTTCAGGGAAGTGACAAACGACCTATATAGGTGTATTGGTTGGAGAACATGTTGGTTATTTTCCAGGCTTTTTGGAAGAACAGACCCATATTTAAGTCATAAATCACATATTTTTACCTCCACTGAGGCTCTCAAATGTATTTCACATTTAGATTAAAAATGGCATATTATTTTTTGTGTTGTTTGATCTAAATGACATCATGTGCATTTGGAACAGTCACATTTGTGTGAACTATTGCTTTAAATAGCAAATACTGCACAAATCTGATAGAGGGAGACTTCAGTGATTACGGTTGAAGTTCTACCCAGAGTCCCTTAGCAGATGACCGACCTACGTGTGTGTGAAAGGGAAAATGTGAAAGGCATTTGCTGAAGGGCTTACACAATCAGGGTGGGTCATGTGTACTTGCATGTGTGCAATACATGAGGGACATGGACTTCTGGTAAAAAGAGGCACAAGCTGGAACGGGAAACACACGCACATATAAATGCATTCACTGACTCTCTTATATCGTCAAGATGCTCAGAATCTAGAAATAGCCATCCGTAGCAGAGGCCTGCTTTGGGACAGCTGCCGTTTCAGGTTTGATGTCGCTTAGTAACATTTCCTGTTCCAATGTCAGACTTCACAAGAGCCAGGGGACTTTGAGAAGAGCATGGCAGAAGAGGGTGTCTATAAGGCTGAGGTTATTTACGTCCAAGACCCTGAAGAGGGCCAGCTTGGAGAAACGCTCAAGAACACCACTAAAAGTGAGGTGAGTATTTTGGTATATTCTGTCAGAAAAGTTATATATAATAAAAATGTTATGACAATGACTGACTACAAAACAAACTATTGAAGCAGTGACTTTTCAAAAAGTAATTAAGTCAGGCCACTTTCGTCAAATGTATATTTATTATAATGATAAATGCATACAGTTAGTGTTGGCGGTATGGATCTGTTCTGGGCAAACTCCACACGCCCGTCCATGCAGCCCTGCTTAGACAGAGCGGGGAGAGCAGCAAGTCAAACCCCCCCTGGGCTATAGAACAGATCCATTATCATACATACATGCATACATACATAATAACAGTCACAATACATTAGTGTTGTAAACAGCTAAATACACAGGGAAGGAAAATGAAATTACTATATGCAAAGACAGTCGTAACAGACACAGATTAGATTAAAGAATCCAGATAGGTGGAGTTGGGGAAGGAGGAGGGAGTTAAATGCAGCGTGCAGCTAAGCAATAGAGAGAGGCAGAATGAATGGGCATTTAAATGAACCGCTGCGATGGGTGTCACAACTGGATTGGTACGTGTCATGAAACGGCTGACTGTCAGCTGGTGCAAGCTTGACTGACGTGGCCTGCCTGAACTAACACGATGCTTGATTTTAGAGATGAAGGACTGTAGAGTACAATGTTCAAGTTGCTTTCAGATGAATATCTTTTAGCCTGCTCTAATGGGATACATCATGATAATGAGTATGCTGATCACACTCAGCTGTGTATGTGTTGATCAGAGGTAGTTACAGTCCCCTGTTAATTAAACACACACATTAGGGTGCTTACATGGTAGATAAAGTTCTGACCATGCAATTAATGGATAGGAATGTTTATTGTGTCTAATTAGTCTGTGCCACTAGTGTTTATCAGAAGCTTAAAATAATGACTGTTTTTAAACGTGTTTCAAAGACTTCTCTCACCAATGGTATGCCCAGTTAGGGTCACTTAATCATAAAGACCATTTGGTCTGGAATTACAAGCCTGACATTTGAGATAGGATTTCCGAAAGCACAGTTGGACCTGCTTCCCTAAATTCCCAATGGTCAACAAGTGCCTCTCATTGGGCAACAAGTGAGAATTGATACTGATGCATCAAAAATTTTAATGTCTACATAGACTTTCAATAATGAGTTTTATTGTAGGCCCACCATGTAGTCTTATTGAACAGTTTGAAGAAAACAATGATTAGTCATCATTGCAATGCAATCATTACTCAAATCATTTCTGTTTATGGTTCTTTAATTTTCTTTCTTTCTCAGATTCAGTCAACTGACAATTTAACCCTTAAACCACTCACCACCCAAGTTGATCCTCACGCAGAATTTGGTAGCATAACCCCTGAGCCTAGCCCTGCCATGGAAACTGTTAACAAACACCCTGGCATTTCTCATCTAGGATTTCACAACACTTCACTGGCTGCTGAGGTCAGCTCAGGTCTGTTTTTAAATAGCTCATCCCAGAGAGAAGAGGTCCTTAGCCCTGCCAGCTCCATGGATTTTCTCACATCCCCTGCTTCTTCTAAGGAGTCTATTCTCTCCGAGGGCTGGGACAAGGAGAGGAGCTGGTCAGCACTCCACATGTTCTCACATGATGGTTCTCCCGGTCCCCTTAGTCGCACAGTTTCCCCGTGTTCCTCCATAAGATCAGGGACCTTCACACCCTCTGTGGTGAGAATCAAGCGGCACTCTTTGGCTCCGGGCTCCAGTTTGCTGCAGATGTCGTCCGCTTGCGTAACACCCTGCTGTGACAGTCGGGCAACCTCACCCTGTCCTCTTTCGCCCCGTGCCCGACACAGGACTCCTCCAACCCAACTCTCCTTGCTAACGGCCATCCTCAGGAAAGGCCGTCTCCCTGTCCTGTCCTCTTATTCTCAAAGACCTTACACGCCCTGCTGGCCCATCAGTCCAGTTAACATGTCCTCCTGTTTAGCGTGCTCAGCTGCCTCTTCTGTTGCACCCATGAACATGCCCAAAGCAAAGTCTTGTACCTCCATAGATAGACCCTGTTCTAAGTCTTGCCAGATTTTAAAGCCACTTTTAAAGCCACAGCTTTGGAAACCAGAGCTGGTCGAGGCACCTGACGAAACCCCACTGACGAAACCACCAGAAAGTCTTGACTCGTGCCATTTCACCAGTACTAGTAGCATCGTCTTGCCTACAAGTCACACCCTTTCACCAAGCTTACCTGCAGTCCAGGCTCACCTCTCTAAATCAGGTCCCAAGGCAAATCGTTTGCCAACAGTTCCTAGCTCTCTTTTGTGTAGCTCCTACTCCCGCATAAGGTCCTCATCTCCTAAATCAAGCTCTCTGTCATGTTCCAGCAATGAGAACCATAAACATGCATCCATGTCAGGGGAATGCCTGGTATCTATGGATCCAAATAAGCCAGCTGAATCTTTAACATCCTTAATACATAAAGATGAAACAAAACCCCATGATAGGTCAGAAAAATATTCATTGCCACTAAAACAGAGTCAGAAATCATCTGAGGTCTCCAACGAACTATATCTGAAACATACAGGAAGTCCATCTGACAATTCGGACTCCTTGGTACCAAAACCCGCTCAAAGTTCATGTAAATCTCCCGCCTTTCCTACTCCGAAACACTCTTTTGAAGCACAAAGTAATTCCATATCTCCAGTTTTAAGCCACAAAGATAATAAACAAAGTACTCTTTTCCAAAATGGTCGCAAAAATGATGTCGAAAGAGTGCACCTATCATCCCCGACTCCCTCTCCTAGACCCATGGGTCTCACCCGCCTAACCTATACACCTCCAGCCTCTCCTGCTTGTCCTGCAGTCCACCCAAACTCTCGGTCCTCCACCCCAGATCGCAGCACCCTTTCACCCTCCCCAGCAGTCCCAAGCCGCCAGCTTTCACCCTCACCCTCATACTCCTTCTGTTCATCACCCTCTCCATCCCTATGGGGCAGCACACCAGACTGCGCAGATGGGGACTGTAAAAATAGGAAGGTACATTGCATGCCCTTTTGCTGTTACCTGCACGCTACTTGCATGCTCTACCGCTGAGCAGTGGCAATCATGCAAAGAGTGATGTGCATTTCCAGGAGTGACATGCCTCCCACATTGCTGGGAAACATGATATGCATCATATTCATACTTGAGCAGTAGATCTTTAGCAAAGGTCAAGTTTTGCATGAACAATACATGTATGGTATACCACAGTAGATATGTTTGCACAGCTAACTCTGGGGATACATAACATGAATACAGACTGAGATATGAACGGATGGTGATGTTTATGTTGATCTGCAGTCACAGGCATGGTTATATTGGCTAATTTATATGCATTCATGCATGCATGCATTTTTTCCCCCAATAAGTAGAATGGCATGATTTAGTATTGATAACTTTTTCCATGCAAAAACAACAATATTGTGATATGACTGTTTCATGATAGGGAATTACTAATAAACCCTTATTGCACAGTACAACTGTAGATTATGTTGTTTAATTCTGCTTTTGACTTTTTATGACTTCTCAACTATTCTTTCCTAAAATAGCCATACAAGATCAAATCCACCTACAAGGCACTCGCTGCTATTCCTACAAATACTCTGCTCCTGGAACAGCAGGTGAGCTGCTTTATCTAATTACTCAAAATGACAGCTATTATTTAGTGTTCAATTAATAAATGGATCTCATTCAGTGTCATTTTAAGCCATTATATCTTTGTTATTTTTTTGGATTCCATGCAATTGTATTTTCGGTAAAGAGTGTCATTGGATACCAATGGAGGAGGTTGAAAATGAATCATTGATTTTTTTTCCTTGATGGACAGCAGAATGAAATTGCTCATAAGTGGTCAAATGGAACCTTAAAAGAACAAGCAGAATGAGTCATCCACATTGCATACCTCATTAGACATTATAGGAGAGGTTAAAATGTACTGAACAGGGTCAGTATAAGATGCAAGCAGACACTTCTTTGGGATTTAGTAGCTTCTACAACCTCTTTCTACCCACTTGTTAAGGTCAAGAATATATTGTATCATTAAAAGATTAAAGCTTCAACTACATGTCTTAATTTCCTTGCTGAAGGCTATAGATGAAGAGGTCAACAAGAAAGAGGCTTTGCTCAATCCTGCGGACAACTATTCTTGGGAGGATCCACACACAGAGGTAGAATGAGACCAAAACATCTGAAATAGCTGGGTATGACAGTATACTGTGCGGTGGCTGGTACAACCAGTAGAGTTTTTGCTTTATCGAGATATATTTCAGTACACTCTAAAAAACACTGGGTTGTTTCAACTCAAATTTGGGTCAAATATGGACAAACCCAACAGTTGGGTTAAAAATTTAATTAAAACATTTAACCCAACGGTTGGGTTTGTGCCTGTTTGACCCAAATTTGGGTTGAAACAACCCAGTGTTTTTTAGAGTGTACACAAGACTGCTTTACATTATTTTACGTGTAAAACAACAAAAAAATATGAGAGACTGGGATGTGCACCAAATAAAGATCAGGGCAAACTTCTTAACTATCCTTTTTATATTTAACTTTTTAAAACCTTTGGTTTTACCTCGAGTGTAGTCACAGCTTTAGCTCTATAATGTAACGAGTGCCAAACACTCTCAGGATGGGCCAAACAATAGGGACAGTGGTTGCCAAGGTGGGCCTGGCATGCATCTTAACATTGATAACTGATTTTTTTTTTAATGGAATGAATAATACAATGAGATGAAGTACCATTAATTTAAAGGGTTAGTTCAGCCGAAAATGAAAATTCTGTCATTAATTGTCATTAATTACTCACCCTCATGTCGTTCCACACCCGTAAGACCTTCATCTTCAGGACACAAATTAAGGTATTGTTTATAAAATCCGATGGCTCAGTGAGGCCTCCATTGTCAGCAAGTCTTTCAGATGCCCAGAAAGCTACTAAAGACATATTTAAAACAGTTCATGTGACTATAGTTGTTCAACCTTAATGTTATGAAGTGATGAGAATACTTTTTGTCCTCCAAAGAAAAACAAAATAACGACTTTATTCAACAACATCTAGTGATGGGCGATTTCAAAACACTGCTTTGTGAAGCTTCGATGCTTTATGAATCTTTTGTTTCAAATCAGTGGTTTGAAGCGTGTATCAAACTGCCAAAGTCACACCCCCAGTGGTGAACCACTGAAATTTTGAAACACTTATCACATAACGAAGCCTCGTTTACTGAAATCACATGACTTTGGCAGTTTGATACACGCTCTGAACCACTGATTCGAAACAAAAGATTCGTAAAGCTTCATGAAGCAGTGTTTTGAAATCGCCCATCACTAGATATTGTTGAATAAAGTCTTTATTTTGTTTTTGTGGTGCACAAAAAGTATTCTTGTCACTTCATAACATTAAGGTTGAACCGCTGTAGTCACATGAACTGATTTAAATATGTCTTTAGTAGCTTTCTGGGCACTGAAAGTGTTAGAAGGCCTCACTGACCCATCGGATTTTATCAAAAATATCTTAATTTGTGTTCTGAAGATGAACGAAGGTCTTACAGGTGTGGAACAACATGAGGGTAAGTAATTAATGACAGAATTTTCATTTTTGCTGAACTAACCATTTAAGTATTTAATTCTCTGGACTTTCCAAAACTATATTTATATTTTTATATTTAAAATAAAAATATATTTTTACTTTGGTGAACTGTCCAGCAAAATGAACTACATTCTGATATTGTACCAGTATTGTGATACATTGAAATGTTAGATTTTTTGCCTGATGTGTGAAAAGACAATATTTGTGTGCAGATGTGCTCTCCTGCGCAGCTGCGTCAGCAGTCCGCAGAACTGTACGCAACCATTGATGAAGTCCTTGAGGACACGATCCAAAAGGTGAGCTGCCACCAAATACACTCTGCTCAAAGCAGACTTTAAAAATATTCCATTTATCTACCAATTTTCATGTTTTAATCTTTTTTTTTTTTTTCAGCGTCAATCAGACCATGTGAACAAAGCCAGTATGAAGTCTTTGGCAGTGGAGACGTCAAGGGTATGTAATTAAAGATTGACACTGGGAATTATCTCATCGTCATTTTGATTAGCCACAATGGCATCACTTTCAGACAAATCATAAATTATACTGCTTGTCTAGGTATCAATCAGTGTATCTTGGTCTTTGCCACAAGAATAAAACTTTGACTGAGCTACAGAATAAATGATATTTCCTCATCCATAAAATAAATAAATAAATAAATAAAATAAAAAAGAGAATAGATTATCATGTTGATTACAATTTCCTGATTATTTTCAAATAAAGAATCAGTCATCCACTCTGACTAACATGATCAATCTTAGCCAGGAACCTTTTAGCCCCTGCTGTTCAATCCCAGCTTGCCATTTTGACTCACTGTACTTGCTTTGAAATTGTGAGCTGCAGAGTTCTTTCTTAAATCATTCTTTTTTCTTTTAATCTGAATTTCTAAAGTCACAGACGTCATCACCATCTCCAAAACTGTTGGGACGGGAAACAAGATATGTGAGTTTTTCCACTGATTTCTGTACATATTTTACAGTCAGAAAAAGGCAAATCTGACAAATCACTCATAAAATCTCAGTTCTGGAAATATTCTTATTTTGCAGTCCTTCATAATGAAATGCCTTCTCAGAGCTCTTGAAACATTGCTACTCCAAGACTCTGATAACACTTCATTTTTGCTTTAGTCTAGGTCCAATTCTACTATCCAAACTCTTTTTGTATGCCAGTGAATCTGAGCACACAAGCCAATCAAGAATCCAGATTTCACAACTAGATTTTAGATCCAAGAGAGTACTAAAACTGTTTATCCTACAGAGGCATAGGAAACTAATTGGATGCATAGGCTTTGATGTCAACAAGGAACAATATTGGAAGCATTTTCTCCCTCCTTTTAATTGTTGATAAGCCTATTCATCTTAACTATGCACAATTGTATAGTTTTAGCTGCATTTTCCCTGCTGTTCACAATCCTGTCAGAACAGATCTGCAAGCCATTTTGAGCTCTCAATACACCACTCTAGAATCATGGGTAATCAAAGTAAATGTCTGTTATTCTGTCAGATCCAATCACATTATTCAACCTTTGTACTACCCATTCAATATGCTATGCTAATGCATTTTGTCTTTGAATATAAAGTATTCCAACAACTCACATAGAAACTGGACCCTTTTTCTACTGCTAGGATCTTACTTTTTTTATGATGAGAAGTGATTTGTATGAGACTGCAGGTATTCTGACCTTTATTGAAGTATTATTCACTCTATAATAATGGTATTTTAGATGTTGTTTACATTCTGAGAGCAGAATTTCATCTCGCTTGGATAAGTTTTATTGTCATACACAAATTACAGCATTGGGAGACTCAGTTTGTTCCTGTTGTTCCACAGATTTTGGCAATAGAAAGATTTAATGGAATATCACAAACTCCAAAAAGATTACAGGCATAGAGGGGTCCAAAGATGAATATGATATGAAATCACTTCAAATGATATTATAATAATTAAGAGCATATTGTGGAATCACTTGTTTGAAAACTGTTTCATTCAGTGTTCTTCAGTTTAATCATGAATCTATTGTCAAATATAAAATAATGTGCAAGATGCATTTCATTACTGACTCTTTTATAGATGTCATGGGTAAAGCCATCTTTGTTTTTTCTAGGCAAGCTCTCCTTTTCAACCCTCTGTAACTACTGAAAAAACACTGGTAAGCATTTTTTTTTTTTTATCAAATGCATTTGATCATTGAAAATGTTACTTCAGATTCTGCTCCATTTTGTAGTTCAGTACGGAGTGGAGATTTTGTAAAATGAACTATTTAGGGTATGGAACGTATACTCTAGAGAAACAAGTATGTGCCGCAATCAGAACGTTGCGTTTGAACTTCCGTTTTTGCGGTAGCTCTGTATATTTCTATGGCATCGCTGTCGAAGAGTAATTAGCTGGTGAAGTGCACATAAAGGCTGATCAAAATGGCAGAGAGAATTAATACGGGACTACTATGCTGTGTACTAAGAGCATATATTCTTCATAAAAGTACAAATATCCTACATAAATTATGAACACTGTAGCTGGATGTCAATGGTTGTATGAACAATATTCCTTGGTAATCACAGCGTGCTGATATGCAGCCATATTGCACGGCTATGAGTGTGATATTGCGTTTATACAACAGTTTGACGGCACAATTGTGTAAATAAATACATTGAAGCTTATTGTAATATGTAGAGTATTATGGTATTATGAGAAAGCAATTGACTAAATGAGTACCTGCATCTACCTCAGCATTCATTCTTCAGTTCTCAAGTGTCCATAATATTATACACATTATAAAAAAATCTGTTTGCTGTCTGCTGAGGAAAGCGAGATCTTTGTCTTTTAAAAAAGACATTTCAGCCTATTACAGCCCTAAAACAAGTTCCTTGTTTACAACCAGTCCCTTTCAATTTGCTACTGACTCACTCATAAAGCTGCCATCTAATGGTGCAATAATGTAACTTTCACTGTTACTGTATATCTTAATATCACAATAAATAACGGACTACATTCCGTGACACAACAACAGTAGTATTTGTAAAATATATGGTGGATTTGCTCAACCGCCATGACAGTCACCGCAAGCAGAGTGATACAAATGGTGAAATAGTACAATACTTATGAATATCACACGGCTCTCAGCCAATTGCATTCGAGAACCAGAAAGATCTGTTATGTAAAGTAATTAAGACCTACTGAAATATACAGTACAGTCCAAAAGTTTGGAACCACTAAGATTTTTAATGTTTTTAAACGAAGTTTCGTCTGCTCACCAAGGCTACATTTATTTAATTAAAAATACAGTAAAAAACAGTAATATTGTGAAATATTATTACAATTTAAAATAACTGTTTTCTATTTGAATATATTTCACAAAGTAATTTATTCCTGTGATGGCAAAGCTGACTTTTCAGCATCATTACTCCAGTCTTCAGTGTCACATGATCCTTCAGAAATCATTCTAATATGCTGATCTGCTGCTCAAGAAACATTTAATGTGTACAATTGTACAAAATATTTGTGTACAATATTTTTTTTCAGGATTATTTGATGAATAGAAAGTTCAAAAGAACAGTGTTTATCTGAAATCTAATCTTTTGTAACATTATAAATGTCTTTACTGCCACTTTTGATTGATTTAATGCATCCTTGCTGAATAAAAGTATTCATTTCTTTAATTTCTTTTCAAAAAAATAAAAATAAAAATTCTTACTGACCCCAAACTTTTGAACGGTAGTGTATAATGCTACAGAAGCTTTGTATTTCAGATAAATGCTGTTCTTTTGAACTTTCTATTCATCAAGGAATCCTGAAAAAAAAAGTACACAACTGTTTTCAACACTGAAAATAATCATAAATGTTTATTGAGCAGCAAATCAGCATATTAGAATGATTTCTGAAGGATCATGTGACACTGAAGACTGGAGTAACGATGCTGAAAATTCAGCTTTGCATTACAGGAATAAATTACTTTGTCAAATATATTTAAATAGTACACAGTTATTTTAAATTGTAATAATATTTCACAATATTACTGTTTTTTACTGTATTTTTAATTAAATAAATGTAGCCTTGGTGAGCAGACGAAACTTCTTTTAAAAACATTAAAAATCTTAGTGGTTCCAAACTTTTGGACTGTACTGTATAAACACACAAATGCAGTCATTTTGTCAATATTTCCAAAAATACTGTATTTTTGAACACTTGGGTTTTGTATGTAAGACATTCCATACCCAACAGGAGAAAACAATAGGAAAAGCATTCCGTGAGATAAAGGATTTTCTAGGCCAAAAGAAGGCAAATATAAACTCTTGACTTATCTGCTTTAAAGCCAGGGTTAGTTTGAAAGGTATTCCATATCGTTGAATGTAATTCATATTTTTAATTGTGAATCACTGCTAAGGCTGTGAGCAGAGAGCAGAGCACAGTGCTGTTCTAGACGACACATACTAGGTGTTGGCTGTTGAAATCTTTAGCTTATTTTGGAAATTATTGATTTGTATATATTTTTTTTTGTTTATCTTGTCTCAGACAAAGCCTGGAGTTATTAGACCACTCACTGCAACATTCAGAGTTGCAGATGATAAACAACATGACGACGAATTCCACCCAAATCCTTTCAAGAACCTTCAAGAGAACAAATCCAGTCGTTACCAGTACAAGGTGCGTTTCTCTGAAGATTCATGCGCCGAGAACAAAAACTCAACATCAGACTAACAGCATATGTCATCACATGCAGAATGAATGTAGGAAGAAATCTTTCATGTTGCATAGTGGTGTAACGGTACACGTATTTGTAATGAACCGTCACAGTTCGGTGCATACAGTCAGACGACGAATGCAGTCAGTCATGTGTGATCCACACTCCAATCCAGAAGGGGGTGTGTGCGGTAATGCAACACTGTTTGCTAACCGCCACAACAGGAAAAAGCGCAGAAGAAGAGACAATCTATGCACCAACCCAAAACAAGAGTTCAAATGGCACACAAGAGCTTGCTAATAGCACATGAGTTTCGTTTCATTTTTGTGACACGCACCACAAACGTCACGGAAAGGAAATGGCAGAAAGCGGCATCCTGGTTTTTTTTTTTGTCCCTTTATAATTTTGTGAATGATGTCTTACTCTTATGTTTGACCATAAATAATGGAGTATTTTAAGTTGTTTCCGCTGTTATAATGAGACAAAATCTTTTGGCGTTGTGCCGATTTGTGTGGTGGAAGTGTCACTACTACAGTCCAGTTATGAAATAAGTGTGTCCCGGAAATGGGAAGCAGGTGCCGGTTCACTCGTTGTGAAAAAGTGAAGTAGGCTCTTTTTCTCTTTCATGCTCATCTTTCTTGAATAAGAGTAATGCATCCGTCATTGTCACCGCATGTTAATGAACACTCATGTGCAAAGAAAATGACAGCAGGTTACAAACAACATGTTAATCAAACCAATAAGTTTGAAAACAGATGTTGCATTTTAAACAACTAAATACCACTAGGTGGAACAAACTGTAATTTGCACAAAACGTCTGTTCATAATAAATGAAAAGATGCCTAGCATTTGGGGATTTGTTGCTTTTTCCTGTTGTACTGAACTCGTATCGAACCGTGACTTTTGTGTACCGCTACAACCCCAGCATAAGGTATGGGATTCATAACGAGCAGATGTACAAAAAAGGGGGTGTATATGCAACATATGTAATTCATAGGCATGCCACATGAAGGAGGTTATTATAGATTTTTTTTAAATGCATGTGCTATAAAGCCTATAAATAACATTATGTGCAATAATAAAAAAAAAAAAAAACTATTTTTGTTAATCTGTCCTCTTACTGTAATTTTAGAATAGGTTCAATTGCATCTTTTTGTCCCAGTAGATCCATGTGATTCATTCTGCATTAAAATGAAAGCTAATTTATGTTACAGTATTCTGTTCTATAGACAAAACTGACCTGCACCTGCTGCTACTGCTATTTATGTGCACACACTGTCTGTACTGTTTTAGCATCAGATTTAGTAAAGGAATTATGCAGTTTAGGCTCTGCACTTCAAATGCAACCACAAAATGTGTGCTGAACACAATATGCACAAAGCAGTTTCAGATTCCTTCCTCCGCTAGATGGAGGAGGACGCAGCATCTGACAATCTGACATGCTTTTCAGGCATAGGCTGTGGAACCGGTATGGTCAGGAAGGGAAAGCCCTACCTAGTGAGGCATGCTTAAAATGCATGTTAGCAATTATATTGTACTTTTATTTTTTTGTTATTGTTTTTTTATTTTTGATGTGGTTAGATTCTTGTCCTGTGACTCCTGTCACTGCGCATGAATCTAACTTCAAAGGATATATGTGCAGTACTGTAGGCAATGCTGTAAATGTCCATGAATATGGCTGTGAATAGCAACCAGCATCAAGCTTTAAAAAAAGAAAAATGCAAAAGTATCACAGCATGTGACACGTGTCATATATTCCAAGTGATGAATGGGTTTGGTGAAAAATTAAAATTTATTTTATTATTGAATGAAAATCCTGATCTTGGCTGTTGGTCTTCTGTCCTCGACTGTGTGTTCATATTAGTACCGCAGTTCACTCCGACTCGCCCAGAAATAACACACAAGTTATGAGAAATTAAAGGTGCCCTCGAATGAAAAATTGAATTTATCTTGGCATAGTTGAATAACAAGAGTTCAGTACATGGAAATGACATACAGTGAGTCTCAAACTCCATTGTTTCCTCCTTCTTATATAAATCTCATTTGTTTAAAAGACCTCCGGAAAACAGGCGAATCTCAACATAACACCGACTGTTACGTAACAGTCGAGATCATTAATATGTACGCCCCCAATATTTGCATATGCCAGCCCACGTTCCCAACATTATCATTATGAAAGGCATTAGACAAGGGCAGAACGTCTGGATGTGCACAGCTGAATCATCAGACTAGGTAAGCAAGCAAGAACAATAGCGAAAAATGGCAGATGGAGCGATAATAACTGACATGATCCATGATAACATGATATTTTTAGTGATATTTGTAAACCGTCTTTCTAAATGTTTTGTTAGCATGTTGCTAATGTACTGTTAAATGTGGTTAAAGTTACCATCATTTCTTACTGTATTCACGGAGACAAGAGCCGTCGCTATTTTCATTTTTAAACACTTGCAGTCTGTATAATGCATAAACACAACTTCATTCTTTATAAATCTCTCCAACAGTGTGTAATGTTAGCTTTAGCCATGCAGCATAGCCCAAACTCATTCAAAATCAGAAGTAAACAATATAACAGTATACAATACTCACATAATCCGACGCATGCATGACGAACACTTTGTAAAGATCCATTTTTGAGGGTTATATTAGCTGTGTGAACTTTGTTAAGGCACTGTTAAAGGCAAGCGCGAGCTCTGTGGGCGGAGAGCACGGGATTTAAAGGGGCCGCAGCATAAATCAGTGCATAGTTAATGATGCCCCAAAATAGGCAGTTAAAAAAATTAATAAAAAAAAATCTATGGGGTATTTTGAGCTGAAACTTCACAGACACATTCAGGGGACACCTTAGACTTATATTACATCTTTTAAAAACATAATCTAGGGCACCTTTAAGATTGATAAAAACACGACATGAAATATACAATCCGTCTACTTTCCTCTCTGAGATGTCACAACAAGACATCTTCACATTCAAATCTCTCAACTGTCATTCCGACTGTGAAGAACATACATGGATACTCTTATGGGATTTTTTTTCATCTTGTTTTCTCACAACTTGTGTGTTTTTCTGGCCGCTAATAGAGTCTCATGAAGCACAGAAGATCAACAACAAGGTCAGGATTTTCATTAAATAATACATTAAATGCCTTTTTTTTTTTTTTTTTTTCTTCACCAAAGCACATCATATACCCGCAGAACATGTGGGATATATGACACGTGTCACATTCTGTGATCCTTTTGTGTCTTTTTGTTGGTCGCTATTCACTGCCATTATATGGACCATTATATGCCATTATATATAATTTTAGGGTGAACTTATCCTTAAAAGACATCTTTTTTGAAACGAAATTCTGTTTATCGCCTGATTCCCTTCGCCACTAATAGTTCAATACCACACACAAAAGTGTCACAGACGTTCAGTGATTTTTTCCAATTGTTTTGACATTTACAGTCTATCAATCTGTCTGTCTGAATACAGTGTCCAGCCCTTCCATTATGTGTTGGGGTTTTGTATCAAGGAACAAGCAAATCAAAGGGTCAACATTCCATATGTAGCCTACTTCAGAAGGAATTTAAAATGTGCCCCTGGAAATGATTCTTCAGAGCTGCAGCATGTCCTGCTGGGTTTGACTCATTTCCAGCGGGATCAGGAAGTGCACGCATCACTAGAACCCAATGTCATGAGCAATCCCCCACATCAGTACATATATAAAACCCACAAGATAAGATCACACTGATGACAGACCCAACATATTGCTGCAGAACCCTCAGAGAGAAGAAGCACATCATTCACGAATCAAACTATTTATAATGCTGATTAACACTAAACACAAAAACTGTTTTTTTAAATAAGATTTTTCTCTTTTCTTCTGACATCCCGTTCGAATGAGGTGACTTTGGTCGTGCACACAAATTATTTTTCCATTTACAAAATAAATCTTTCTGGTGTTGAAAACTAAGTACCTTTTTAATATATAAAGAAATAATTGTGGTGGGTAATATAGAACTTAAATTGCTTCTGATGGATTTGGTCACACTTGAGTCATTACTAGAGGGCTACTATGATCTTTACTTTAGAATAAAGGAATATTTCCTGATCATAAATGTAGAAGTGTGGTTAAAATCAGTCTCACTAACCTCACTAATACACTGTTTTGGTAGTGACATGAAAATGCAGGACACATTTTTATTTTTTTTTTTCTTCACAGTTTCATGATTTAAAAATAAAATAAATATATTTTTGTTCACTTAAAAAAAAAAAAAAAAAATCAAAAATATTTTTAAAAACAACAATGGAAAAAAATTATTTCAAAATCATTTTCACAAGTTGAAATTCAGGGTTTAGGGTTTGGGACAGATACCTTACAACTGAAGGTACCCAATAAATGATGACTTTATATAAAATAATCTTACTGATATTTTAAATATTATTGTGGGATTCAATAGATAATAAAAGGATCTTAGTAAACATCTAAGATTTGAATACTTAAATGCTATTTAAATGTGGTTTTGGTTGTGGGACAGCAGTTTGCACCAATTCTGTAGAATGGCCCATATTTTACACAGACAGATAAAAAATTAATTAAGACAAAGACTGGGAGGAGGGACAAGCCAAAAGAAATTCTGAAAAATGACAAATTTCCTTTTTAAAATTATGGGGAAAATATTAAAGAGAATAGAAGGATCTTGATACTATATGTCACAATGCAACGCAATAGAAAATCTACATGCATTTATTTCACAAGAAATTTAAATTAGTAAAATTGATCTTGGGTAGAAATATTTAGAACAGTTTCAAATAATTACGAATTCCTTTAGAAGGATGTTGTAACACTTGAGTCATTAACATCCAAAACCTTAGAAAAACTTCAAAAGTTTACAGTGATTTCATCATTAGTTTTCATATTCATGTGTTTTTCACTTTAGAATTCTGTTCCAAATAATTAAAATGAAAGGATTTGATCATGTTTGAGTTATTACTTTTAGTTTACCATGATCTTTACTTTAGAATTAATTATACATTGTGCATTATTCACATTAATTATGAACCTGTATATAATTGTTCTTGAGGAATGAAAATAATAATAGTTACAAGTGAACTACAACATTTAACTGAGAGCTATTACTTACTATTTCTTTACTCCGTTTCTTATTAGTTAATAGTAGTTACTAGAATGTTAATATTGTGTTAGTGTAGTTATTCATTAATGATGGAACAGGACTCTAAAGTGTTACCAGATTAATAAGTACAGCAAGCACTCTGTACTTCCTCTATTAATTACAATTTATTTTTAGAGTAACTTACCCTACACTGTAAAGTGACATACATTAAGTCACATTTTGGCTTATGTCTAAAGAAAATGTATTGATTAAGTTTGATATGTTCTTTAAATAATCTTTTTTGTATGAATGTTGTTGTTTTTGATTAATATTAAATCAAAATGTAAGGTTTGAACCAAACCATAAATATATTTAGAGAAAAATGAATAATTTTGGCTATAACAAGTATTTTTTTCTTCAGTGCGAGATCCCCTCAGTGTCCGCCATGCACCCCTGATGCATACTTATGATTTTTGATTTTCTATGATTGTTCACCCCGTATTTTCCGCCGGCACAGTATCATGTGATGAGACAGCGGTGATGATCAAACAAACAAAAAAAAAAATCATAGAAAATTTGAGCTCTTGCGTACGACGCCTCTCTCATACGCAAGCTTTTAGAAGCTATCTATGGTTGAGGATGCCAGTGTTTTGACACCTTAAACACTGTATTTATCTCTTAACAGACTTTTTATACAATCGCAGGCAGAAAAAGTCATCGGGATTTGTCACAAAATTATTGTGTTTGAAGAGGATTACAGATAAACAAGAGATGCATTTATTTCACTCTCTGACGTGTGAATGTCTTCAGACTCTCCTTCATCATGACATTTAAAAACCACTTCATGTGCGTTTGACATTCACACCTCATTTCATTTCCACCCAAAAGGCGTATGTATAGCTGTTGTCATATTTCATATTTCAATAATTCTTTTGTGAAATCCAAAAGTAGGATGCACTAAATGACGCTTTCAGTGGAATTCTTGTTGCCTACACATTGAACATGTAGAATGAGTTAAAATAATTTTTAAATTGAAAAATTTCATTTTCTTGTGAAATAAATGCATGTAGATTTTCTATTGCATTTATTTAATATTCTGTGTAAAAGTGTATATGGGCCATTCTACAGAATTGGTGTAAACTGCTGTCCCTCAACCAAAAACACATTTAAATAACATTTAAGTATTCAACTTTTAGATGTTTACTAAGATCCTTCTATGATCTATTGAATCCCACAATAATATTTCAAATATCAGTAAGATTAATATATATAAAATCATCATTTATTGGGTACTTTCAATTGGGAGGTGTCTGTCCTGAACCCTAACCCCTAAATTTCTACTTGTGAAAGTGATTTTGAAATATTTTTTGCATTTTTTTCCCACTGTTGTTTTCAAAAATTTTAAGTGAACTTATTTTATATTTTATTTTTAAATCATGAAACTTTATGTAAAAGACTGATTTTAACCACACTTGTACATTTTTGATCAGGAAATATTCCTGATTATTTTGGTAGAGACAAAAAGGAACACAATCATTTATTTGGGGGAAATAAACAAAAGTTTAGTACAGTTAAGTGTTTTATGTTTTAGTATACAAGTTAAAATCCTGTAATGTTTTGTGGTCACTACCAACACATTACTGTCACTACTGAAACTGTGCAGTCACGACCGAAACATGGGATGTTTCGTCAAAAATAAAGTATATTGAATGATCAACCATGATGTTATTATAGTGTTTGGTTCAATGTTTATTCAAACTAATGAATCCTTATATTACAGCGCCAAATTATACTTGAAATATTGTTAAAATTGTAATTATTATTGATTTACCTGTGAAAACGTAAAGAAATATGTCAATGTAACCCACATTAAATTATTAAAGATTGTGTTTTGGTAGTGACAAATTTGGGGAGAGGAAAAATATTCCAAAACTTTCTGAAAATACAATATGAGAATGAACTGCACAGTTACTAGAAATGTGTAACTTGGATATTATACAATTTATACATACAACATTTGTGGGAAAATACTTTTTTTTTTCTCAAGAATGACCCGTATAGGAAATGCTCAGTTATGCTAATAATCTACAGTAGTGGCCACAATTGATGCTCAGAGGGAATATTTGTTTTTAACGACCATACAAGTTCGATTAAACGATCAAAATATGAGGGAAAAACTTTAAAGGTGCCCAAGAATGCTTTTTCACAAGATGAAATATAAGTCTAAGGTGTCCCCTGAATGTGTCTGTGAAGTTTCAGCTCAAAATACCCCATAGATTTTTTTAAATTAATTTTTTTAACTGCCTATTTTGGGGCATCATTAACTATGCACTGATTTTTTCAGCGCGCCGCCCCTTTAATTCGCGTGCTCCCTGCCACACGAGCTCTCGATTATATTACAGCACATTTACAAAGTTCACACAGCTAATATAACCCTCAAATGGATCTTTACAAGATGTTCGTCATGCATGCTGTATGCATGCTTCGAATTATGCGAGTAAAGTATTTATTTTGATGTTTATATTTGATTCTCTATGAGTTTGAGGCTGTGCTCCGTGGCTAACGGCTAATGCTACACTGTTGGAGAGATTTATAAAGAATGAAGTTGTGTTTATGCATTATACAGACTGCGAGTGTTTAATAATGAAAATAGCGACGGCTCTTGTCTCCGTGAATTCAGTAAGAAACGATGGTAACTTTAACCACATTTAACAGTACATTAGCAACATGCTAACGAAACATTTAGAAAGACAATTTACAAATATCACTAAAAATATCATGTTATCATGGATCATGTCAGTTATTATTGCTCCATCTGCCATTTTCGCTGTTGTTCTTGCTTACCTAGTCTGTTGATTCACCTGTGCAGATCCAGACGTTACTGGCTGCCCTTGTCTAATGCCTTTCATAATGTTGGGAACATGGGCTGGCATATGCAAATATTTGGGGCGTACACCCCGACTGTTACATAACAGTTCGGTGTTATGTTGAGATCCGCGTGTTTTCCGGAAGTCTTTTAAACAAATGAGATTTACATAAGAAAGAGAAAGCAATGGAGTTTGAAACTCAATGTATGTCTTTTCCATGTACTGAACTCTTGTTATTCAACTATGCCAAGGTAAATTCAAATTTTGAATCTAGGGCACCTTTAAACTTGGTTAAGGCATTTATCTGACAAAACTATTTGGCAAAAAAGGCACAGCATATGTTGACTACGACATTACAGTTATTAATATTTGGTTTGTTCTCTCTTGTTTTTGCATGTGTTCATAATTTCGTTGTTTGATAGCCAAGCCAAAATTCATTGTTTTATAAAAGAAATAAAACAACTGACTCCAAGAACAACTATGCAATATGCTTACAAAATCTTTAAGAAATTTTGAATGATATTTGAATAAAGGACAATGTCAATTTTCCCACATTTATCCACTACCACTACAGTATTTAAACTTTTTTTTTTTTTTTTTTTTTTTTTTTTATAAAAGTCCTCATCCTCAATAATCATGACCTACTGGAAAAGAAATTTCATGAAAATGCAGGGGTCCAAAGGTGAAAGATGATGGAGAAGTATAAGTGAGATGATCTGTTAACACATTCACAGTCAGGACAGATGGGGTTTGTCTATCAGACAGCGTCCAGGTCTTGAGAGTCTGTCATTAATTTAAAACCCACAGCTCTGTCAGTACTGTGGCCGAAAATATGCAATGCTTTTGAATGGTTGAAAAGGCGCCTGTCTTGTAAATAACCTCAATAGGTACCACTGATATAATGAGTGTGTTTAAATCTAGTGTAAATATCCTTAAATCAACCGTTTTCTCCTTAAAAGAATAATTCCTCCATAAAAAAAAAAAAAAAATCAATAAACTTTTGAATTTTGTGGACACTGTCTGTACATTACCGCCATAAAGTATTTGTGAACTAATCTTATAAAGAACTTGTGATGTTTGGGCTGCAAAGATAAATAACATTAATGGGCTCTCGCTGTCATACAATATTTTGTCGAGCAGAGCAAAATGGCTTTCATCCAAAAGAAACTCCAAGGCTTTTCTTGGCAGAGACATTTATTTTGCGTACAGCTTATCAACATTCAATTTTTCACTTCCTATATGCAGAGGAGGTCTGCTTTATTCTCTAGAAAATAAATCACCTTGACAAAGCATGCCTGCAGCATCATTAAATTTGTAAATTAGTTTATAAAAGCTATTTGTTTATGTATTCAAGCTGTCAATGTGACAACATAACTAGACAAGCTATGAGCGCAGTAATGCCTGTGGTGTTGACCGCTGTTAATCTTAGCAGCTGTACTTCATTTACATAGATAGACTGACATTTGCAAATGAATAACAGCAGTCATGAGTTTGCTTGTGTGCTTTTCAGCATTTCTCCAATAGCCGATCTTGTTACCTTTAATTATTCCTGTCTGATTAGGTTGATGCAGACACATGAAATGATCTTTTTGACTTAAATAAAAATAAATACAAATTATTTCTGAAGGGTCATGTGACACTGAAGACTGGAGTAATGATTTGCATCACAACAAATGACATTTTCAAATATATTCAAATAGAAAAAGTTATTTTCAATTCAATGTAATAATATTTCACAATATTACTGTTTTTTACGGAGGAGGATTAGGGCCAAGCAATACTAAAAAAATAAAACCATCTCGAGATTAAAGTCATTAAATTACGAGAAAAAAGTTGTTAGATTACGAGAACAAATTTGTTAAATTCTGAGAAAAATGTTGTTAAATTTCGAGAAAAAAAGTCTAGATAAAATGTTGAGAATAAAGTCATTAAATTACGAGAAAAAGTCGTTAAATTACGAATTTGTTCTCATAATTTAACAACTTTTTTCTCGAAATTTAACGAATTTATTCTCAACATTTTATCTCGACCTTTTTCTCGAAATTTAACGAGTTTTTTCTCGTAATTTAAGGAGTTTATTCTCAACATTTTATCTCGACTTTTTTCTCGAAATTTAACGAGTTTTTTTCTGGTAATTTAACGAGTTTATTCTCAACATTTTATCTCGACTTTTTTCTCGAAATTTAACGAGTTTATTCTCAACATTTTATCTCGACCTTTTTCTCGAAATTTAACGAGTTTTTTCTCGTAATTTAAGGAGTTTATTCTCAACATTTTATCTCGATTTTTTTTCGAAATTTAACGAGTTTTTTTCTGGTAATTTAACGAGTTTATTCTCAACATTTTATCTCGACTTTTTTCTCGAAATTTAACGAGTTTATTCTCAACATTTTATCTCGACCTTTTTCTCGAAATTTAACGAGTTTTTTCTCGTAATTTAAGGAGTTTATTCTCAACATTTTATCTCGACCTTTTTCTCGAAATTTAACGAGTTTTTTCTCGTAATTTAAGGAGTTTATTCTCATTTTACACTTTTTTCTCGAAATTTAACGAGTTTTTTCTCGTAATTTAAGGAGTTTATTCTCAACATTTTATCTCGACTTTTTTCTCGAAATTTAACGAGTTTTTTTCTGGTAATTTAACGAGTTTATTCTCAACATTTTATCTCGACTTTTTTCGAAATTTCGTTTATTCTCAAATTTAACCTTTTTCTCGAGTTTATTCTCAACATTTTATCTCGACCTTTTTCTCGAAATTTAACGAGTTTTTTTCGTAATTTAACGTAATTTAAGGAGTTTATTCTCAACATTTTATCTCGACTTTTTTCTCGAAATTTAACGAGTTTTTTTCTCGTAATTTATCTCGACTTTTTTCTCGAAATTTAACGAGTTTATTCTCAACATTTTATCTCGACCTTTTTCTCGAAATTTAACGAATTTATTCTCAACATTTTATCTCGACCTTTTTCTCGAAATTTAACAAGTTTTTTCTCGTAATTTAACGAGTTTATTCTCAACATTTTATCTCGACTTTTTTCTCGAAATTTAACGAGTTTTTTTCTGGTAATTTAACGAGTTTATTCTCAACATTTTATCTCGACTTTTTCTCGAAATTTGACGAGTTTATTCTCAACATTTTATCTCGACCTTTTTCTCGAAATTTAACGAGTTTTTTCTCGTAATTTAAGGAGTTTATTCTCAACATTTTATCTCGACTTTTTTCTCGAAATTTAACGAGTTTTTTTCTGGTAATTTAACGAGTTTATTCTCAACATTTTATCTCGACTTTTTTCTCGAGTTTTTCTCGTAATTTAACAAGTCAACATTTTTCTCGACTTTTTTCTCGAAATTTACGAGTTTTTTTCTGGTAATTTAACGAGTTTATTCTCAACATTTTATCTCGAAACCTTTTTCTCGAAATTTAACGAGTTTTTTCTCGTAATTTAAGGAGTTTATTCTCAACATTTTATCTCGACTTTTTTCTCGAAATTTAACGAGTTTTTTTCTGGTAATTTAACGAGTTTATTCTCAACATTTTATCTCGACTTTTTTCTCGAAATTTAACGAGTTTATTCTCAACATTTTATCTCGACCTTTTTCTCGAAATTTAACAAGTTTTTTCTCGTAATTTAAACAAGTTTATTCTCAACATTTTATCTCGACTTTTTTCTCGAAATTTAACGAGTTTTTTCTCATAATTTAAGGAGTTTATTCTCAACATTTTATCTCGACTTTTTTCTCGAAATTTAACAAGTTTTTTCTCGTAATTTAACGAGTTTATTCTCAACATTTTATCTAGACTTTTTTCTCGAAATTTAACGAGTTTTTTCTCATAATTTAAGGAGTTTATTCTCAACATTTTATCTCGACTTTTTTCTCGAAATTTAACAAGTTTTTTCTCGTAATTTAACGAGTTTATTCTCAACATTTTATCTCGACTTTTTTCTCGAAATTTAACGAGTTTTTTCTCGTAATTTAACGAGTTTATTCTCAACATTTTATCTCGACTTTTTTCTGGAAATGTAACACGTTTTTTCTCGTAATTTAAGGAGTTTATTCTCAACATTTTATCTCGACTTTTTTCTCGAAATTTAACAAGTTTTTTCTCGAAATGTAACAACTTTAATCTCGAGATGGTTTTATTTTTTTTATTATTGCTTGACCCTAATCCTCTTCCGTAGTTTTTACTGTATTATGATCAAATAAAAACAGCTTTGGTGAGCAAAGACACTTTTCAATTTTTTTTTAAAACTATTCTAAACTTGTGACCCCCAGTGTATATAAATAAAGATATTTGACAAACAGAAATGGAATTATGAGTCCCTTAACAAAGGGGGGCTATATAAATTACTATAAATAAAAAAAATATATAGCATTTTATACATTTATATATCTCTTTTCTCAGCACTCAAAGCACTTTATATATGGAATCTACTCAACCACCAACAACGACACCTCAGACTGTCAGACGACAGATTGTTTTATTAATTATAATTCACATGCAATTATATAAAGTACAAATACTGTTGTCACAGTACCAGGGTTATGTTTAACAGTGGTTGGAGACATCAATTTTACATCAGTTTACATTTTACGTCAAACACAAACATAACATATCTTTATGGTAAATGCTAATAAATGATGTCTTGATGTTTTGAGTCTTTATGATTATATTTATGATTATATTTCTGTGCCCACAAAGCTGTCATTATGGCACAGACATGGAAATCAATATGTAATTGTAATTGTGACATGAAAAGCTCCCAATATCAGAGCCCCATTTGACCAAGAGGAGCTCAGCTCCCTGTACAGCTCTGTAGTTGAGATGTGATCTCATTATACCTAATTGATGGCTTGGATGACATGTGACAAGAGGGAGTACAATAAACAGCAGGTAAATTGGTAGCTGTAATGAATGATAAGATGGAGAGGTAAGGGTAAGAATGATTTATAGCCCATCAGATTGCTGAAAAGTCCATTTAGACAATGCCTACTGACTTGAAGTAGGTGGAGAATATTCAAGAATAACTGGTGAATATTATATTAGAAAACTGAATTTGACAGAGAACTTATGCATAATGTATCTACATGTATAAGATCAGCAAAGTAGCTCATAGCCTCCCACAAATGGTTTTATTCTATTTTATTTCTTGATTATCCGAATCTTGCCTCATTGATAGAAAAAATTTTCCCATTATTTGTATGCCCAGATCCTTCATTATCCATTACTGGACAGTGTTTAATAGGGTTCGAATGAATCTGGTGGCCCTTGGCGGCGGTTGATATTTTCCGGCCACTAGAGAGCGAGATATTGAGTGCTTAGCTTCTCTCAAGATCTGTCTGTAGCTGATTAAGTGTTTGTGGATTGGCTTAGAATGAGCGTTGAGAGCCGTGCTCAGTGTCACCCTCCTTCCTGACTGAGGTATCTTTTTTATTTTTTTCAAAGAATCAGAGGGAAACTCTTTCTGTGTGTTCATGTTTCTTCTGTTTTCTTCTGGAATCTTTCAGAAAGAGTATTATGTATTGTTTTGCTGCTATTCTTTCTATCTACGTTATTATAGAATAATATAGAGAGGTGAAAGAAAATGATTTAAACTTACATTATTCACATCACTAACAAAACAGCATTATGGTAATACCATGTTTTTTTTTTTTTTTTAAACATATTGATAGTATCATGGTAGTCTTTGATGTAAATACCATGGTATATGAATATTGTAATTAATTAGGGATTTCTGCACCTAACCTCAGGTTATCATTGTTCTAAACCCCACTTTAACCCAGCTTGTAATTTTGAAATGGGGTTAGCACTGTATTTTACCCAGGGTTATGGAACTTTTGTGCTGTTAACCTTGCATTGCAATGCCAAACATATGCAGTGTGAAATGATGTGGTGTTAGAATGTTACAAGTTGGTGCTTAGCAACCAACAGCCAATCGCATGCATTATATTCCCATGCTTTGGAAAGTGACAGAAATGTTTTGTATAAACAAAAGGCTATGATTCAGTGTTTGAGAGGCAAAATGTAAAATGGTGAAGAAAATGTGACAATTGGAGTGAAGAAACCTTTTCATTCTTAGTCGGAAAAGTCGATTCAGGATAAACTTGATAGCACAGTTGGTAATATATATAATACGAGGATGCACAATGCTAGAGCCTCCCTGTACATACAGGTACATAAGATGCATTGACTCATTAGGTTTGTGCTGATGAGCTGAGACTGTGTCCTGGCCATAGTTCAGTGTTGTGCCAGGAGGAACATAACGTCTCCGTTCCCTCCATCAGGGAATGAGCATATGACAGTAACTGAGACGTTCCCTTTCTGTCGGTCATGTTCAACGTTATGTCGACTGACATTAGGGGAAAGAATCATAACCACTGAACTGTGTTACGAGTATTGGCGACGCTGATGCTGGCAAGCTGTGGCCGGCCCGTTGGCAACTGCCCTCGCTATGTCGTAAAATATTTGCTGTAACTCCCACATGATAAGGGATGGAGCTACTACAGAAGCAGAGAAGGGGCAGAGCAAGATCTGCCAAGGGAAAGACATGGGTTTACTGACAGGGAAACGGTACCGTGGAAGAATACACCTATGGGATCACCAGGAAGGAATCACTACATATGGGGCACCTAGCCCAGTACAGGGGCTGACCGACCGGGCATGCACACAAGTACTGGGCCTGATGTTGAACTCCTTCACAGAATCCGACTGCTGGAGGATTCTGGAAAATACTCTAATTCAGGGTTTGCCACAGCTGGGGAACTCTCGTGGAGAGCACAGAGGGCACTCGCATCCCCACTAGAGGAGAATGGTGCTGCAAGCGAGACACCAAGCCAGTCTTACTGTACTTTACTTGTTTGTGCCCAACACATGGGAAGAAACCGGCTCCACCCAGACATTATATAATCTCACAAAGGTATTAGGTGTAACCCAGCCTGCAGTCCTGATGATCAGGTTGTGCTTTTTTAGTTACCTACCGTCTATTGCAACATGATGTGTAGCAATGGCGGCAACATACACTTTCAAGCCTTCACTGTAAGCTCAACTAGTAGAGGGAGCTCTGGCTTGAGTGATACCACTGGTGGTAGGCCACTTAAGTCCTCTACTTCCTGTACCGAAGACACAGATGGAGGTTCCAGAGGTCTGGGCGAGGGTGCCACATGGTTCTCCCTCCCTGAGAAAGAAGGTCCTTCCTCAGGGGAATCCACCAGGGAGGGGTTGTCACAAGGACCAGGTCTGGGTGGGCCAGTAAGGTGCAACCATCAAGACCTCAACAACCAATGCTCCTTGTCCTTCTTAACCTTGCACAGTGTGTGCAAGCAGGCTCATTGGGGCAAATGCATATTTGTGTAGGCCCCAGGGCAGCTGTGTGCAAGCCTGTCTGAGCTGAGGGGTGCCTTGGTCAGGGATTAAAAGAGCGGGCAGTGGGAGGATTCCTGGGAAGCAAACAGGTCTACCTTGGTTTCCCAGAATCAACTATAAATCAGCTGGACCTAAATCAGCCGTATGCAACCATCACAGCATTGTCCGTCCGGACCAACATGTGCTTGCCCTGATGCACAGGCCAAAACTGGCGCAGGGCACACAGCACTGCCAGCAACTCCAGGCAATTGATATGCCACTGCAGTCGAGGTCCTGTCCAGGAGCCCCAGGTGGTGTGCCCATTGGATACAGTACCCCAGCCCATTCTGGAGGCATCTGTTGTAACAACAACATGCCTGGACACTTGTTCTAAGGGCAATACTGCCTGTTGAAAAGCAATGTCTGACCAAAGGCTGAAAGTTTGGCGACACATCGGTGTGATGTTCACAAGTGCTGAAGCGGTCTCATATGCATCAATCCAAGCTGCGTTACCACGTCAGCCTCTGAAATTGTTTCAGTGGAACGGCTGTCTTCCCCCTGAACGTATTCAGGCAGTTCAGCAATAAATGTGCACTCTTATTTGTAAGATGTGCCATCATGTCCAACTCCATATTGAGCAACGAGATGCTCTGCAAAAGGGAGTGCTCTTTTAGATGAATTGGAAGAGTGATAGCTCTGATACAGGCAATCACTCAGCCCCGAAACAAAAATCGAATGAGTCAAAGCATGCCACCCAAGTGAGACCCCTTGTGTCAGTTGATACAACATCGAACATGACAGACAGAAAGAGAACCCAGGACTGTGTTCACCCAGGCTTTAGAACGAACCACTGTTAACTATTTAAAATGTGAAAAGCCCTTATATTATGGTGTATCCTGGTGTTACCATTTGCAATCATCACCACCACAGTTCTGTCATCAGAACTGATCAACTTATCCTGTACTGCCATGTCAATAACATCATTTAAGAGCAGTATGTTTGTGTCAATCTCATGAAATCTATCCCAGGTTTATTATTATTTGCATTATGGCATGATTAATTTATGAGTGGGTGGTGTGCTACCAATTTAGTTGCAAAACCCTAAAATAAGCTTTTCTTTTTGTAAAAAAAAACAAAACAAAGGTTTTGTGAGTCCGTTCTGGTTCAGTGATTTGATGATAAACTTTAGTTTCACACCCACCGCTCGCATACCATTAGTAACCAGTGCATGTGTTTTCAGTTTGTCAGCAGTGCATGTGGTGAAACCCAAGCAGATGGTCGAGGAGCTTCGGACCAGCAGTCAGCTTGTGGAGAGCGACAAGGAGACTGTAAAACCAGACTGACATCTCTGATCACGCAGACCAGGATCTCCACACAAGATGTTCCTCCCTCCATCAACACCCAGGAGACACACATATGATGCCAACAAAGGAGCCTGATCTGATTGTAACTGTGACTAGACATAAAAATGACTCTTCAATGGAGCACACGTCCAGCATCTTAAAAACTATTCAATCCACAATTAAAGGTGCACAAAGTCATTTTTGTCTAAATGAATGAATAGTAAAATGATGTATGGTGACGTGAGCTCAATAATCAGTTGAAGTGGACTTTCCCTTCATGGTGGGAAATCAAAAGGCAATTTGACATTATTGACAAAAACTCTAATACTCTCCAGAGAACAATATCAGAACCTCATCAAGAATGTGTCAAGAATGTGGAATTTCATCCCAAAATCAAATCAGAAAATATGTTTTGCTGACAGAAATTTGTAAAAAAACAAACAAACAAAAAATGCATATGATATTAATGCATTTGAACTTTGGTTACAATTATTTATGAAAAGACATAATACATTACATAACCTACATTATGAATACCTTTATAATGCATTATACATAAAAGCTTCAAATAAAGTGTAACCCAATTTTCTTTAAGTATCATTAAATAATAACAATAATTATACAAACAACAGGCTTCAATTTTTTAATTCATTTTTTCTTGTTGATTTTGCTGTAAAATGTGGCCATTTGATAGCTGGGCTCATTTCTGTAACATTAAACCTAGAACAAGAACAACAACAACCAGTAACAAGAGCCTTTAAAGAACAGACATGTAATTATTTAGTGAACTTACAGCAATCCAGTGAAAGAGTGATTGCTCTGAAAATGGCCTTACTGTCCACATCACATCTACACTGTCGAAGTGATATGACGTAGCCTTTTCAATTCAATTAATAATAAATGCCATGTCCAAGACATTTCTCTGTACTGTTTGAACATAAAATGATACAGTTCATATTATAACTTTTATTATCATGCCAATTTATATTGCTGTCTAGGTTCATTGTGTTTTGACATCCATTTCTTACGGCTTCTTTCTCTAAGCACTCAACGCAAAATCACCTTTCCTTGCAAAAAACCCCCCAAACATATTTCATATGTGACCTCACAATCAATTTTCATTTAGAGCAAAGAATAGGTCTGATCAAATAGATTTGATTACTTAAACCATTTACTGCCGATATGCAGTTCTGTCAAAAGCCGCATTAATGGTGGTGCCTTGAGAAAATCAATATCGGCCCAATCAATATTTGTCTGTCTGATTTTTATACTCTAGTCCAGGGTTTCCTAACTAGGTATCCACAATTTCAAATTATATATAGAATTTATTTTATGTACATACAGATGATTAATACAGTGACAAGAAAAGTTTGGGAATATAGCCTTTGAAAATATATGGATTTCTGCGTTGATTACTCATAAAATGTGATCTGATCGTAATTTTCACTACCAATTAATAGAATAAACTAATAACACAAAGTAATTGTATTTTCACATTTTTATTGAATACATTTAGTAGAGCAGGGAAAGTAAGTGAACCCTTGAATTTAGTCATTTGTAGAGCCTTTTTAGCAGCAAAACCTCCACCAAACATGTTCTGTAGCTGCTTATAAGACTTTTTGAGCCATCATGGATCATCCCTCCTCACAAATCTGTTTCAGTTTATCTGTATTTCTGGGTTGTCCTGGCAGCACAGCCTTCTTTAAGCTACGTCACACCATTTTAGTTGGCCTAAGGTCATAATTCAAGGGGAGAAAAAAAAAAAAAAAAACTTTTTAAACCATTCTTTAGTTGATGTGTGCTGTGGATCATTGCCCTGTTGCATCACTCAACCTCTCTAAAGTTTGAAGTCATGAACTGCTGTCCTGACATTCTCCAGTAAAATGTCTTGATACACTTTTGAATTGATTGTTCCTTCAATGATTGTGAAGTGTCCAGGTCCTGAGGCAGCAAAGCAGCATTAAACCATGATTCTCCTCCACCATCATTCACAGTTGGGCAGAGCTTGTGGTGTTGGTGTCCTTTTCCCTCTAAATAAACCACTGTGAAAGCAAATACACCTATTCTCTTACTCTATCAAAGACCAAAGGACGTTCACAGATTATAAATTTTTTGGTGGTCAACATGATGTTCAGTCACACAAAGTCTACATTTCTATTGATGTAAGTTTAGGCCATATTGACTCAGGCACACATAGCTTGTTCAACATGCCAAAACTAAACTAAACTAGAAATCCATATATTTTCAAAGGCTATACTCTCAAACTTTTCTTGTCACTGTATAAATCAACTATATGTACATAAAATAAATTCTATATATAATTTGAAATTGTGGATATATTTTAGTTAATGTAAAAAGCATTGAGTATGACAGAAATCACATTGATCAGGAGAACATTTTTTTCTATGTCCCCTCTAACAAATCACTTCCTTTAGAATAGCCATAAAAAAAAACTTCCTGCTTAAACCTCTAGCCCATTCTTATGACACATCAGGTACCTAACATTTTAATGTTTTTATCATGTTTTAATTTGTGTCTTACTCAAAGGGAATTTTAACAGTTTAGATGTGTTTTAAAAAGTAATTTTAGTCAAAGGGAATTATTTTTTAATGGTTTTAATGTTTTAACTATAAGCCAAGAAAATAACTGAGCCTGTGCACTGACTCAGTACAATGACAAATAAAGATAATAAAGCAAACCTATTCAATCATGTCCTTTCATTCATTGAACAGTGCAAAGAAGAATGCAAAGAAATAATAGCCTAAATCATGGCATCACAGTGATTAATTGTGGATTATTTTTTATCCACTAAAAAGACATGCACATAAACTACAATGGAAATACATTTACTGAATAAATCCCTCAATGTGCAACAAAAATGATGGCAGAGTATGACCCCCGGGAGTGTGATGGAAGAGGGAACTAAGGGTTTAAATACACAGAGAGTAATCAACAGAATGAAGAACAGGTGAGGAACTAATGAATAACCATTGAAACTAAAGCCAGGGATACACAATGCACGATTTTTGGCTGTCCCAGATGAAAGGTTGCCATCGTGAAACAATTGTGGTGATTTCTGTGATTGTGTCTCTTAATCGGTGGTCTATGTACAGTCAGAGAGATTCAAAGACGGCCGTTTTCCTGGTCTTGCGACCATAGATAGCCTACGATCATTTTCTGGCAGTGTCAGAAATTCATCATGATCACACACAGTGTTTTTGCTGCTACGACCTACGTCTACTGACCAGCCAATGAAAATGTGACATAAAATCAAAGCGACATGGTGCTAAAACTTAAAACTGCTTAACTCAAGCTCTTTTCCCTTCTTATTTACCCACTTCCTTTTCATTTTCAGCACACATAAAAACTGCCAAAGTGTGATTCAACATGGTGTTTTGTTTACCATGAGCGCATGCTGATGATGTTTTATTCTTCTTTAGAAACTTGCATCGTAGCCTACGAGTCAACAGGTGTCAACATTGCATAGTCTACATGAATGTCGTGCCCAAATTTAATAGATCCATGTCGCACAGTGTGATTTGTAATGATAGGATTGCTAAAATTGTGCAGTGTATCCCGGGCTTAACTAGCAAACAGATCTCAGGCAAATCAGAACAAGGGGGAAAATGGAAACAGAACTAGAACTTGAAAGCATAACTATAGAGAAAAATAGACATTTAGCCCTCAGATGCCATGTTTTTTATTTACAGTAGTTTTTTAAATAATGCTGGCTTACAGAGCAAACAGAGTGTATACGCCAAATACATAGTTCATGTAAAGGTTTCTGTTCACATTTCTGTTCATGCAATTGAGCTAATCTGACAGTTATTCAATCTCAAATCTATTAGTTAGCACAAGTTAATCTGGAACGGAACGTTAATGGAACATTGTTGACCCAACATTATTCGAAAAATTAATGTGTGACAAAGACAATGTCAGGAAATTTCAGTGATGGTGGTAAAGCAGTTGGCTAAGGCATTGTACACAAACCACCCTGGTCTTAAGTTTTTGTTTTGCAAAGTGACATGAATTTATAGGGGACCTATTAGGCAAAATTCACTTTTATAAGGTGTTCGATTCCCCTATGATGGCACAGTCATAGGTAGAAGCCCCACCCACAAACAATGATGATCTGCCATATTAACATAGACACTGCCCTGATCCATTTCTGTAGCAGCTTGAGTTTTACAATATCTGTGACAAAGAGGCATTACATATGATGTGTTTTGGGATGTACAAATGCAGATAAGAGTCTCCGTAGACTCCTGCCATCTGAGTCACTGAGGACATTGTGGTTAAATTTCTTAATTTTTAAAGGTAATGTCCAGAAGAAAGGAGGTAAAGTACATTTGCGCCAATCATTTTAAACTGGATTTTCACAAAGGTTGATTCTGAAGGATGGATCAATACCATCTTTAGCAGCAAAGACTCCTCTTTGTTTACCACATAGGAAACGCAATTGACCAGTGTTTGACTTGTGCTTCCTCTTCAATAAAATCCATAAAGTGGCTGAAAGTGCATTTCTTCTTTATTTTAATTTTAAAACTCAAAACAAATGTAAATTCAGTCAACAAACAAACAAACATAAACTTCATGGCCTCTGCTCTTTCTTGTGTGCACGCCACAACTCCGTTATATGCTAATGGCGCCACCTAGTCCCCACCTCCTATAGAGAACTTGTACCAACAAAAACACAAAACAACCATCTGTCACGGACTGTACAGAGACAAACTGGTAAGATCCATGTGCAGTATTTAATGGGGAAATCCAGAACGTAATCCACAGACAGGCAAGGGCCAAAATCCATAAAGACAGTCCATACAAAAAACAAGAAACACGAAAACCGAGACAGAGGCAGAGACAGAGACAGAGACCAGGAAAACCATACATGAAAACACCATAACCAAAGCAGAAAACAAACCGGGTATAAATAGGCAGACACTAATGATGAAACACAAAACAGCTGGGTGCAATGAACGGGATAATGAGTCCGGGAAGTGGGTTATGGGAAATGAAGTCCAAGGGTGAAAACAAGAGTCCGGGTTGGAGTGCCCTCTAGTGGCAGACAAGGGCACTCCCAGTAATGATCATGACACCATACAAGGCAATACTTAATAATTATAAATAAAAATAACATTTTGAATAAGTTCGGATAAACAATAATATGGCTCCTACACCATCAATATGTGCTCAAACATCATATCCAGATGCTGAACTCATGTGCTATTGGAATTATCGTAAACAAGAGTTTGCTAGTTTAAAATTGCAAATGAGTGCGTGAGATTGTCCTATTTTGTTGTTACTGGGATGCCGGAGCACGAGTTCTGTAAACTTCGCCCTCTTCTGGAAAGTGAGCCGGGAGCAGCAGCTCATCTGCATTTAAAGGGACACACTCAAAAACAGTGCGTTTTTGCTCACAGCCAAAAAGTGTCAATTTTAGCGTGTTATAATAAGTGAAGTTCACAACGTAATTTCGGGAGGAGTGAACCCATCTAATCTTTCAATTAGTGAAACTCAAACATAATCTCAAGAGGAGGGAACCCTAATCTTTCAATTACATCCAGAGCATATAAGCAGCTACTCACCCTGCTCTGGCATCAGTTGTTTCGATATCCCTCCACCTCCCCAACTCCACCACATAAATTAGGCATCTCATCTATCGTACTCCTCTTCCATGCACTAGTGGTCCCTGGGGGGTATATCCAAGCTCGAGTTGAAGCTGCTTCCTCGAGCCCCTCCACAGCGGACAGCAAGCCAAATACGCTTAACCTTATTAGCTTAAAGATTTTATGAGGAAACGAACTCGTGAAATGATCTAAAACATTTTTACATCTTGTAAATGAGGGCATAATAGGTTGCCTTTAACATTTATCGTGAATTTGACATGATATGCAAATGAGAAATAAAAAACCATATGTGGCCTGATAGTAATCCAAAGAAATTAGTTTCCTTTCTTATGTTGGTATTTTGAATAGGTCACAGATTTAATTTTGACTAAGTGATTAGTCATTAGTACTGGAATATATTTTAAAGTAACACTCCCAATATAGGGTACTTGAATCAAGAGTCTGACTTGCTGTTGGATTTTTTTCAAATGCTCTCCACAGGGTCAAACCTTACTGGTTTCATAAACTTCTCAGTCATTACACAGCTTAAAACAAGTGATGTGCGCAGTTGTTCAGGCTCGTGATTGCCCACCCAAGCAATCAGGACCCAGGCGGGCCAAATCCCATACCTGCCTGACCAAATTAAAAACCAACAGTTCCTGGCACCACTTCAGTGCACACTGAGCAGCGACGCCTTCCCATACTCACAGCAACTGATTTTCAAAATTTACACTTTAAGTCTTCAAAATCTACACTTTAAGTCTTCATAGTCTGAACTGCCAAACCTAATCACATTCCTTTGCTGTTTTAACCAATGTTAAAGGACTCTGGTTGTTTTGTGCTAATTACAGGTTGGCCATAAGAGTCTCAAAACCAGTTTGAAGCTGAAACATGTGACATCACTCAGCAGTAATGTCGTTTTTTGTTATTGTTGTTGTTTTGTAAACTTGATTTTTTGTAAATTTGCATACATCAGTGAGCTCTTCACATTTCTAGCCTGTAAGTCAGCATATGCATGTACTGTATGCCCTATAGATAGTAGACAATGAATCTTGAGACATGCAGAACTACAGAAATAAAAGTTTGTTTATCAATGAATTATTGTAAATTATTATTTGAATCTGTTTGAATTATAACCTATTTTTACAGATGGTAAATACCAAAAAAAAAAAAAAAAAAATTTTAGAATTATGTGAACTACAACAACATAAAGATCATGATGGCAGCCCACGTGAAAGTAAAGTTTTGCTATAATTTGATATAATTATATAATTGCTATATCATTTTCCTGTAAAAATCCTGATAAATCATAGCAACAACAAACATACTTAATGTTTTAATTTAAAAAAGTCTTTAAGAAAAAATGTAATGGCACTTAAGCAGCTCCCTTGCATGTAATGCTGATCTAATTACTGGAAGGGTTTATTGAGCGGACGTGAATCTCCAGTGTTTTCAGTTCTCATTAGCCCTCATGAACTGTCTGTATCATAACAAGCCCTTTAGACACTGAAGCCGGTCGGCAGCTCAAGTGCCTGAAAAGACCAGATTAACAACATAAATGTCTCCATAGTGCCATAACAAAAATGTCACTGATATTTAAAATGTCTCATTTTAAGTGAACCTTTTCTGATGGATAAAGGACAGTCTTTCAAGTATTTACACCCTCTTTAATGAGCTTGTATTCAGTCCATCTCATTTATTGTCCTTTTAAGTAGAAATTCACTTTCTTTGTGGAATAGTGAAGATAGACAATATAAGAAACAGTCTCTTGAATTCATGGGCCAGTCAATAGAGGTGTTAAATTAAAACGCTGCTGCAAGCCAGTCGACAGATAAAGAGGAAGATACAGAGCGTGATGGACCTGGTTGAGCCAAATTTAGAGCTTAAGTCTGAGCTCAGACAGATCTTTACATTTCCACTTGTGTAGAAGGAACAACACAAGCTCTGCTATTTAAACAGCCAAATTAGTTTAGGTTAAACTCTTGCATACTAATTTATTATGATCCAAATTAAAGGCTGCTAATGTGATTGTGAACTGTAACAAATGCTGGTGATTTAATATAAATAATTACACAAATAACCACACATGCAAATAGGTTGGAAACTCCCATATTTACAGGGGAATTTTGCATGTAATACATCAAAACAGTGACTCTTTGAATTGCTCCATCCATGTGTCTCATCCATGTGTATACTAATGCTGTAAGGGAGGAGAATAAAGTTTAAGTATGTGGCTAGAACAACCAGATGTACAGGTGCTGGTCATATAATTAGAATATTGTGAAAAAGTTCATTTTTTTTATTGTAAATTATTTAAAAAAAAATGTAACTTTCATTTATACTAGATTCCCTACATGTAAAGTAAAACATTTCAAAAGTTTTTTTTTTTTTTTTTTTTTTTTTTGATTTGTTGATTAGAGCATACAGCTAATGAAAGTCCAAAATCCAGTATCTCAAAATATTAGAATATTTACATTTGAGTTTCATTAAATGACCATCCCTACAGTATAAATTCCGGGTATCTCTTGTTCTTTGAAACCACATTAATGGGGAAGACTGCTGACATGGCAATGGTCCAGGAGACAATCATTGACACCCTCACAAAGAGAGTAAGTCACAGATGGTCATTACTGAATGTGGTGGCTGTTTACAGAGTGATGTATCAAAGCATATTAAATGCAAAGTTGACTGGAAGGAAGAAATTGGGTAGGCAAAGGTGCACAAGCAACAGGGATGACCACAAGCTTGAGAATACTGTCAAGTAAAGCCGATTCAAACACTTGGGAGAGCTTCACAATGAATCAAATGAAGCCGGAGTCAGCGCATCAAGAGCCACCACACTCAGACATCTTCAGGAAAAGGACTACCAAGCCACTTCTGAAACAGAAACAACGTCAGAAGCATCTTACCTGGGCTAAGGAGAAAAAGAACTGGACAGTGAACAGTGGTCGAAAGTCCTCTTTTCAGATAAAAGTAAATTTTGCATTTCATGTTGAAATCATGGTCCCAGAGTCTGAAGGAAGACTGGAGAGGCACAGAATCCAAGCTGCTTGAAGTCTAGTGGGAAGTTTCTGAAGTTAGTAATGATTTGGGGGGCCGTGACATCTGCTGGTGTTGGTCCATTGTGTTTAATCAAGTGCAAAGTCAATGCAGCCATCTTCCAGGAGATTTTGGAGCACTTTATGCTTCCATCTGCTGACAAGCTTTATGGAGATGCTGATTTCCTTTTTTTCAGCAGGACTTTACCACAGTGCAAAAACCACTTCCAAGTGGTTTGCTGACCATGATATTACTGCGCTTTATTGGCCAGCCAACATGCCTGACCCCTGAATCTATGGGATATTTTCAAGAGAAAGATGAGAAACAGTCGATCCAACAATATACAGATGATCTGAAGGCTCAATAGTGCCTCAGCAGTGCACAGGCTGATCACTTCCATGCCACACTTCACTGATGCTGTAATTTGTGCTAGGAGCAAGTCATTTGCTGTAATATGTGCTGCCGACCAAGTATTGAGTGCACAAATAAACATACTTTAAAGAACTTGAACTTTTCTGTTTTGAAAATCCATTTTTTGATTGATCTTAGGAAATATTCTAATATTTTGAGATACTGGATTTTGGACTTTCATGAGCTGTACGCTCTAATCATCAAAATTAAAAAAAAAATAAATAAATAAATAAATAAATAAAAAAAAAACTTTTGAAATGTTTTACTTTACATGTATGGAATCTAGAATATATGAAAGTTTCATTTTTAAAAATAATTTACAATAAAAAAAAATGAACTTTTTCACGATATTCTAATTATATGACCAGCACCTGTATTTACAATTGACGGTCTCAAACCACCTCCTCTTAGAGTTTTTTTAGTGATCAGATTGCTATCCATCTCAACAATTGGAGACGAAAGAGTAAAAAGGCTGGGCAGAACCACCAGAGATGGAGCCAGGAGGCTGGGTGGAACTAGAAGAGATGAAGGAGCAAAAAGGATGGGTAGAACCAGTGGAGGTGGAAGGAGAAAGACGGCTGGGCAGAACCAGAGGAAGGGCCAGGGAACCGGTACGAAATTTGCAAGTTTAACAAGCCAGGCGGGACCAGTGGGGAGGAATAAACCTCAACTGATTGTTTGGGTGGGAAGCTTTTCCAGGTTGTCAAACATGATCAGTGCTTCTTTTGGGATGAATAAGGCAGCTGGATTAAGCTCTGGGAATAACATTTAACCTGGCTCTGTGTCTGGCCTCCATCAACCTCCCCGTCAGTGAAAGAGGATCCACTGATCATGAGCACCAGTTCAACAATATCACAAAATTTCCCTTCAAGGACCATTTCAGAGGAAAATGGATTTGACATTTTGAAATTGACAGGATCTAATTGCAGCACTTTCCTTTATTTAACAAAAATAACAAAAATATCCGATAAACTCAAAAAGGTACATATGAGAAGGGAAACGCAACAGCTACAATCCAATGGAAACATAATATTGGACAATAAACTGAACAGTATAAATACACAGATTTAACAATGATCTAAACTAGAAAAATAGGGCTGTGTCCAAAATCGCATTACTCCCTGATTAGGTACTTGAATAAGTAATTACTTTGTGACCACTAGAAAGTATGTTCTATATAGTATGAATGTAGTCCAGACGTACTACATTCGCCATGCTGTCACACTGTCATGTGACCTACCAACGTCAATGCTGTTCACAAATCCTCTCCCATGGCCTCATGGGATAGTAAATTGTCCATCATATGTGCACTTCAGAATTTTGCCAGAAGTAGTAGGTCATCTTGGTATTTCTTGCCTAGTTTTTTAAAGGGAACCCTGGTGTTAAGACTTGTATGGCTTAATATAACATAAATGATGTCTCTTACTGAAATATGTAGTAGAAAACCCATGAAAGATTTACATTATTTAAAGGTGCCCTAGAATTAAAAATTGAATTTACCTTGACATAGTTGAATAACAAGAGTTCAGTACATGGAAATGACATACAGTCTCAAACTCCATTGTTTCCTCCTTCTTATATAAATCTCATTTGTTTAAAAGACCTCCGAAGAACAGGCTAATCTCAACATAACACCGACTGTTACGTAACAGTCGGGATCATTAATATGTACACCCCCAATATTTGCATATGCCAGCCCATGTTCAAGGCATTAGACAAGGGCAGCCAGTGTTAACGTCTGGATCTGTGCACAGCTGAATCATCAGACTAGGTAAGCAAGCAAGAACAACAGCGAAAAATGGCAGATGGAGCAATAATAACTGACATGATCCATGATTACATGATATTTTTAGTGATATTTGTAAATTGTCTTTCTAAATGTTTCATTAGCATGTTGCTAATGTACTGTTAAATGTGGTTAAAGTTACCATCGTTTCTTACTGTATTCACAGAGACAAGACTGTTGTTATTTTCATTTTTTTAAACACTTGCAGTCTGTATAATTCATAAACACAACTTCATTCTTTATAAATCTCTCCAACAGTGTGTAATGTTAGCTTTAGCCACGGAGCACTATCAAACTCATTCAGAACCAAATGTAAACATCCAAATAAATACTATACTTACGCGATTAGACATGCTGCATGACGAACACTTTGTAAAGATCCATTTTGAGGGTTATATTAGCTGTGTGAACTTTGTTTATGCTGTTCAAGGCAAGCGCGAGCTCTGTGGGCGGGGAGCACGAGTATTTAAAGGGGCCACAGCCTGAATCGGCACATATTTAATGATGCCCCCAAATAGGCAGTTAAAAAAATTAATTAAAAAAAATCTATGGGGAATTTTGAGCTGAAACTTCACAGACACATTCAGGTGACACCTTAGACTTATATTACATCTTTTAAAAAGACGTTCTACGGCACCTTTAAAAAAATCTATGACATATTTGGACCGATTTGGACAATGGGCCGCACCATTTTGTTTAGGTGCACAGTGCATTCTACGTCGATGACGTCAAATGGTTGCACTCACTGAGCTACTGACACTGTCCTATTGCTATTTCTACTGCAACACAACTCGGAATATAATATACAATGCCACATTGTGCAGCTTTTGGTTGTCATTTTCAGTCGATGAGCCACAAGAGAAGCGATGTAAGTCTTTACTGCTTTACTAGCGATAAGAGGAGAAACAAATGGGAAGTTGTGAAGAATGTGGACGAATAAAACTTCCTAAAGATCCGTGTCTTTGTTCTCTTCACAAGCCCTGGTGCCTTTGAGGCTTTTAGTAGACCACAGCTGAAAGAGCTTACAGTTGGCGATGGATATAAGTGTACTCTTTAACCAAATGCAGCACCTGTCGTGGAGACTGACGAAGGTAAGCCTATTTAACACATCTCGACTGAGACAGACTGCCTCAAAGCATGTGTGTGCCGTGATGCACGAGATATCTGTGATCGCATAAACTGTAGTGTAACCGGCCTAATTCTGGCTACAGATATATAAACCATAACTGGATGGATTAAAGAGAGTACAGCATAAGACAAAGTTTCATCTGTGATTTTTCACCAACACAAATTAAAGGCAGTTATTTAATTCGTTAAAATCACCACATTCTGTTGGCGCACACACACATACTTTAAGCGTTGTACTCCATAATAAAACTATTAAATCCAATCCATCCATTCATAAAACACTTTCTAATACATTTATAACACTGTGAACAATAATATTACTGCATATTATTGACTTTTACAGGCCTATATTGAGACGCGGTCTGAGGATGCAGCGCGGGCTGAACCGAAATGACGTCACCACGCAATACAGATATAAAACTTTTTCCAAAAAATAGCAAAATAAAGATACAAAACAAAATGATAAAGGTTTTCGAGGACAAATTAATACTATGTAAATAAATAAAAATCGAAAAAGGATCATTAGTGAAATACATTAATATTGCGAGTATATACTCATTAACATCCGTCACAAGTAGCATCTTCTCAGCACGTTTAAGTGTGTATGCATTCAGGTGATCAGACGATTTTAACACGTCAATCATACAACAGTAGTTCGAATAGCCACAGAGACATTGCACGTGTTCAATGTTTTCATCCTGACTAATTTTGCGCTCTGGCTCAAATTGAAAAGGCTGATCGGGTTTTAAAAGGAACCCCGCGGATATTAAGACCTGTATGCGTTACTACCATTGCACCAAAACATAACACAACAGATAAAAAGCCTCAAAGTCATCAAGGCTAAAGTGAAGAGATGCAGTTAGGAAGTTTTATTCATCCACATTGTGCACAACTTCCCATTCGTTTATCCTCTTATCGCTAGTAAAGCAGTAAAGACTTCGATCACTTCTCTTGTTGACCTTCGACTGAAAATTACAACCAAAGGCTGCACAATGTGGCAATGTATATTATATTGTGTTGCGGTAAAAATAGCAATAGGACAGTGTCAGTAGCTTAACCGAGCACTGGAACAAAGGAAAAACAGGAAACAAAGAACATACAAACTAAGAGTCCCAGGAACCAAATCCAAAACGGAACGTTCTCTATTGCCGCTATTCACAAATCCTCTCCTGAGGAAGATGTGATAAAACGTACATATCCAAACCACTGCACCGTGGATTTACACTGAAGAGGAATCTGAATCTGCACCATGGGTCATCACCGATACACCACCAGGTTGGTCCAATCTCTCAGTGCATGCAGAGACAGATGCATACTTTAGAAATGTAAAAGAAAATGGCCAGTTAAAGAGCAATGTTGAAAGTTAATAACAGTTACAGTTTATAATACTGAATATTCTAAACTTATATTTGAATATAATAAGAATTAATTCAGTTCTGTTAAGATTTTAGATTTAAATGTTATCTTTAATAAAAGGCTTAGCAGTTGAACTGGCAAAGGTCCGTTATGCTCTGTTATGGAAATTTATTCTAGAGGCCCTCATCAGTTTCAAAAGAATGATGTAGGATACAGTATAATTAATTCATTGTATTTTTGGCCATTAAAAAAAAGAATTCACAAATCTTGCTCTATGTGGTGCAGTTACTTTTAATATTTCAATTCATGGTCCCTCTCCAAATAAATAATTTCATCCTTCACTCTGCTGAACATTTTGAAACCGAACAGATGAGAGAAGTTCACATTGTGAGTGACTCACAGATAGAAATCTGTTCATCAAAAGAAAAAAGAAAAAAAAACAGTAAGGTCAAGATATATTCTTCTAAGAAAGGTGAATTTATCAGACAAGTCATGTTCTGTCATCATTTATTTATCCCTTTTACAGTTAAAAGACATTAAAATGAACTAATGAAATGTTGCTGAATTGGATTTACTATGGCTATACCATTTTAATTTAACTAAAATAAGTTGATAGCAATAAATATTCAGAGAACATACATTCGACAAACATATGAGACAGGGAACAAGGAATAGAAAAAAAAAAAAAACGAACTTTGATTAAAGAAATACATTGATTTGATTCAATAAAAAATATGGCAGTTTGCAATATTGTAATGTAGGTGAGGATTTGGGATTTGAACTCACGGCACCCACCTGCCATGCAGCATGTCAGAAACTATCTCTGTCTGGACATAAATACAACATAAGTGGCCCATAGCAATACACAATCAGGAGACCCAGTATTTCCTGTAGTCACATGAGTTGAAATTGGCACTCAAGCATGTGTTTTTTCCCCCCCCTGCAATTGTAATCCTGAGATAGCATAACAAAAAGTCTGCCTAGAGGTACCAAATATGTGTTGCTTATTTTCTTTGTGGTGTAGAAATGGCTGGATGGGCAAATCTGAGCAGAATTTAATTGGTTCATAATGTCATGAAGGGACATGAGGTTGGACAACCCGCAGTCCACCGGTGAGTGCAAATGAAGACTCTTGAAGACTGATTCATATGACCTCAGCACAATTTTTATTCAGAGCTATGACTCTAAAAGTTGTTTCCACTTTATTTTGTTCAAAACGAGCTGTTAAGCCCGATTATAAGGTTATCTCTCAAAGACATCCAAAACAGCTCAATAACGCTTTCTTTATGTAATAGAAAAACAGATGCGGGTTGTAGATATTCTTTAAAAGGATGTTGACTGCAGAGGTGTACTGCAAACACAACTTGAAATTTAACAACACCATACCAGTGTGTAGTTACCATGACATGAAATATTTAAGCCAGTATCTGTGTTATTTGTGATACCAACTTGCATAAATACACTTATTCCCCTAAAAAGGATCGTGTGTAGAACTAATTTCATACCCCAAATTTCATCCTAAGCCATCACAAGCTAATTTCAAAATGTCATTTTAGAACAAGAAACAGAGACTCGAGCAACCCTGTTAAAAAAACAGCATATGCTGGTTAAGGTAGGTTTTGAAGCTGTTATGCTGGTTTGAGCTGGTTTATGCTGGTCAAGTGCTGATCCTATGCTGGTCCTAAGCTGGTCCTGAGCTGGTCCTGGTCCGTGCTGGTCCTGGACCAGCTTAGGACCAGCATGGACCAGCATAGGACCAGAATGGACCAGCATTGGACCAGCATAAACCATCTCAAACCAGCATACCAGCTTCAAAACCTACCTTACCAGCATATGCTGTTTTTTTCAGCATTTAAGTGTGTGTTTGAGACAGATGCCCAGTCCAAATACTCACACTTACGGTCTTGGCCACTTGAGAGGGCATGTGCGTGACAGGAAGTAAGTGTGCAAGTGTGTCCCATGTGTTAAAAATGCCCAAGTGCAGTGCCCTTAATGCACACTGAACACAAACCCCATCATGCATTATGTTTAGCAACTCGCATGCCCCGAAATCGCGAGATATCAAGGAAAATATAATTAATTATATACTGCATATAATTTATAGGCTATGTGTATTTTGTACATCATTTGCAACTGCTTTTTATCACTTAAAGAAGCACCACAATTTTAAAATTGTGTCTTCTGTTAGTTACATAGCGAGCACTGAACAGACATTTAGAAGTGTATTTTAAAATGCAAAGTACTGAAAATAATGATTAAAAAAAGCTCTGTAAACGCTTGCAGTTTTTGCAAGACTATAAGTGTGTCCCATCAGGTAATCAAAATTTCTACACACATTTGCATTCTTCACACCCGCTTGAACATTTGAGCCAAATACAGGAAATTCGTCATGTAAGTAGACAAGTGATCAAGAGCAAAGACTGCATGTGTTGGTATTTGTCACGGATCCCCTGTCCCCCGGACTCCAAATCCCATGATCCTCTTGTCTCCTCACCTGCACTCACTTCCCTCGTCAGCTCCTCAGCTTCACGGATCACCTGCACCTGGACTCTCTCATCAGCACACCCTTTATATTGCACTCACTCCCTTCACTCCTTGTCCGTCTTAAATGTTACTTAATGTTATGTTTACGTTGTATGTTTGGTTCTCCTTGCCTTTTGGATTAAAGTATTGTGTATTGTGGAAATCCGTACCTGCCTCATCTCTTCAAACCAGTACAACTGTAACAGAAAGACGGACCAAAACCGACTGGACTTCCACAAATTCAACATGGGTTTGTTCCTTGTTCCCGTGGCTCCTGCTCCCCCACAGCCTCTCACATCTACATCAGCGGCTAATCGGCTCATCGGGCTCTTCCAGATGGGACGTTCACTGGAGAGGTATGTGGAGGAGTTTGTAGAGCTTGCTTTCCTGACTAACTGGTCAGATGCGCTTTTAAACACCCTGTTTCTGGACGGACTGGACGATGACACTATCCGTTTCGATGAACCTGAAAATTCTTTTTCCTTGAGCGAAACCATTAATCTAATTTTGTGTTTAAACGGTTCTAATTTCTGTGTCGATGAGGTTCAGGATATGTGTCAATCCCGTCCAGTCCCTCCAGAAACCGAGGTGGCCAGGCCAGTTGGTCAGACTCCTTCTTCCTCCACATATCCCTCCAGTGAACTGATTTCCTGGTCTACGCTGGACCCACAATCCTCCGTTGGGCCCAGAAAGCGGAGGAGGAGGAAGCAAGCCGCTCCAGCCTCTCCGAGCCCGCTCCAGCCTCTCCGAGCCCGCTCCAGCCTCTCCCGAGCCCGCTCCAGCCTCTCCCGAGCCCGCTCCAGCCTCTCCCGAGCCCGCTCCAGCCTCTCCCGAGCCCGCTCCAGCCTCTCCCGAGCCCGCTCCAGCCTCTCCCGAGCCGCTCCAGCCTCTCCCGAGCCCGCTCCAGCCTCTCCCGAGCCCGCTCCAGCCTCTCCCGAGCCCGCTCCAGCCTCTCCCGAGCCTGCCGCTCCAACTCTGTGCAAGCCGCCAGATGATGCGGCCTGGCTAATAGACTTCTGGACCGAGCCAGTTTCTCCAGCCTCCGCCGCCGAGCAAGCGGCGCCAGCCTCCGCCGCCGAGCCAGCTGCTCCAATTATGAACTTTGTTAAGACTGTTTTCCCTCCCTGCATCCCTCTCCCACCTCCTTCCACTAATGTCCACACTGCACCTCCACCTCAAACCACCTCACCCAGGACTCCACCTCGGCCCGTTGGTCCCCCTTGGCTCCAACCTCCCTCATCTCCACCGTGGCCCATCAGTCCACCAGTTCCGCCAAGCTCCATCCTCCCCCGGTTCCGCATCAGTCATTCGTCGGCCTTCCCTCACTTCAGGACTGCACTCCTCGGTTTTCACCTCGTCCCTTCGTCCCTCACGCTCCGTTGGCTTCCTCACTCCCTCCTGCGTCCCTTTGGTCGGCTGTCGCTCTGGCTCCTCTGCGGCCTTCTGGAGCCCCGCCTGCGCCTCGGTCGGCTGAGCCTGCGGCATCGCCCTGTCCCGCCGGATCCTCACCGCCACCTGGGATCGTCGGCAATTCGGCTTCGGCTCCTGACCCGCCATGGCCGCCTTCGGCTCCTGACCCTCCATGGCAGCCCGCTGCACCTGACCCGCCGTGGCCGCCCACTGCACCTGACCCGCCATGGCAGCCCACTGCACCTGACCCGCCATGGCTGCCCGCTGTACCTGACCCGCCATGGCTCATGGACCCGCCCTGGAGACCTCCACTCCTACCCATGCCTCTCCCTGCACCGGCATGAGGTCTCCAGGGCGCCCACCCCCCCCTCCCCGGTGTTTCTCCTACGGCGCGAGGACGCGCCTACCGGGAGGGGGAGGTACTGTCACGGATCCCCTGTCCCCCGGACTCCAAATCCCATGATCCTCTTGTCTCCTCACCTGCACTCAATTCCCTCGTCAGCTCCTCAGCTTCACGGATCACCTGCACCTGGACTCTCTCATCAGCACACCCTTTATATTGCACTCACTCCCTTCACTCCTTGTCCGTCTTAAATGTTACTTAATGTTATGTTTACGTTGTATGTTTGGTTCTCCTTGCCTTTTGGATTAAAGTATTGTGTATTGTGGAAATCCGTACCTGCCTCATCTCTTCAAACCAGTACAACTGTAACAGTATTTGGGCATGAGATATTTTTATATGTGACTGAAACCGCCAATAGGTGATTGCTCTTAATAAGTGAGTCATAGAATCATTCATTAAAACTATTCATTAGCTGATTCATTCATGAATAAAGCTGTCTTTATAAATGGGTCATTCTAGTAGTTATGGCGTGGATCTAATCACACTTTATTAAACAAAAAGGTGAACCAATGAAGGGAGGAATCCAAATCAATCAAAAACACAACAGCTAAACATTAGCAAATTTAAGATATGTTAAGACAATGACTGACAACAACAAACCAAAACAAAAGGCTATAAACACACAAGGAGTAAACATGAAACGGGTGTGGGAAAATAAAAACTTTGGCAACAAACTCAAACACAGGAAAAAACACAAGGGTAGTGATACAGAAACAAGGAAGAAAATACATGTAAAAAAAAAAAAAAACATTACTAACCCCCTCACTAGGCAACACCTGGCACCATAGACAAGAGCCAATGTTAAACTGCCTTGGTGGAGGTAATGATGGATCCCAGGGGGAGGGAAGGAGGGCCAGGACCATGACCGCAGTGGAGGAGATGACCAAGGCAGAGCCGGCGGAGGAGAGAACCACAGAGGAGCCAGCAGAACAGGAGACCTCTGGAGTGTCTGCAGAGATGGAGACCCCTGGAATGCCTGGTGCAGGAAGGAGAATTTCATTCGAGGAGCCAGAGGAGATAGAGACCAAGATGGTGTGGCTGGCTGAGTGAGAGACCATGGTGGAGCCAGTGGAATGGGAAACCTCTGGAGTGACAGCAGGGCTGGAGACCTCTGGGATGCCAGCAGAGTTGGTGACCTCTGGCATGCCAGCCAAGCAAGAGACATCTCGATGTTGGCTGAACTGAAGAACATAGGTCAACAGGCAAAGCAGATTGACCAAGTTAGAGCCGAGGACCAGGAAGAAGCCAGCAGAGGTTGTGATCTGGCGCAGCTGTTAACCATGGTAGAGGAGAAAGATGGTGAATCCAGTGTGGATCCTGCAGATGAGGAAGGGCTTTCCAGGCCATAACCAAGGAGCAATTTTTGTGGCCAAGATCAGGGAGAGAAATCCAGTAAGCTGGCATTACAAAATGTCCCTTGAAGACCATCTTGGGGAAATAGGGTACTGAGATGTTAATTAAATCCACCATGATAAAACAAATTTCCTGGTGTGTGTTCCCACTCATTCTTCAACTCCTGAGGTCTGTCCTTCTCAGCTGGTCCAACCCGACAACCCTCTTCCTCTGCTGATTCTGTCCAGTCTCCCTGCTCTAAATCCTCCACCGGTCCTGTCCGGTCCAGTGTGGAAAAACAAAGAAATTGTCTGTCATTTTTACCCTATTGTTTGTCATATTTGTTTGCTTGGTCAGTGTCTTTGTGTGTTTTGGTTCATCTGCTGTTATAGGCACAAAGAACCTTTGAAATAATTTGGCGAAGTGATATGGAAATGTAATGCGTTTGACAGACCTGGAATTATTTGAGCTGTGTGTTTACTGGAAAATAACTGCACACCTTAGAATGCTCATCAACCAATCAGAATCAAGAATTAAACAGCCCTGTGTTATAAAGATTTTTGAACTATAAAAGAATAAAAAAAAAAAGAATTTTGGTGTTGTTTTATTTTCTAGCTGGGTGAACATTCTATTAGGTGTGAATGCTGAATAAAATCATAGAACACAGAAAAATGGCAATTAAAAGCTTTGTTCCGCAAGGTTACAGACTGCTTGTTAAAAGTGCAATAGTTGAAAAAACACCCATATTTGATTCAGGAGATGTTTTCATCCGAAGCAAACTACAGAAATGTACATATAGACCTTCACATATAATTCATACTCATCATGTAGGTCAATATGTATAGATTTTCACAACAGATGCAAAAACGTCGGATGTCAGTAAATACTGTGTAGCATTTTGTGTATATATGTTATTAACAGGGTGTGTGTTTGTCCTGTCAATATGTGTTCTAAGGATTGTTTATCACATTGCATAACATTTTCCATTTTAAATTTAAGAAAATAATTGGTCAATTAACCACACTATAAACAAAATGCTACACAGCATTTACTGACATACCACTTCATTGCATCTGTTGTAATGAAATTTTATGTCATACTAAATGTCTAATACATTTTAATGTCACTCTCACATTCCATTGCACACATATCAGTTCAATTTCTACCTATGCAAACTAGAACACTGGAGAACTGTACATAAATATTTCAAGATGAACAGAATCACAGTTCAACCCTGTAACATATGGAAACATCATATATCATGACATATTTTCATGGCATTTCACTTTAAAATTGCATTACTTTCCTTTTGATTTTGTGGTGAAATATGACACAGACATGGTTCATGTTCCCAGCAGATACCGGGAACATGAAAAAAAAAAAAAAATCTATAAAGGTGATATATATACTGTATGTTTCTGTCATGACAACTCTCGGGGTGTTTGGCATGGTAATAGATATGACAGTGTTGATATGTTTAGTCTTGGTGGAATAGACCTGCTATGCTGCTGCTGATGTTGCTGTAGAGCAAGTGCAGGACTTGCTACTGTCAATACATACACAACACGCTGCTGTGAGCAAGTAAGACACGCTGCTGCTGTACAATATACGTGAATTACCCTTAGCAGATTGATACAGGTGGAGCTGGGGAAGGTGGAGGTTTTCTGAAAGCATGCTGCATCTGCTACAGCAAATGCTGACCAAGAATTTGAAGTTTGAGCAGCGAGCTCATTGGCTACTGATACAGCAGGAACTAATCAGCTGTGCTCTATAGCGAATGATGTGATTGCAAGCAGATTGAGATCAGAACCTATCAGTCTGCACCATCTAGAGTTTCATGACAAAACTATGAATACATTTGCATTAAGGTGAGTTTTTAGATGAGCCAGGATTTTTTGCTCAGCTCATTTTCCTCACATTATCCTGCCTGTTATCAATGATTGGAAATCCTTTAGAGCCATGGGAACTCAGATAAACACTCCACAAACATTGAAATAAATCACATTTAGGCAGATGAGTAAGATTGTGTTCTGTCATCTACACTATTGAAGGGATGCCTGCTGGAACAAGCCCACACGAAACGCGATACAGTTCAGGTGACGTATATTACAGCGTGGGCTGCTCGCATTAAGATTTTCCCTTTCGGATAGCATTACTCAACTGTGATGCAGTTACCTTAAGGGACAGAAACCTGTTGTGAATGTGCTAATGTGCCTAATGTGGCCTGAAAGACTGCACCTGCTTCTGAAATCCTCAAGCCATACCGGAACAATGCAGCCAAATGATATGCCTAGTACTACTTAAGGCCTCTGGTGTGTTTGTGACATTGACAAGACTTACCTGTGCCTGTGAATGAAAGAATGCTTCTCCTAAGCAAGATGAGGTAATACCAGGGTTTTTTCCCAGTTATGTGGATACTGGTCTGGCATGTCTATCAAAGACAGCTGATGTTTGCTGCCAAATTCAGGGTTTTTACTGTGCTCAGCCCTGGTCACATGTACAACCAGTTTGTAATTACACTGATTTCTGTTTCACAAGCAGAAATTCTTATATTTCATTCTTACAGCACCAGATCCCTCAAGACAAAACAATTGCTTCGAGCTAAAACACTGAATACCAGTTCCATGAAACATCGATAGTGTCTTACATCGAGAACGGAACAAAACGTCATGAAAATCATTCAGTTATTTTCTTTATAAATGTTCTCAAACTGTTCTCAATTCTCAGTCCTACAAATGAATCATCACAATGACAAGGATTATGAAATGTTCAGTTGCAAAAGAGCCTGTATGGGGGGAAGATAACAAAAACACCCACATGAAAACTCCCTGTGTTTTTCTACATGAAAGACCATTGAATCAGCAGTGCACCCCACTGATGTCAATGCGATCATTTATGGCAAGCACATATATATCCCAGAAGCCTTTTGACAGACTCCTTGATCTTTAGAGTCGACAATTCACAGAAAATAGATCAGGATTGTGTTGATAAATCAAAACATGCTTTTAAAAAAATAAATGAATTAATTCATAAAAAGGTTTCCTCTCAGTAAGCTCCCAAAATTAGAATGCTTTGCCTTCCTACACACCGTGAAGGACTTGATTCAGTACAGCGAGAAAGAAGTCATACGCGTCACATTTACAAAACATCGCTTCTGTCAGTGAGAAGAAGATAGAATCTGTCAGAAATAGAAACTGTCAACTTTATCTCAGTGAACTATGAACTCTCTGAAAGGATAGACACACAGGACGAAAGATAGAGGGGAAGAGGTGTGTCCTCGGTATGTCAGACAGGTTTACTGCCTCTGGCCAGTGAGACGCTATTATTATTTGCATGTGAAAACTTGAGTCCCCACCCTTCACCAGGTTCTCAGCGCTTCTCATGTTAAAACACATTCAGGTTTTTTTTTTTTTTCTTTCTTTCTTTTCTTTTTCCTGAGACTAACCAATCCATTTCGGCTTGAGACATACCTCATCTCTACTGGTACAACACGGGATAAGAATGCTAAGAGACACTGCATGATGATTTTCTCTTAAGTAAGTAACTTTTTACAAATGGCATAGACTTAGATGTCACACTCAATGTTACTGAAGTAGGTGCTTTAGTAGTTTTTAGAGGTAGTTTGCAGACAGGTTACATTGCTATACATCTGCTTCTTTTGTTTTTGCGTATTGAAAGATATGTTTCAGTACTTAAGCACAATGTCATTGCATGAAACTATGGTTCTCACAGATGCATAATCTTTTACATGGATTTTAGTTCTGGTTTTATCTTTGGAATGTGCTGATGTCTTATGGTCTCTTAGATGAACAAATCTTTGAAAAAAGTTGCCTGCAATCTCTCAAAATTAACTTTTTTATTATTCTTGTTTTGAATGAAGTGTTTAGTGAAATCATGCTTTTGCAAGTGAAATTAATTTTCAAGATCTTTTGAATACAAATATACCTGTATGCGCATTCTTATGTATGTGTATATGGGAATGCGATGAAATGTAATATCATATTAAATGGCAAATGTACTTTATTGTCACTCTTACATGCTATTGCACACATATCAGTTCACTTTCTAGACAAATTCTATCACTGAAGAACTGTACATCAATATTTCAAGATAGAAATGAATAACAAACTTTGTGCGATAGTAACAGCCATTATTATGACTCTCTCCCACACAGTTCTCACAAACTGCACTGTGACATCATTTTCATTTTCATAAAAATTTGCCTGCAATCTCTCAAAATGAAGTGTTTAGTGAAACTTTAGTGTAACACTTTATTTTAGTTGCTTATTAGCATGCATATTACTAGGATATTGGCTGTTTATTAGTACTTATTGTAGTACATATTAATGCTTTATTCTGCATGACCATATTCTACATTCTTAATCCTACCCAATACCTAAACTTAACAACTACCTTACTAACTATTAATAAGCAGTAAATTAGGAGTTTATTGAGGGAATAGTGAATACATGTTCCCTATACTAAAGTGTTTTCCAAGTTCCTCTCACAGAAACACAAAATTAGTTATTTAACACCCAGTTTTCAGTTTTGGTTAACTAAAATCAGTCATCATATTAATCAGAGCAGGTGGGGCTCAGAATGGCTTAAATGCCAACCCCTTGTGATTGCTTTAGGCCTGTGGTGATCTCAGCACCTGCTGATCAAGTCAAGTCAAGTTGAATGAATTAATTATGCCTGATGGGATGCATCTGAAATATGATGAATACTGACAGCTTCTGGGAAATAACCTTTTAATGGCATTAAGTTTTTCTAGTGTATGGTTTTCTGAATGCATTTGTTACAGTTTTGTTCGCCTGTTCCTACTTGGTACATACAGTCTTAAAAATGAAAGTTCTTGACTGGTTCCACGAAGAACCTTTAACATCAATGGAAACTTTACATTGCATAACAGCTTCTTTATGGTGGGAAAAAAAAGGTTCCCTTTCAAAAGGGGAACGTCACACGTGACCCGATGTCTGAAAGCCAACTATCCAACAACTCCAATTCCTATTGGCCGGCGACAGCCTATGACGTAATAAGGCATGACCCGGAAGTATAAAAGGAGCGCCCGGAAAACAAACAGTATCTCTTCATCTTTCGGGTCTGTTCTGTCTGATCGCGACTATATCGACTCTGGTAAGGGATTCTTTAATATGCCTTACAAACGTTCAAGAGAGTGTGTTCATCCGTGTCCCAGGTTTTGACACTTGATATACAAATTTCTGTCTGGAGAGGAGCGCGCATAGACTGTGATTGAGGGCGCCGTCTGTGTGTTTGTCTGTGAGCGAATTTATATCTACCCTCTCTCTCTATATATACGTGTGTATGTATATATATTTACATATGCATGTATATATTTTATAGACATATATCATGCTCAGATGCTTCTTATTGTCAGACTGATGGCTGGGCCCATAGTGATTATTTCTGTCGGCCCGCTTTTTCAGTTTGATAATGAGAGGATCTTTTAGGCTTAAAAAGAACCCTAGATTCTATCCTTTCATGTGAAAATTAGGAGTCTTCGGTCTTTGAGCTGCAGGAGGGTCTATATTTTATGTGTTTAAAATAAGACCTTGTTTTTCCTGTATAGTTTTTCTGAGCATGTAGTCAAAAAAAGGAAAAAAAAAGAAAAAAAAAAAAGGGGGGGTTTTGGGCAAACTGAAGTTGAAAGACTGGCTAGAGTATGTATTGTGCAGGCCACAAAATGACTGCCTCTTAGTCACTTGTTGTTTAGAGTAGCTTCTCATCTGCTGTTTTCTAGAGTAGTTTGAGTTAGCACTCGTCACTTCAGTTAATATGTATGTTTAGGTCGGCTTTAATCGGCCACCTGACATTGTTTGCTTGTGAGCTTCGCTTTCTTTCTCTTATCCATGAGATTTGGAGTGAAGCCCAGGTTTCACTAGGCTTGTGGCCCTGTAAGAAGGCCCGTAGCTTAGCGGCCAGGCTAGAGCTAGACTAGGTGTGTTATATGTTAACCCCATATATACTATCCCTTGTCAGGTGGTATAGTGGTCCTAGTTCTGGCCTTCTCCTGAGGGAGTTGTTAGGCCGTATGCCCATTGTTCCCTTGTTTATGTAGGTGCAATTGGTAAGTTAACAACTGAGGTTGTAGACTGTTTTTAGACTCCCTGGTGCTGTTTTTCTCAGGTGGTAGGCCCTTATCTTTGCGTAGATAAGTTATCAGTGTATGCTAGGCCCCAGTTTCTACAACCTTTCATGCTATGAAAAAATGTTTTTTCCTCTGAGCCACTTGATTATCCATTCAAGTTTGAGTTGACGGAAGCGCTAGCTTTTTAGCCTCCGTCCTCTAGGGCTCAGCACAGATTTGTGAATCTGTTTGGAAAGAATGTTTATCATATTAGGATAGCATGTATTTCAAAGCATTGTGTTTTGGTTTGAGTTCTAGCCTTTTGTCCTACATTTGTATGTGAGCTTATTTATGCTGCCACAGGTTAGCACCTGTTCTCATAATAGCAGGCCTTTTTTGATATTAGCCTCTATTTAGAGAGATTGGTGACTATTTTAATATTCCCCAGTTAGGGTTTATTTGTGTCACTGAGTGCATCACCTGCTGGATTGCATACTCAGTGTTAGAACTGATTTTGCTGTCTGGTTTCTATTAGCTCCCTTTAGTGATCTTGATAACAGCTATATTGCTTATAACTTGGAATGCAGGCTCTTATGTCTTTAGCCTCTTTCTAGTTAGCAGCTTTGGTTTTTCTTGCTCACATAGATTTGACATTCACGAGCTGGCGCCACGTGTCACTGAAATGGTAGGCTCTAATAGGCCTCCTTTTTAGTTTACATGTTGGCACAGTTTGTGTTTATATGTTTCAAACGGGCTGAACGCCACTTGTTGCTGAACTTGAAGACCCCATAAGGCCTCCTTTTTAGCTGACATGCTGGCAGGATGCTTGTGAATCCAGTACCACCATCTGCCCCACCCCACCCCTGCTTTGAGTAGGCCTTAGGCAGGCCTCTTGTGGAGTATGGTGGCGAAATATGCATTTTCTTTTTCAGAAACTAAATCGCTGATTGCATGGCCTGATGGTTGGTATGGTTATGGTCGCCACTAGCTGATGCCACGTGTTTGCTAGGGTAGGCCCTATGGGCCTCCGGTGCAGCATGTTGGAGTTCAGTTATGTACTCCTCTCACTCGAGAGTAAAAAGGTGCTTTTACCAAGTACTCTTCTGAGTGGCTGACCTCTCAGGGATGAGTTTTTTGTGGTAAAACCTTACTGAGGTTTGGTTTAACTACATCAGCCTCCTTGAGTCTGGGTTTCTACTCTGATTGAGCTAAATAGCTACCTAGTATCTAGGTTGGTTCTATTTTTGCTCCTAGAACCCTAATGGTTAAACACTGCCACGAGCTGATGCCATGTGTCTGCTGAGGTCATAGGCCTGTCAAGGCCTTCCTTAGTGTGTGTTGGTGTACATTGTACTCCTCTTGCTTGAAAGAGTAAAAAGGTTCTTTTACCAAGTATACTGCTCGTTGGATTGTGTTAGGTGGATTGTCATGTGGGCACTTTACAGTTTAACTACTGTTACTAAGTCATATGTCCTGCTCCCAGCAAGACAGGGGTTCAAGGTGGCCCTCACAGGCCACCATTGAATATCCTTCTAATATTGCCAAATGATTTTCGTATGTGAGTCATGCTCCATATAATGCTATTATCATGATGTAGGCCCCTTTCTGGCCTCCATGATTATGTGCCCACAGTATGGTCTACCTGTTAGGATGAGCTTTGTACTTCCCTGCTAGGGTTGTCTGTATAATAGTGCTTAGCTCCCAAAGCTGATCATGGATGGTAGGCCTTCATGAGGCCTCCTCCTGAGGTTCAGCCCTAGGCTGGTTTGTGCTCCCCTGAATCAGGGTTTCTAGCGCACAGCTTTCTCAGTGCAAATAATCAAGCGCTGAGTAGATCCTAGGATGAGCGGATTATACTCCCCTCAAGATTTATAGCACTCCAGGATACCAGTCTTTATGTGGCCACTAGACTAACGCTGTATGTCTTACAGGTATTAGGCCCTCTGGGCTACCTTTTGAACATACTGGTGTATATAATAAGTGTACACCTCTCACTGAGAGAGTTTCAAGTATTTTTACTGAGTACATTTCTGGTTGGCCAGGGCCCCATGTGATAATTTAACCTCCTTATGGTTCGGTTATTTGTCCTTCCTGGTGCTTGAAACACTGCCACGAGCTGAAGCCACGTGTCTGCTGAGGTCATAGGCCCTTCTTGGGGCCTTCCTTAGTGCGTGATGGCGTATGTTGTACTCCTCTTGCTTTAAAGAGTAAAAAGGGTTCCTCTTACTCAGTGCACTGCTTGTTGGATTGTGTTAGGTGGACTGTTATGTGGGCACTTCACAGTCTCATTTTGCTGTATACTGAAGTCATGTTTCTTGCTTCCAGCAAGATAGGTGTCCAAGGTGGCCTTCGCAGGCCACCATTGATTGTCCTACTGTTGTGACAAAGTACTCTAGCTTATGTGAGTCTTACTCCACATAGAACTATTATCATGAGTAGGCCCTTTCTGGCCTCCATGGTTATGTGCCCACAGTATGGTCTACCTATTAGGTCGAGCTTTGTACTTCCCTGCTAGGGTTGCCTGTGTAATAGTGCTTAGCTCCTAAGCTGATCATTGGTGAAGGCTTCCATGAGGCCTCCTGTCACAGACTGACTGTGTCCTAGGACTTTTATTTTGAAGGGACTGAGCATGGGTACACAACAAACTCTTTCCACCATTACACATACATACACTAAATGCCGGCAAACTATACCATCTTTATGTAGTTGTATGTTTGTAGCCTTAATTTTGGCGTTGTGACATCCCATTTGTCATTCCAAGTTGTTAGTTTTGTTTTTTGTCTGTTCAATGTTATGGCGTAGCCAAACTTTGATTTATTTCCTTTTTATTTTATTTTTTTCTTCTTTTTTTTTTTGACTGTTGCTACTGTGCACATCTTGGAGAACTACATGTTTGCACTTCTGCTTTTTTTTCCTACACCTCTGGTCGCTGGTACATCCTAACACCTCCCACTGAGGACCAGTGCTCCCTTGTGCTCTCTTATATCAGGATTCTCTAAGCGCACAGCCTCCTCAGTGCAAATAATCAAGCGCTGAGTAGATCCTAGGATGAGTGTATTATACTCCCCTCAATAAGAGGGTTTATAGCACTCAGTTGAGTTCTGCTCTCCAGGATGCCCGTCTCTACGCATGGGTTTGAGTTGCTTACTGCCCCTCTCTCAGTCGCTCTTACTTGCTCTCTTCTCTGAAGAATGCGTTATGGAGATTCTGTATTTAGACAGGGTTGGCCAAGACTAAGTTTGTCCTACATCAGACCAGGTCAGCCTCCCTGGTGGCATTGGGGGTGACTTTCGTTCCCCTCTAGTGACTGGCTGGGGCTCCTTTCAGTTCCCTGGCCACATTCCCTTTAAGGAAAGTTGGTCCCAGATGCCTTTAGTGGCCTTGGTAGGCTTTCCATGGAAGGCCTCTTTGAGTCTCAGCTTGGGCTGTTGGCCGTAGGGAATGCTGTCACTGACAGCCTTTGTGTGACCTGAGGGTGAGTTGCTATCTGGTGTTTCATTCGAAACTGCTTGAAGTTTATCTAGCCATCTTTTGGCATGCACTCTCCTTAAGCGTGGCGGCGTGGGTATATCGTTCCCCATAGCATTCAATGCAGAGTTGAAATTCCCTTTTCAAAGGGAACGTCTCAGGTTAAGTATGTAACCATGGTTCCCTGAGAAACCGGGAACGAGACTGCGTTTCCATGCCATGCTTCGGGCTGCCTGCCTGCAGAACAGTCCCTCAAGATGATAGATAATGTTTGTTTTCCAGGCACTCCTTTTATACTTCCGGGTCGTGCCTTATTACGTCATAGGCTGTCGCCGGCCAAATAGGGATTGGAGTTGTTGGATAGTTGGTTTTCAGACATTGGGTCATGTGTGACGTTCCCCATAGTGTTCAACACAGAGTCTCATTCCCTTTTTCTCAGGGAACCATGGTTACATACGTAACCTGAGACGTTCTTTCGATTAATAAAATGTTCTTCGCACTAAGAAAAAAAAATGTTCTTTTAAGAACTGATCACTGAAATGTTCTTTGGGGAAGCCAAAATGGTTCTTCTATGGCACTGCTTTGAAAACCCCTATTTGGAAACTTTATTTTTAAGAGTGTATAGATGATGATGATGATGAAGGAAAGATAATGCGGATATAAAATGCAACCTGAACTTTACTAAATAAAAACAAAAGAGTATAATTCAACACAGTAATCCAAATAATGAGTAACAGCGTGCATAAAATAGAAAACACCAGACAATGAGTCAACGAAACAGGGCATTATATACTAACTAATGAAGAAAAATTAGGAATAGGTGTGTGTGAATCAATGAAACAATGAATAATCATAGCAACGGAAGAAAACAAATACAGAAAATGATGATAAACAAACTAAGTGCCCTTGGAAATAAAACCAAAACACTAACATAAAGTGACACTCTCCTGCCCACAGCAAACAGAAATTAATGATCTGGTTGTTTCTCAAGAACTCTATTCATATGCACTAATTTGTTTTTAGATTTACTCCACAATATGCTATCAAATCCTTAATGTTGACAAACACCACATCAACGGTCTATTGACTTGCCCACAGTTTCATTAACAAGTCTTAATTTGTTTCTTTGAAGGTGAAGTTTCATCATTTCTGTGCCACTAGATGATTTTTTTTTTTTATTTTTTTTTTTTAAAGACTCGAATACGAAAATATAACATTATATTATAGTAGATGTTTTGCCAGGTTTTTTAGTGACCGACTCTTAAAAGCATGAAATGGATTTCACAGATCAGGATAGTCACTAGTGAAGGGTTTGGTGGCATTGGCAAATCAGGTTTGTCATGACGTGATTCCCCTGCAGCTCCAGAGTAATTAGCAGATGCCAATTACAGCCAATGTGACAATGAGAAATGCCTTGCGGAGGGTTCTGCACCAGCTGAGCAACCATTGAGGGATAACTGTATTTTCTTTATAGACCTCCTTAGTGGGCAACATTTAAAGATGGTCAACTGGTCATCTGTCCTGCACCCAGCAAACAGAACTTACTGAGTTGGAAACGAATGTTCATGTTGTTTGAGAAGCCCTGACTCAGTAACAAAGCAGAGTGATGCAACGTTAACATTTTCTCAGATTTTCAGTCGAAGAAAAGTAATTACAGAACAGCTTTCTCATTACAGAAACAGTGAGTCACTCAGAGTTTCATCATCAGCAGAACATGGTACATCTGGAGACTTTATTAACTTATCTTTTTAAATGTGCACTCATTTAAACAAAAGTTTGACACATAATGAACAGAATATAGAACATGTATACTTACCTTGTGAGGGCCACCATGCTGAAATCACACAACCAGCTGTGTCTTGCAATTTGATAGAGATACTACTACTAATAATACCTACTAATTATTTGTAAATAGTAATAGTAATACCATATATAAAGGCCAAATGTAATGGCTTGCCCAACATAGTTTTCTTACCTATTCTGACATATTTCCTAATGAAGCATGGAGCTTTGCATGACATACTGTATGTCCAGACTAAGGCCTAATATTCACAGACGTGAACTATGATTTTCTACTTTCTACTGCAACTTGGGTTCATGCAGTGTTGAGGGGAGGGAGGATTTTACTGGACAAAAGAAAGGAAAAGGCTTATGATATTATGTCTTTAAAGGCACATCAATATAAAGAGCTCCCAAGTATAGTCCAGAGTGATGGTATTGATGTGTGGGATCCATCATTTCAAACCAAATGATTATGGTAAAATAACGAAATAAAATAATGAAACCATGAAGGTTGTAGAGTTGGGACAAATGACAGGACCTCAAGCTCAAAGCTACAGCATATATTGCTTTTTGTGAGTTATTGTATGGAATAAAACTTCACTGTAAAGCATAATTTAGGGACCTATTAAAAATGCATATTAAAAATTACATATACATATTAAAAATTCTAATTTATTGATTTAATTTAACCTTTTAAGTTGCAAACATTATTTTGTTTGGTTTAGTTGACAATGTTGATCATTAGCTTAATACTGTGTGTAATTTAAACTCAAATAATAAAAAAAGTAAAATAAGTAACTTAAAATTGTCTTGACAACTTTAGAAATTGGCCAGTTGATTTCTAATTCTCTGCATGCTTTGCATAGGACTGGATAAGGAGAGTGAATGTTGAAATGAGTGTTTTGTTTAGTTTTTTTAGTAAAGGGAAAGACTGGTTTAATGTTTAATGCTGTTATGTTCGACATATCTGTTATGTTGTAAGTTTTTGTGGTTATCATTGTGCTGAAGAGTAGACACATGAAGGTAAACATTGACTCTATAAGCGATGACTGCGCTAATGCCAGTGACAAGTAATATCTTAATTGTTCATTAAATATACATGCTAAATAAGTTAAAATAAGCATGTGGTATGATAGCTGTGGATTTTAACCGAAATAGATCAGATTAATTGGTTCCAGGGCTCAAGTAGTTGGAGCGACTTCATTTTTTGAGTATTAAAAATGTATTTAATGTGCAAAAACTTAAACACATTTTTTTAAGTTATTTTTTAATGTTACAGATTGCATTCCTCTAACTCAACATAGTTTGAAAATAATGGTAACACTTTATTTTAGGGTCTTTTAACTAGTTGTTTATTAGCATGCATATTACTAGAATATTGGCTGTTTATTAGTACATATTAAGCACATATTAATACCTTATTCTGCATGACCTTATTCTACATTCTTAATCCTACCCAATACCTAAATTTAACAACTATCTTGCTAACTATTAATAAGAAGTAAATCATGAGATTACTGAGGGAAAAGTTGTAGTTAATAGTGAATATGTGTTCCCTATACTAAAGTGTTACCAAAATAATTTTAATTTGAAGTTGTCATAACATAATTGGCTTTTGGATTGTTGCAGCAAATAAGCTATGTGACCAGCAAAAGTTTATGATTCCTACACATAATAATGTTCACAAATAATTTTAAAACCTCAATACAATACATGACTTCAACATCACCATCACTAAGCTTCCTTTTCTTAAGAAACATTTTCTCAGAAAGTTAGCATGGGCATTTAACCAAATTCCCATTTAACCCAAAATCCATTGACTTCAGGATGATGGAACAGGAAGAGCTAAAATGCAACTAGTTTCTGGGTTTTGGCTTACAAAAGTATGTTATCCCTACAGCACTGTGCAAGCGCAGCTGAAACCAAAAAGCTAAAAATGCGCAAAGCTTGGAAAACCAGGCCTTAATAGCCAAGAAAAACCTCCAAGCAAAAATGTATTTTGCAACAAACTATCTATACAAGACACTATTATACATGCACCTAGATAAGTTGTTATATTATTGATATACAGAACTGTCTTAGTTGAACATCGGTGTGTGTTTTTCCTTAGGTAGCAAAGGCTGTACGGCGTTTTGAGGAATCCAAATCAACACCGTGATGGAATCCGATTTTTCACTGCTGTCCTCCTCAAAGGGAGAGTTCAAGGCAGAAGATTACATACAGCCGCATTACAAGGAAGCGTATCGGTTAGCCATCGACTGCCTAGTCAAAGAGGGAGAAGTTTCTTATCAAAATTTCATCAAAGAGGAAGGCATATGCAGTTTCCTCTCTGAGGACGAAATCAACCATATTACACAGAGCGCTGTACAGCCACCCGCAAGCAACCAAGAGGAATTGGACTGCCCACAGGATGACACTTCCTCCACGGGTACGTACTGGCCCACTCACTCTGACACTGATCCGCCAAACCTGGAGTTAGGCTGGCCAGAAGTCCTGCACCGAAGGCTCGAGACCAGCATAGACCTACTCTTCCACCCGCCGAGGCAAAACAGCCCCACTATCAAGGAAGTGATCCGCAAACAAATACAGGATGCCAGGCAGGTAATGTTGATAAAACAGCATGCTGAAAAGGGTGTAAATAAACGCCTCTTTGAAACCAGTCCTTCTGTTGATCATGTGCTTTAGAACTAAGCTAAGAGTTCAGAAACACACTGCTGCATGCTTAAGCAGACATAGCTTAGGCGTTTCTCAAAAGCATTGTGAGCTAAATTGATCATAGAGATTATTGGTGCCAATAGTTGTAAAATCTACTTAGGCTTACAATGCTTTTTTGAAATGCGGCCTTGTTCGGTAATTGAAATGGTGTGGGTTCAAAGCCCACAAGGGCTGATCCGTGCCCTTTTCCTCAGGGACACTGTTTTAGTAATAAGCTGTAAGATGTACACCTTCCAATTTCCACCATCAAAGATCGTGCAGCATGTTGACAAGGTCACTCTTCAGAAAAATCGTTTCACTGTCACCCTGTTGAGCATGTGATAAATAAATTAACACATCTTTGAAATGCTAATCGAGTGCACAGGGTGTTTCATTCAATTTATTCATAGAGAAATTGATTTTTAGTAATAACGTTTAAACATTTTTAAGACAGGCCTGCCATGAGCACTAAGGCTTAAGTGAGGAAAAATGCTTCTGTAGAAGCTACAAGCCAGTGTTTAATTTGAAAAGACCGACACTACCCACATTCCTGAAGCAAAAACTGTTGTCAAACAACCTAGCCACCTTTTGACCTACTGCTACTGTTTTGGGGAAGTTCCACTCAAAAAGACAAAACATATCAAAACTTAAGTTTGCGCTACAAATAATCCTTATTCGTCAGTTTGAGGAACATCCTCAAACACCGGAACCAATTCTCGGCCTTCAACTCAGTTTTCAGTTTCATGAAAACACTTTTTGCAAAACGCAACACACAATTCTCTATGTAATGCACAAAAATCTAACAGGAAGTATCTTGATTTCCTTTTTCAAACGCAACCATTGTGTCTGTCCAACTACACATGGTTGATGTATTTCTTTTATTTCGTACTGTGTAATACTGTATTCACAACCGCAAATGCTTACAGTAAACAAATAAATAGTTTGGTTTCATTCTTGCTTTTGTGTTTACCGTTAATTTTTTAACATCTCTCTGCCAATTACTTTCAGTCTTGTACAGTAATGTACACAGGAGCTCATGAAAGAAGAGCTTTAGATTTTGAATAAATGTGTATATCATATATCCAAAAATAGAATATTATGGCAAAGGTGTTTGCAAAATAAGACATGTGTTTGTTTTTGAGATGTGTTTGTGATATTTTGAATGCAGTGCTTCATTTTGCAAGAGATGTGAGGCATTTTGCATTTTGTGTGTGCAATTCTTGGATTTGTGTATAAAGTTTTGATAAAAAGAGGCAAAGTTTTGAAAATGTGTGTAAGCAGTTGAAAAAAAAAAAAAAAAAAAATGTAAAGAAGCCAACGTGCTGCACAGACCATTTGGCGTTTGACATCAAGAATCGCGAGAGCTGTGCTTTTGAGTCACTGTTGCTGTATTTTGATGTCATACACCAATTCTGTCTATGCAGCATTGCATAAAGTCAAACACATTTATTGAAAAGGTATGGGTTTTAATTACAGTTTTTCTCAATTGATTTGACATGTTTTTCCAAATTTTTGATTACTTTTCTCAAAACAGTGATCTAAACACTTTGTAATTGTCCTAAACAGATTGTAAATTTTCATTCATTTCACACAAATTGCAAATCATGTGAATCATTTTCTCAAAACACTATGCACAAAATTCTCAGATGTTTTCATAATAGTTCATACATCCAACCAAAACTTTAATATATCAGGAAAAAACAGTCACAGCTATTTTTATTGGCTTTTCACAAATCACAAACATTTATGTACCATTTGTCCAAACACAACAAACTAAACTCTGAAGTTTGTCATATTATCAAATGCACATGGTATGTTTTCAATTAGCCCCAAAATGATATCTGCTTGATTAATTATACACAACACAGGAAATGCAGTTTTCCCAAATGTTTACGCATTTATCACAATTGCATTATGTAATAGGGAAAAGTATACATAGAGCAAGAAAATATGCAAGAGAATAAAGAGGTGTAAGCGTAAAGGTGGTGGTGTGGGTAGAGGAAGGGGTGTAATGAGAAGGAAAGGAAGAGTGGAACAGACAGAATGAGATCATTTATGAGGAGAGAGGAGGAAGAAAAAAAGGAGGATAGGAGAAGATCTGAGTATAGTGGAGGACACTGGTGTAGTGGAAAGAGCAAGAGGAGAAACTATAAGAAGACATGGACATAGTGAGAGTGGACAACAGGGTGGAGGGGTGGAGGAGAGCTGGATTTCACATGAAATTACCCTAATTCACTGCTTCTGAATCCTGGACCTGGAGAGCCCTGTCTGAGAGTATGGGGGATTCTGGATTCACCCCCCAGTTTTTATTTTATTTTATTAATGGTTTTATTGGTAACACTTTATAGTAATGTTCAGTTATAAGTCACTTATAAATTATTAGTTAATGATAAACTAATAATTTACAAAACATAACTATATGTTCATAAATTATGAATACGTGATATAACATTTTATGAATGTTTTATTAATTCAGTTATGTCATTTATAATTTATTAGTTAATGATGAACAAATCATTTACAAAACATGATAATATACATTCATAAATGATTAATACGTGTTATGCTAACAATTTACAAATGTATTGTAAGTTATCTTACAAAAAGTTTAAATCATGAAATAAATCAAACAGATCATTTGTAGATGGTTTATAAGTTATTAATTGACACATTATTTATCACTTATAAATCACTCAAGTACTTATGACAAAATTGTTTTAATATCATTATCTCAATAAACAATTGTTAATCATGAACAAATGATGAACAAACTATTAGTAAATGATCAGTATATGATTTATTGATAAAGTTGTAAGCTGGTCAGTGTTCAAAAGCACAAACATGCAGGTATGCTAAAGCACTATTTTTAAGAAGAGTAATTTATTTGTTTTGAAGTGGATAAACATTTATAAATGCCTTACAGTCAGGAGATTCCAGTGGATTATATTAAATCCTTTCACTCATCAGCACAGACTTGTGTTCTGTGTGGAGTGTGTGGGATCTAGTGATGAAGTCAACCTCTGAACCAGTTTTACCTTCCACTGAAGCTCACATCAGGTGCACAGCAGTTAAACACTCCATGTGTGTCTGAGAAGACAGCTGTCTATACCCTCATCAGTCAGCACTTACACTGCAGTACACACTACAAAGTGTGTAACACCTGTAATAGATGATGTGTAAATGCATGAATAAATCATTTACAAAGCTTTCTGCATCCCCTGTTCTAAAGTGTAAACTATTCTTCACTTGTAAATGTGTTACGTGTCATTTGTAGACCTTTCTTTCCTGTTACAAATTATTTGTATATGTATACAAGTCATTTATAACGCTTTATGCATCCCCTTTCTAAAGTGTAAACTATTCATCACTTGTAAATGTGTTACATATCATTTGCAGATCTTCCTGTTACATGATCCATCTCGTTATAAATGAATCCATCAAGCGTTATAAATGACTTGTATACATATACAAATAATTTGTAACAGGTAAGAAATGTCTGTATGTAACACATTTACATGAAATGATATGTAACACATTTACAAGTGAAGAATAGTTTACACTTTAGAATAGGGGATGCAGAAAGCTTTGTAAATGATTTATTCATGCTTTTACACATCATCCATAACAGGTGTCGAACACTTTGTAGTGTGTAGTGCAGTGTAAGTGCTGACTGGTGAGGGTATAGACAGCTGTCTTCTCAGACACACATGGAGTGTTTAACTGCTGTGCACCTGATGTGAGCTTCAGTGGAAGGTAAATCCGGATCAGAGGTTGACTTCATCACTAGATCCCACACACTCCACACAGAACACAAGTCTGTGCTGATGAGTGAAAGGATTTAATATAATCCACTGTACTAATATAATCACCTGACTGTAAGGCATTTATAAATGTTCATCCACTTCAAAACAAATACATTACTCTTCTTAAAAATAGTGCTTTAGCATTCCTGCATGTTTGTGCTTTTGAACACTGCCCAGCTTACAACTTCATCAATAAATCATATGCTGATCATTTACTAATAGTTTGTTCATCATTTGTTCATGATTAACAATTGTTTATTGAGATAATGATATTAAAACAATTTTGTCATAAATACTTCAATGATTTAAAAGTGATAAATAATGTATCTACTAATGATCTGTTTCATTTATTTCATGATTTTACATTTTTTTAAGATAACTTACAACACATTTGTAAATTGTTAGCATAACACGTGTCTCATAACTGAATTAATAAAACATTCATAAAATATTAACATATCACTTATGAATCATTTATGAATGTATAGCCATGTTTCCTAAATGATTTGTTAATCATTAACTAATAATTCATAAATGACTTATAACTGAACGTTATTATAAAGTGTTACCCCTTAATCTAAAAGCTATAAAGGGAGCTGGCAATTCAGCTGTTTCAGCTTTCTCATCTGAAGCAAGCAGCTCCCAGGCATGCAGGAAGTATGGCAAGGGAGAAAAAGAGTTCTTGGAGGAACTCCAGCACTGAAGCCACTGGGCAGTTGACTGGGACAAATTGAACCTCCTGCACCATATAATACTCTCCACTTGAGAGCTCTAGAGTTGAGTATGGTCTCTACTACCTCAGTAGAGATACCTGAATTTAGGAACTGATCCCCTTCAGGGGCCAGACCCACAGTTTTCACATTCCCGGCCGAGGGTGAAATATCAAGCCCCCCGCCTGTGTTAGGAGGTCCCTCCTGATGGAAATCTCCTACAGGAGGCTGTCAAGGAGGGCTACCAGGTCCAAAAACCAAACTCGGGCCAGCCAGCAGTAGACGGACCCTGTCCTGGCGAACTCTTTCTAGAGCTCCCAGGAGCAGAGAAATCTGGGGGAAATGCTTACAGTCGAAGCCTCGGCCACGTCTGTACCATGGTGTCCAGTCCCAAAGGAGCTGGATGAGAGAGGGAGAGCCACACTGGGCGACGAGACATCTCTTGCAATTGTATGCCACAAGAGATGATGCTCAATCCACAGACCCTGAACTGAGCGGCCTTCCATGACCACACCCCATCCTGTGCAGGACATATCTTTTGATGCAATGTTTCGATGTCAAGATGCTCCTAACACTGGGCCTTGGGAAGGATGGAGATATGTAAATAGCATCCTTTAGATCTAATGTGACAAACCAGTCCTTGGACTTGATTTGACCCATGATAAGAGGTATCGTCAGCATCTTGAACCTGAATCTCCTCAAAGGACGGTTGAGTTGATGAAGATCTATGATGGGAAGTAACCCTCCATCCTTTTTTAGAACTATAAAATACCAGCTGTAGAACCGGTGCTTCTCTCTGGGGGAGGATAATGTCTATGGCCTCCTTCATAAGAAGAGATTGAACTTCCTGCTCCATAACCTGTGCCTGCTCGGGGCCACCACTGTAGTCAAAATATGTTTGAACCTTGGTGAACAAGACCCAAACTGGAAGCGCCATAGACGACGGGGTTGACAATTCAATTTCCTGAGGGCTCGACGGAGGAGCGGGTATAGTTCACTAGGGGCTCCCTCAGAGGCCTGACTTGACTGTCAGGACCTCTTTCCCGAAGCCCGCTTAGAGAGAATAACGGTCCTCAGATCCGATTTCTCCTAGGGAGCTTCGGCTAAGAGTGTTGTTTCAACCCCTGAGATCGTTGGGAGCAACAACACTGTCCTTCTGTGCCGGTATGAGGAGCCAGACGTAAATGGCTGGGTGCAGCAGCCCTCCACTATACGCCTTGCCCACCGTCAAAAAATATATATGACTAGGCTTGGTGGGAAATATCAGGGTTTCCAGGGAAGACACAGCGTCAGTGGAGAGATATGCAAGTAATGTCTCTTCAACCCTGTGCATCATCCCATAGCTGTTCTCTTTGAGCCCCACAATTGATGAATAAATATAACTGTGGGGAAACATGAGGAGAAGGCTTCTTCCAGGGTCTCAACATTTCAGTGCAGAGATCTGGAAAGAATGGCAAAACCCCAATGTAGAGGCTGTAATACTGACTACAGGAATTGCTTATCTTTTTTTTTTTTTTTTGAATGCTTCCTGGTTCTCGGCCGGCCAGATAATATTAAGGTTTGTTTCCACAAGCTCCTCATACTGTGGAGAAAGGGCCGGCGAGTCACCCAAGTCACCCGCATTGCTGCTTAGGATGTCCACTTCCTCAGAGCTGGTCTGGGTTGGAAGAAGCCGCAGAGCGGGCTTCCAGATCCTGAAAATGAGTGCTGGAGCTAGTGGTTGAGAGCTGAGAAAGGGCCAAAGCCATCTCAAACGCTCCCCTGAAGCACAAGATCCCCACCAAAAGACTTTCTTCCCTCAAGAAGAGAGTCAACAGGACCTAAAACTATCGAAAGTGCATGCTCCTAAGCAACCACACATAGATCGCGTCATCTCACAAATGTATTTTTAGTGTAGGGAAGAGAGACACACCAATCTAAGCTGCTTATTTATAAGTCTTGTAATCTACACATTGCCTCGGCAAATGCAAGATTCGAGCTGTTATAATACATATGGCTTTCTTCCCTCGAGAAGCAAGTCAACAGGCGCGAGGCTGAAACACCCAAAAAGGGCACAACTGTACGTGTCGAGGTATTTCTCATTGAACTCAGCCAGCACCCTCAGGAGCTGACTGTGCATGCCTTGCCCCCATTTCAAGTTCCTATGGGACAAACAACACCAAATAATACAGACAGTTTCACACAGAGCACTTGCTGAAGACAGAAAGCTGAAACAGCTGTGTTGCCAACTCCTTTATAGCTTCCACGTTCCGCCGCCACACGTCACGGGATGACGTAGCACCAATCAGAACTGGACTAAAGTTGCACACGCCTTCAGGAGAGCTTACACTGAAGGGATTCCCCAAAGTGTCGTTATGACAATGCAGCGCAAGTTCCCTTGAAAGGGAACTGCAGATTACATGTCCACATGTTTGAAACCCCGCCACGAACAGTCAGATCGACAGAGGGTTATTAAGAGAACAATTATTGTCAAGGTAGGTTTACCACTGAAAATTGTATCTTAATATGTCTACTCTTTAAAAAGCATTATGGTAAAAATGGAACATTATGGCAACAGCTTTTGTTACCTGTATGTGACAGCGTTTCGCTTCAGGCGGAAATGACAGAATGGCAGTTTATTTCAGTTTTTTCCTCTCCCTTTGGCCTAAAACACTGTGTTTGTGGTCATCTAGTTTGAAGTTGACAGCAAACAAGGAGGTTTTTCAGATTGTCTGTCACAGTGTTCTCTCCATATTTACAATTCTTTGCAGCCTTTATCCACTGCCTACAACTCGCTGGATCCTTCACTGAAACCGAAAGTAACTCACTCCTGCTAAGCATTTACTCTTTGAATTCTTCCACCTGGGAACAATACAAGTCAATACCATTATGACTAAAAGTTTGCTAAGAATTATTTCCTACTAAAGCAGGGTGGTATTTGACTCTGGTAAGTGTACCCATAGCAGACCGGTTGGAGTGGCCTTGGACGACAACATGCTCAGTACATTATGGGTGCTGGGTTAAGTTTTCCTACCTATTTGTCAAAAGGGAAGACAGCAGCCTTTTTGTCTATTTTCTTTAGTCAGTTCTTTAGTCAATTTCAAATTCCCCCTCTGCCTTTCTACTGTATAGGCAGCCAAGTTTTATTAAAAGCCCAATTTGCCAGAGGTGAAGTATCCCTTTAAAGTCAATTGTGTTAATGTTTGTTATTGATTACATCATGGAATGAGTGCCATGTTTGGTTTGGTAATTTTTTTAATGCCTATGGGAAAAAAATGGTAAAAAGAATAAATGTAGTAACAAAGGGGGCCACCACAAAATACAAAAGCTAAATGCTGAATTTATTAACCATTAGGCTGGTCATAACAATTCATGTAATATGTTAGTTTAAATCGTTTCAAATAAAGTCTCTTGCCATCATCTAGAGAGTGAGTTGTTATTGTAGCTTGCTGTTTTTCTTCAGGGTCTAATAGTAACAGATCAAAGCTATATAAGCAAAGATCTTTTAAATTTAGAGATAAACTGTATGTCTTTGATCTACACTGGAATCACCTATCATATAAACATGTTTTTTTTTTTACATATTTCAGCCTAGAAGACAGTTTCTACCTTGAAAGTAAAGTGATTTTTTTCCCTAAAGACATGTCTTTATAAATAAAATATGTTGGTACACTTCATGAAAAAAAAAAAAAAAACAGAGCTTTAGAGTACTCTGTTGCTGAAACAAAATCCATTTTTAGATACATTGTTTTCTATCTTATCAATTGGATATATTTAGCTAAGGTTTGGCAAGCCTGACCTGTAGAATTAAGTCCTTATATTCAGCTGATTACACTTCAATATTCTTTGTTCCCAGCATTGCTAAGTAACTGTTAGTGAGAGACGGTGACAGAAAATATGTCCAGCTTAGATTTCACTCTAAAATAAAAAAATAAATAAAAAAAAAAATAAAAAAATGGTCATAATTCATTTTCATGACAATTAGGCAGATTGATTTTTTTTTAATTTTATTCCCATTGTTCTCCATGATGATATTAGATTGTCACAATGATCAAAAATTATACATTTATTTATGAAAGGTAGTATGGTGACTTCTGATACAATGGTTAAACACTTTCTAAATTAAATAATAATAATAATAATAATAATAATAAACACACACACTAGATTGTGTGCATGAATTTCCATTTCTTACCAACTTTAATGCAAATTAGATTTTTTTTGTTGCACTTTACACAAGTGGACTTGTGCACTTACACAAGAAAGTGCTGAGTAATATAGATAAACTACATTGACTTATCACAGTTCGACATTAGTTACTGTAATTACTGTATTGACTACATAGTATGCACGTACAGAACAGGACTGAAATAATGTGCTTTTTATGGTAATGAGCATGGTAGTGATTTACGTTAATGAGCACTGGATGTTGAATGCTTAATTGTCATGAAAATAATGTCACAATGTAAAAAAAATATAATTTCTTGTTTCTTTCTTTTTTTAATTCGGGTTAGATTTAAACCCTTAAACTGGCTCTGAAACCAATGTAGTGAATGTTTGATTTGATTTTTTTTTTTTTTTTCACCAGCATTGTTGTCTGTCAGAGAATTGAACCTGTGCAATGTCACATGAGTATAGGAAAAGTGCCAACCATTTTCACTGCCCTGCCAGTTCACCCCGTGAATCCCTCATAATCACAGAGAAGACTCTAGATTGATTTCCTTTAAGTCACGGCTTTTGAAAGCAGCCCCACACATCTTGAACTCTTGCTAAAGAAGTGATAAGGCCAGGTACATCATTTTCTCACTCATGTACAAATTACACAAGTCTTTCCCCAGCAACAGTGGCTGCTAATCCGTGCTGAACAAACACAGAGCAAACAATGAAAGGAGTTGTGCAATATGCAATGCTGAAATGATTGCTCCCTTCGCAGTTGATGAGAGAGGAGTGCCAGGAACATCTAGGTGTGCCCATGAGAAGCCAGCTTTACCACAAAAAAAACAAAAAAAAACATTTTGTCTTGCAAAGAAAGCTCTTCTACTGGGGTGTGGAGCTCATTAGTTATAAGTGAGATTGCAATGTCTTCTTTCTGGGCAATACAATCTTCTTTGTATTTGGATTATGATAGATGATTAAAGCTCTGGCTCTAATAATGAGAGAGCACATCTAATAGCTTCTGTTGAACATGACACACCGATGGACTGAGATAGATGTGTACAATATCATCAGCATGTGATCTCATAAATGCAGCGCTGACCAGCCTTTATGCTCTTGACAAGAAATGACAAAAAACAAAGTGATCATATAATTTAATTTAATTTAAACATTATATAATTGAATAATTTGAGTTTCTTCCCAATCCATACAGTATGTGAGTGAGACATCTGCTTTCTGAAAGGTTTCATAATGAATACAATATGTGTTAAACATTTTATTTTCTATACCATGATAATCTACAATTTGTATTAAAACATTTTTAAATTACTGAGTTTTTTGAACAAACGATTTTATTTTGAACGAGTTGCTGAATTGCGAGCTTCCATACAGTCATGGTCAGAATTATTGGCACCCTTGGTAAATATGAACAAAGAAGCCTGTGAAAATAAATCTGTACTGTTAATCATTTTGATTTTTTTATTTAAAAAAAAAAACACAGAAAATCTAACCTTTCATTGAAGTAAAAGAATTTAAAATGTGGGGAAATCTCTTTATGAAATAATGTTTTTTCTCAAATACAAATCCATTAATGGCACCATTTTATTCAATAAATGTTGCCACCTCCTTTTCCCAAGATAACAGCTCTTAGTCTTCTCCTATAATGCCTGATGAGTTTGGAGATCAGAGGCCATTCCTCCATATAGAATCTCTCCAGATTTCCAGCTTCACGTTGGTGCTTCTCGTTGTCAGTTCACCCCACTCATTTTCTACAGTGTTCAGGTCAGGGGATTGGGATGGCCATGGCAGAAACTTTTTTTGTGTTGATTTTGAGGTTTGTTTTGGATCATTGTCTTGATGGAAGATCCAACCAGGGCCCATCATAAGATTTCTAGCAGAGGCCATCATGTTTCGATATATATATATATATATATATATATATATATATATCGAAACATGATGGCCAGTATCGAATGTACTGATATATTAATATTTATTGGTATTTGCTAGAATCCATGATGCCATGTATCTGAACAAGATGTCCAGCAGAAAACTAGGCCCAAAAGATTAAAAATCCAGCAGTATATTTAGGGGTACCTTTTATCCTTGTGTGTATCAAACCCATCTGATAAGTTTGCTGCCAAAAAGCTCTTTTTTTCCTTTTTTTTTCATCTGACCATAGAACCATATAAATCTTCTTTGAAGTTCCAGTTGACAACTGAATACGATGGAGTTTGTGCTTGGATGAGAGCAGAGGATTTTTCTTGAAACCCTCCCAAACAACTTATGGTAATGAAGGTGCTGTTTGATATTTTTTTAGGCTTTCTGACTTCAAGACTCAACTATTTTCTGCAGTTCTCCAGCTGTGATCCTTGAAGTGTCTTTGGCCACTCAAACTCTCCTCCTCACCGCACATTAGGACGCTATAGACACTTTTCCAGGCAGATTTGTAACATCTTTAGTTGATTGGAATGTCTTAATTATTGCCCTGATAGTGGAAATGGGGATTTTCAATGCTTTAGCTATTTTCTTACAGCCACTTTCTATTTTGTGAAGCTCAACAATCTTTTGCTGCACATCAGAACTATATTCTTTGGTTTTACTCCTTGTGATGAATGATTAAGGGGATTTGGCCTTTGTGTTTCCTCATATTTAAAATCCTGTGAAACTAGGATGGCTGGAAAATTTCATGCTCCTAGTCACCCTGGTGTGCTAAAAAATATAAATATGAATGGGAATATACTACAGAGATATTTTTGCTCATAAAATTTCTAGGAGTGCCAATAATTGTGGCCAGGATGTATTAGAGAAAAACATTTATTTCATAATGTGACCCCCCTTCCCACCCCCTCTTTGTTTTACTTCAATGAAATTTTAGATTTTGCCTTTTTTATGAATGAAAGATCAAAAGGATAAACAATGCAGATTTATTTTCATAGCCATCTTTGATTATATTTACCAAGGGTGCCAATAATTATGACCATAACTGCTGACAAGTCAATGTATAGCCATGTATGGTGACCCATACCCAAGAATTTGTGCTCTGCGTTTTACCCATCCAAGTGCTCACACACACACACACACACACACACACACACTGAGTAGTGGGCACTCATTTTTGCTGCGGCACCAGGGGAGTGATTGGGGGTACCTCAGTTGTGGGTAATGAGAGTGGAAGAGAGCACTGAGACTCAAACCCATGACCTTCAGGGTACAAGTCTGACTCTCTAAACAGTAGGCTGTACCCAGGCTGTTATCTCTAACCATTAATAAGGTTCCATTTATTAACACATTAGTTAAAATGAAAAAATGAAAAACACTTCTAAAGCATTTATTAATCTTTGTTGATGTTAATTTCAACACTTATTAATACATAATTAAAAAAAATAAAAGTCTGTTAAATGATTAGTTCACTTTCAAATGAAAATTACCCCAAGCTTTACTCACCCTCAAGCCATATTAGGTGTATATGACTTTCTTCTTTCTGATAAACACAATCAGAGAAATATTAATAAATATCTGACCTTTAAAATGGCAGTGAGCAAGCTGAAGAAAGTGTCTCCATCTACATCCATCCATGATTAAAGTACTCCACATGGCTCCAGGGGGTTATTAAAGGCCTTCTGAAGAGAAGCGATCTGTTTAAAAAAAAAAAAAATCCATATTTAACAAGTTATGAAGTAAAATATCTAGCTTCTGCCAGACCGCCTTCTGTATTCTACTTAGAAAGTGTTAAACTCTCAAAGTTCAAAAAGCTTATGCTACGTCCTACACCTTCCCTATTCAACTTACAGAAAAAGCTTAACTGACATGATGCCAGTTCTGTTTTTATTTATTTATTTATATTGTAATTTGAATAAGGAAGGTGGTCTGGCAGAAGCTAGATATTTTATTTCATAACTTGTTAAATATGGATTTTTTTTTTTTTTTTTTTTTTTTTTACCACAAACGCATCGCTTCGCTTCAGAAGGCCTTTATTTACCCCCAGAGCTGTGTGGAGTGTGTTTATGATGGATGGATTTGGATGGAAGCACTTTCTTCAGCTCATACTCATTGATCCCACTCCCTGCCAATACAAAGCTGGGATGCATCAGGATAACTCAGATCATAACTCAGATTGTGTTCATCAGAAAGAAGAAAGTCATATATACCTAGGATGGCTTGAGGGTGACTAAAGCTTGGGCTAATTTTCATTTGAAATTAAACTAATCCTTTAAGTAAGGAATAATCCATGGCCTGCTGTACATTAAATTATCTTTCCGTTCATACCATGGTCATCTGTCAGCACTGGCAAGTTAAAGCTATCATTGATGTTTGCAGCACTAATCTGACTGGAAGAGTTAAAACGATGGCTATTTTCATCCACTACGACTCGTTAGATCTGCTTTGAATCAGAGACAGAGATAAAGTAGTGCGCTAAGGTTACATTTATTAACTTTTATTTAGTAAGGTTAAATTACTTCAAAAACAGCGACGTTACAACCTCCTTGCTGTGTAATATAATATAGCAATTCAGTAGCAAAGTTAATTTTTTTAAATAAAAGCCATGGGGCACAATTGACAACAAGTTTTTGTGCTTCTGTTTCTGTGTGTGTGCAGCGTGATCTCACATCTCTGTGTGCAAGTCAGTAACATACAGTATGTGTGTGTACGTGTCAATGGAAACAGTGATTCAACTGACTGGAATTATTGCACACCTTCCAGCCAATCAGAATTGAGTATTCAGACAGACCATGGTATAAGTAAGCAATAAGGTACGAGAAGCTGTGCTGTATCGTGAATAAGTCACGACTGAAGGGTGTTGTTAGGCATGACATGAAGCGGAGTTACCCCTTCAGCCGTGACTTATTCACAATACAGCACTAGCCTCGAGTACCTTATTGCTTTTATAAAACGGTTATCATATAATACAAATATTAAAGCCAAAAATATGTATCAATGCAACTTTCATGAAGTAAACTTTCACTAAAAGGCTTCCTTCCACCGGAAAAAATAGTCCCTGACCGTGAACAGCAAAAGAAGTTACATTATTACATCATTAGATGGCGACGAAGACTGTCTTTATGAGTGTGTCAGTCAGTAGTGAAGACTTTTATATTGAAATTTTTGTGAACACGGAACAAGACGCAACTGACAAATGCTTTGACTAGTGCTGTCAGCCACGGGAAAACCCTTTAACTGTTAAAAGGACAAGATATTGCAGCGGACATTTAAATAGATTTTTTATTATGAACATAGGACTGACCTGAAGGAAAATGCTAAGTTCAAATGCAGGTAATAAACTCACTCACACGTCTTTCTCATAATACTCTTCTACATAATACAGTAAGCTTCAGTGAACAATATCAATTCATACAGTTTACGTTGCTAAGAGTGCTTGCTAAGGGTGTTGTGTAGTGATGCACAGTTGAACCGTTGGGTGAAGCAGTCATAGCCGTGTTTTATATGTGAATCCAATCAGAATCAACGACAGGAACTAACCATTTTATAATATTATTTAATGGACCCGAGTTAGCATGAAGTAACAATAAACAGTTCTACTTTTATTAACTTATGTTAACAAAGATGAATAAATAGCCTACTGTGACAAATGTATTGCTCATTGTTAGTGAAGGTATAGGTAGGTAATGCATGTTAACTAATGGACCGTATTGTAAACTTTTACCAGATTTCTTTATAGAATACATCATACATTGCCCTAAATGATACTTTATTTGGATAAAGTTATATGTACTATATATCAAAATTTATTATTTTTATAAATTTTGTGATGATATAAACAATCACGCAGTTCATATTTGCTATATGGCTTTATGTGAGTGTACTGTATGTTTGCAGGCAAGGTTGGATGTACTATATATACAACTTTTAATATATTGCTGAGTGATGTTATTGTTTACATTTTGAGATGATATAAAGAATCAAGCAGATGAGATCGCCAACATTTACATGTCTGTACTGTATGTAAAATACTAAATCCACCGGGTATAACCTACTTCATTTTCCGCATTTTGCTCCATCTTGTGCACAGTGGAGTGCTTTATACTTTTTGGCTTTTTAGTAGTAGTATAATTCATTATTTATTATTAATTCATTAATTAATTCAAGTTATTAAATGAATTAATTCATTATGTGGTGATTTTGAATATCTGTAACTTGTGAGTTGAAATGATTTCTGTTGGTATAATTTAAAGTTGATATGAATGATACAGTACATAAGTGATGTTAAATAATTTTTTATTTTTTTTATTGCAAGAAGCAAGGCATTTTGCGTGTAGTCGGAAGTCTTAGTATATCGTGGATCACTTTTCAACAAGTCATTATTTCCAGTGCAGTGCCACACACAATAGGTGACACAGGAGATCTCTTGGGGGAAGTGGATTTATCAAACCAATTTCAGTGTGTTGAATGAACTGACTCGTGTGGTTCTGGCGTTCTGATTACATGTTCTCCCTAGAGTAATGAAACACTTGAAGGATGTATACAGTATCTTCTCAGGGTGTGTTTGGGGTGGGGGGTGGGGGGGGAGGGTGTTCTCATCTACAGTGCCACAATGATATCGATTGATATACTACCCTTTGCCAAGCCAAGTTTCAATGAAATTAAAGGTTTTATTTATAGACAATAGAATGTAACATTATGCAACTGAATATGTCAGCAGCACATCAGCAGTGTGTTTTGTGAAGTTCTCAGGAGTTTTACCAACTACTTCAGTAAATGTGTTGATGTGTTTTTGCATAATAGAGTGTAAACAGGTGTGAAAAATTAAACTGGAAGCTTTGTAAATCATGATAATTGCAATAATAAGTGTGTACTTTTATTTCCAAGAGTTGGAAACGCTTTCCTTGTACGTGTGTTTTCAGAGGAATTTTAAAGCAGTAAACATATAATAGCTTTGATTGTGCCTGGCAGTGATGATGCTTTGTCAGTATCTCAATGACACATGAAGAAGTACATTAGAAAGGCTGAATGGCTCCTTAAGGTGCAGGATGAGAGGAGGCACTTTGAATAATAATGCATGAGAGTCCCCTCGATGTGAACCATAAATGAAAAGTACATGTAGCAAAACACATGGGTTATTGTTGTGTGTCTAAGTATAAACAGGATATCCTTAGGAAAGGTTGAAAAATGTGAGAGCGTACAGAATGAGCAAAATTCAGGGCTTGCTTTATTTTATAAAATGGATCATTTCAGCCATGTGCATTTTTTTCTTTCCTCAAATATATACAGTAGCAAGAAAAAGTATGTGAACCTTTTGTATTCAGACAGACCATGGTATAAGTAAGCAATAAGGTACGAGAAGCTGTGCTGTATCGTGAATAAGTCACGGCTGAAGGGCATTGTTAGGCATGACACGAAGCGGAGTTACCCCTTCAGCCGTGACTTATTCACGATACAGCACTAGCCTCGAGTACCTTATTGCTTTTATAAAACGGTTACCACATAATACAAATATTAAAGCCAAACATATGTATCAATGCATGATGGCGGCAAAAACTGTGTCAGAAAGTAGTGAAGACTTTTACATTGAAATTTTTGTGAACACGGAACAAGACGCAACTGACAAATGCTTTGACTAGCGCTGTCAGCCACGGGAAAACCCCTTAACTGTTAAAAGGACAAGATAATACATCAGACATTTAAACAGATTTTTTATTATGAATGTAGGACTGACCTGTCTTTCTCATAATACTCTTCAACATAATACAGTAAGCTTCAGTGAACAATATCAATTCATACAGTTTACGTTGCTAAGAGTGGTTGCTAAGGGTGTTGTGTAGTGATACACCGTTGAACCGTTGGGTGAAGCGGTCATAGCCGTGATTTATATGTGAATCCAATCAGAATCAACGACAGGAACTAACCGTTTTATCGCGCGATGAGTTGCACGGCAATTCAGAGTTGTCGGATTTACAAAATCTTCCCCGAAATACATAAAAGTATGTGGCCGGTGAACTGGGAGAAGAATAGAGTAAACTTTATTGTTTCATACACAATGTGTATCTGATATGAATAAAACACTTTGTCAAATTATATAATTGAAAGGGTTATTGTTGCAGCTTCCGTAGACATCAGTGTATGGAATTTGATTTTAACAAACTATAAATGTCTTTTTTATGCAGTAGCCTACTTAATTCAAATGTGTATTTAAATGTCTGAATAGTTGTGATGCATGACAAGTGCGGAGCGTGCGTCTGTCTCTGGATCAGCGCTAAAGCACATTTGAATTTAGCAGTGAATCTTTGCATTTTATTCTTTGTCATAATCCTAATCAAACACTGGGTGTATTACAGCTTCAGAATTATTCAACAGTCAACAGTGATAAGGTATAGCTAAGAGTGCTCCAGACCAACCTTACGGAAGTATGACTTACAGAAGGTATAAATAACTAAGAACGTTTCGGGAAACATGTATTAACATTAAGGTATAATTTAAGAACGACGTAGAGTTAAGAAGGTTTCGGGAAATCCAGCCCAGAGCTCCTCCGTGGGGCTCTCGGCCGGTGTGGCTCGCAGGTGACGCTCATTAGCACTCGTTCCACTGGCCTCGCTCCTTTCCCACGGCTTTCGGCCTCGCCCTGCTTGCCACACTGTGGTCTTCCCTCATGCCTGCCCTGCGTTCTCAACCTAAGCTCCCTTCCTTCCTGTTGGACTTTGCTTTTGTCACCTGTATGTTGCTTGTGTTCATTTTGTATTGGTTTTTCAATTCTGTTTCCTGGGTTTTTGTTCGTTTCTATGGTTTCTTGTTCATTTAATTATTATGCGCACCTGTTGTTAATTTCGTTAATTGGTTTGTTTGTACTCTGTGTTTCTTTCAGTTGACTGTCTGTTCTTGCCGGGTTAAAATGGTTGTTCTGTTCCTGTTTTGAGTCTTTGTTAATAAAATCTAACTGCTGCGAATAGATTCTGCTCACCTCGTCTTGTTTTCAACCATGCTGACTATATTTGTTTGAATATATCAATATTTGTTTTACCTTATAGCATATGTGTTCTCACTTTATATTAGGAGACTTCACTATGTCTTTGCAATGTATCTACATTAAAAAAATGTAATGTTAATTAAGTGTACATATTGTGTTGATGTATTCAATCAAATAAATCAATCAATAAATCTTTAATACAGACCCAAGGTCCAAAAAAAAAAAAAAGACAATAGGACAACATATACAGCCCACAGCATCTACCACACAAAGAGATACAAAATACAATACCAATTTCTCTGCAGCTTTGACTGATACCGTGTAGTACAAATCCCACAATAGATAGATAGATAGACCCACAATAATATCATTTTTAGAAGCATTTAACCAGCAGATAAACCTATACATAAGATTTCGTAACAGTGCTTTAAAAGTGATTACTCTTGCATTCACAAACATTTCACTTGCACTATGCCATCGAGGTTTCTTTAGTAAAATTCTCATTGCATCGTAAGCTACTTGCAGCTTCTGTAAACTAGATGTTCTATAGTTGAACCACAAATGAGCAGTATAAATTGTTGTACAATATGCTTTATAAAGTGACACCTTCACCTCATCTAAATAGAAACTAAACGTACTTATATTCGCCTGCATATACATCATACGGCGTTGCCTTTCAATATCCTCATAGTCTGTCATGCGTTCAGTGATGAAATGTCCAAGTTATTTTACTTTTGCACACACAGTGAGACTCTTATCAGACAACTTGAAAATTGGAAATTTTATACTTCTATCCTCCTTAGTTCTGCAGATCATAACCACACTCTTATCAGGATTATATAAAATATTATGTTCAAGACCATAATCAGAACACATATTGTAAAACAATATTGAGGTGGAATGTGGGTAAGGACAGTTTGCTTGTATAGGTAGGTTAAGGGTGGGTTAAGGCGTAAGAAAGGTTCAGCAGTCTAATTGTAGATGCAATTACAGAAATTAATTACAGCTGCAATTATATGCAGATATTTTTTAAATATAATTACAATGTAAAAATGTATGTAGGTGCACTGTATTAAATGATTCATTTAAATGTTTGTACATTGAGTTACACTTTATTTTAAGGTGTCCTTATTACAGTATAACTATACATGTAAATATTATAATAAGAATCTAATGAGAATGTTTGAATTATCTTCATGTTGGGTTATGCTGTTTTGTTTTTGTAAATAAATCTTCATCTTCAGCCAATCCGTGACACTCTGGACATGTTATTGTGAGATTCACTCATTCGATGCTAATTATTTATCCCAGTTGTTGGAAAAACATGATTATATTTGACATATTGCTGTTTTACTCCATCTATTGCTTTATTTGAAATGCAAAACTGTCAGAATAGGATCAAGATTGTGTGTTATACAACATTGTTCATACTGACATGGTCTTATCAAATTCTGTAGAAGTTCTTATTTAATCATTTGTTTATCAGTGCATGTTCTACAGGGTGTGGTGACATGCAGCTTATGCTAAGACTCACTGTCCTTTAGCTTTAACGGAACAGATTAAACCTGTCAAGTCTTGAAATGTGGAATGCTGGTCTTCCTGAAAGACAAATTACTAAATCTTTTAATAGTACAAAGTGAAAAGTCTTCTCCCCGACTCCTTCTGTTTAATATTGGGCACAGTGCCCAAGAATATGCATATACCCTGTCGGGTTCATTAAAGCCACCTTTAAAGTTATTGAAATTGACCTAGATGTGATTTATTTGAATATGCAGAAAAACGAAGGGTGCCGTTTTAATAACGCAAAGCAGCTTCTGGGCTGACACCTCTGCTTCACACCTCTGCTTTGTTCAGCTCTGTGTAACAGACAGGGATGTCATTGATTTAAGAAAGAGAATGACTGCTTTTGAAAGTAATGTCCAGAATTTCTCAGAGGCTGACATTTCTATTATGTTTTCATTTTTATGTCTATACAGGTCATAGCAATCGCAATGGATATTTTCACAGATGTGGACATCTTTAAAGAATTGGTAGACGCCTCAGTCAGGGGCGTTCCTGTCTACATTCTCCTCGACCATAAACACTTCAAAAGCTTTCTCACTATGATAGATAAACAAGACATCCAACTCCAAAAACTCAGGGTAAGTGTCTGTATTCTACTGTATATTAATGCACAGGTCACAAGCTGCTTCAAGTCAAGTCAGAATCAAACTGCCCTCCATCCCAAGGAAAAAAAAGCACGATTACACTTTATTTGATTGATTGATTGATTATCAATATAGTCCACATTAGACATTCTGCTAACTATAGGTTAGTTGACTTTGTCACCTTATTCTTATTAGAGTATTAAATTGTTTGGTTTGAGTTAGTAGAATAAGTTGACATGTACTTAGTCTGTTGGGAGCAACAAAATAAAGTGATATTAGCAGATATTAAGCAGACAGTCTACTAATACTCTAATGACTGCTAGTTGACATGTAGTTGCAAAGTTACTATTTTCAAAATGGAAAATCAAAATAAAGTATTATCAAAAGCATAATTTAATATATTAACAGTTTTACTCCATTCATCTTTACTAGAAAACAAAATGACCCCATATGGACAAATATATAGGGGGAGAGTGGGGAAAGATGAGCCCCTTTTTTTAACTTATGTGGTTCTCAAGATAAGGGAAAATGAGGCAGAAGTACAATGAAAATATCAATCCTAATTTCAGGATGTTTCCTATCAATTTAAATGATCAGAATGCATCTATGACAAAGGGTTCGAAAAACATGGCTTCTCAAAAAGTGTTCCTGTGGCTCAATTTGCCCCAGGTTAGGGGTAAGTAATCCAAGTCAGTGAGTAAGTTGCACCATCTGGGTGTAAACTGACCGTCTAACTGAATCTGAATCAAACCCATGTGAAATTAAGATAATTTACCTCTTTTAAAAAATAATATAATAATCAGTTTTCTTTTTACAAATACTCACATTTCTTTTCTTAAAGTTAACTTAAAACACATAAAACCGAACAAATGAAGTTTAAATTTCAGTGAATTTAATTGTTTGCATTTCTTAAACAATTAGTTGAACACCAAAGTTATAACCTCTGCAAAAACAGACTAAACGGAGAGTTTGTTGAATAAAAATGAAAGTCACTGAAATTACACTGCAAAATCCCCAGATTTGAATCAACTCTGCTCAGATTACATATGGTCCCTTCTTATATAGTGAAAAAGTAACACTGAAGCAGACTTCAAGTTAATGAGATAATTAAGTGATTAATTAAGTTATGATTGAGCATTAGTGATGAACACCTGCTAACTACAAATTAGTTACTAATAACTACAAATGACTTCCAGCCACAGCCTTAGATGAAATCAACTGAAAATAAAAGACATTAAATCTCTCAGGATCTGATTAAACAACTCCACAAACAGCATATTATCTCATTAACTTTAACTCTGCTTCAGTGTTATTTTAACTCTATGTAAAGAGGGACCATATGTTCTCTGAGCAGAGTCGATTTAACTCTGGGGATTTTGCTGTGTAATAAACATTTTAGTCAAACGATTCTTGCCATGATAGCTTGTTGAACATGTTAGACCATTAGGAACTACAGGTGAAAAAAAAATATATGATTATAATCTGGTGCAAAGCATCTTCTAATTCTCATAAGAGGTGTACTTAAACACTGTCCCAAATCAAATAAACTGGTAAACCTTTAACTATGTAACTATGCAGGAAGTTATGCAGGAAAAATGAGTACACCATTAACTCCAGTGCCTTATCATGGGATATCATTGAACCGCTGGATCAGTTTACCCACAGCATTTGGCTCACTTTGCCCCGTAGTTGCCATTTAAGAAAAAAAATACCTTGCTTAACAATTCAGGCTAATATTTAACTAAATGATTTGCATGGATTTATACATTGGTAAATCGCCAATATGCATCATAAATATTTTTAGACCTGGATAAATTTGCTTTGATGTAACATCTGTTATGCGAAAATTTTACTTTGACAAGCCAAAAACAGTTTTTAAAGTAAATGTGTGCCTTCCATGTGTTTCTCCATTTCACAGTCTGGCAGAAATGATGGGTGCTTCCAAAATATATGATCACATGACAATACAAATGCAACATTTGCCAAGATACAGGGGGTGGGTCAACTTGCCCCTGGCTCATCTAACCCCACTCTCCCCCTATATATTGTGGCCACTAATTAAGAATTCATTCCTTTGTTTTATTTAAATCATGGCCACTAAGAATTCATTTCCACTATTATTAATCCATTCCCTTGTTTTAGGAAATCGTGGCCATGTTGTACTAATTCATTCCCTTGTTTTGATTCTGCTCACGAGAACAAATATATCACCTCTATCAAGGTTCACCACTGAGGCACTGCTTAATGCATGAAGCTGTGCATGAAAGGTTTATCTTGATTGAGTTGACTCACTTTAATCCCTATTTATGAGACGAGTGCACATGAACAAATACTACACTGTCATGATGGTGTTTTGTCATTGTAAGATCTGTGCACTGTCTATATGTGAGTATTTGCCACGTTTTATGGACAGCCCACTTAAAGCTGATTTTTGTAGTTCAAGTAGTGTGACTAGAAATTTATATATATATATATATATATAGACCTGATTCTCTGCCAAGTAAAAAAAAAAAAAAAAAGAAAATTGAAAGAATTTTGTTAAATCTTGGGAATGTTAAGTATTCAGACAGATTTCAGAGCCATAGAGAATATTTTATACATTAACACTTTAGTTTAGGATCAAATTCTCACTATAACTAGTTGCTTATTAGCATAAATAAGAACAAAGAACATGTGACAAACAGAACATGGCGCAAAAACAGACATACATGTCAAAGTATCAAGGTCAACATTTTTGTTATTAGATATACTGTATATATATATATATATATATATTTGATTCCAGAGTGTGACCAGATTTCTCATTTATCTGCATTATATTCTCCTTAAGGCTGATAGCTGAGGCTGATGTCAGTTTAAAGATTTGACTGGCAGAACGCATAACCAGAAAAACAAAACGTCAACAACAATCTACAAACCTGTCATTCTGCTCTTGTTATTTTCACAGATCCCTCCTCTATCTCTCTTTTATTTCTTTGTTTAGTACACTAAAGTTGTTTTCAGTAAGTCATTCTTTGATAAACTTAAACATACATAACCACCAAAAGGAAATTATAAAATATTTTCTACATGATTGATTTCTATTGAATACTTTTTTTGATCTTTGTAAGCAAATCTCTTAACGCTTCATTCGCATGCACTTTCTTGTCTAATGTGATGATGCCTTGAATTATTCACTGATGACGAGCCATATAAAGAAGCTATGAACTGCAAACTGTCCCTCCCACTTCTTCCCAGAGCATTTGAACTATTATTATGTGAAAAACAAGTGGCAATTATGATTTTTCTCACCACACCTCATTACGTGCCATCATCAAGGCATTTTTCTGCTACTGTCATTTTTAAATGTCTCCTCAGTATATTCAAAGGTCACTTAACAGCAGCAACAGCTACTGAAGCAGATCCTGATTTCTATGGTTGATTTAATTTTTAAGCTTTACATTTCTCTATACAATTTCTCACTCTAACAAGAGGCATTTTCACAGCTGCCCAACAGACTTTCCTTACTGTAGACCCAATAAACTTTAATTTTACAGTTGAACAACATGACATGCCCATTGTCGTCAGTGTGGTTTGGGTGTGCAGATGTACAGTAGTCAAACAGATGGGACATATAAACTTTAACAGCTTTGTCGCTTTAGCAGCAGTGATAAGAACTAACCCTGGGCTTCAACAGACAGAACTACTGACATTATCTTTGTTTGCAAAGCAGTAAAGAGGCTTGTTTGCCTTTCGCTTTATTTTTGATAAAAACAGACATGACAGCGTCTATCTCTGTGTAATTTCTCTTTAAATCAACATGAAACGCCAAACATGGCATGAGTAATATAATATAGGATATTCAGTGGGGGAAAAAATGTAGGGTGGGACTTTATTTTATCCACAGGGAACTGATTTGATGAAAACTATAACTAATTTTAAAACTGATTATGTACACAACCAATCATATTTTCATTAATACTTTTTTAATAATTAATAATTTGAGAACTCTCTTTGAACAAGACTATATTTAAATCTCTTTTAAATTGCATTTGAACATACAGGCTGTGGCACTGATATATCTCATAAATGTGTTATACAATTAAATTTGACTTGACTTATTTGTCCTCGTAACCATTCATAACCAAAATGTAATATGCTTTTTTATAGGAATTTGAATTAAAAAAGTTAAGATGTTGTTTCAGATTTAAGGATATTTATATATTTGCCTGTTTTCTTGCTGAAATGCATCTAAACATTTTTTTTCTTGAATGCAGAATATGAGGATCCGCACAGTGAAAGGACAAGAATACTGTTGCAGATCTGGAGTAAAGTTTCACGGAGCAATGGAGCAGAAATTTCTTCTTATTGACTGCCAAAAAGTGTTTTATGGATCATACAGGTGAGGCAGCATTATTTATTTATTTAGCTGAAACAACAACAACAACAAAAAAAAATTATTGTCATAATAAATGTCACATTTACATTGCATTAGATTAAAAAAAAAAAAAAATCAAACCAAGTTGCATATTGATGTTAGAACTTTCTTCAGAACTATCTTTGCTTTTGTAGTTTTTTTATTGTTTAATTTATTTATTTATTCATGTTTTAAAATCAACATTAGTTCGCCTCAGGTTCAGATGCCCTAGAAGAATAATCACAGTTGTAGTTCATCCTAATTAACTAAGGATCTTTTCTGCTAACATTTCACATTGAGTTGACACTATGGAAACGCTTCCGCTGTGTCTGAAGCACGTCTACACATCTCACTGGCCAAACGTATAGACATCCTGATGTAGTGCAATGCATCATAGAGTCCATGAATAGAATGCAGAAATGCACATTGACAGATTCTAATTGTCTGAAGAAGACGCACAGGTGTAAACTGCAGGAACACAAAGCAGCATCTCGTTCCCTTCTCGGGGAACCATGTTACATTTGTAACCCGAGACGTACGAAGTGGAACTTCGACACTGCATCATGACGTTGACATTTTGGGAACTTCAGTACCAATGTCTCCAAGCCCAAGGTAACAGAGCCTGCCCACAAGGCTGTGTATGAACACAGACGCTTGTTAAGCACAGACTAGACTTGGGTCAACCCTGAAGGACTCGAGATCCTGGGATTGAATCCGCATCCAAACTGTAGAACCTGATGAATGTGTGTGGAAAGCACCAGCCTGCTGCAAACACAAACATCCTGTGAAGGTCCACCCCTTGCAAGAACTTTAGAAGATGCTACACTCCTAGTAGTGTGGGTAATAGCATCTATAATCCAATGCGAAATGCGCTGCTTGGTGACTGCATTACGTCTATTGTGACCACCAAAGCATTCCAGAAGCTGTGAGGATCTTCTCCACTGGCCCGAGCGGTGTTAACCCTGACATGTTGACAAATGTAACTCAAACACACAGGATTGAAGGCAGACACATGCTCAAACATATGGCTTCTGAAGACAAAGAAGATATAGACATGCATTTCTGCCATCTATTTATGGACTTGGTGACCCGCTACACTACATCACGGCATCCATACATTTGGCCATTAGGTTGGCGTGTGTTAACACGTGCTTCAGACACTGGCTAAAGCAGAAGCGCTTCCATAGTTCCACTTCAAAAGGTTTTTTGTTAAAAAATTGTGCATTTGGTTTCTTTAAAATAAACCACACATGATTTGAAATGATTATATAATCCTAAGCCATTTATAAATGGTGTGTAAGTGACCAAATACTTTTTGGACCACTTTTATAAGGACTTCAAAAAACTTTTAGCACTTAACATTCAACACATGTCAACAAACAATCAAGTATACCTTGCCCAAGATAAACTGCATTCCAAAACTTTTGCATATGTTGCTAAGAATGAATTTAATAGCTATATTTACCTTCATTTCTCGTTTGGCAGCTTCATGTGGTCCTACGAGAAGATCAACCTCAGCATGGTTCAGGTTATAACTGGCCAATTAGTGGAGACTTATGACGAGGAATTCCGGACATTGTACGCTCGATCGACAATCCCAGCTCCGTTTCAGACTGCCAGCGTGAACCAGTGTGAGATGAAGCCCAATGGCAAAATGGACGGCTATTTGATTAATTCCACCAACCCCTTTGAAAGGAAAGATCATTTAAGGCACACACTTGACGCTGTTTACCGGCAAGCCTGTGAAAGGAGGTCAGGATTTTCGACATTGAGAGAGGTTGAAGAAAGGCCGCTTGTTACACCGCATGCTCGATTCCTTCAAGACACATCAGAGTTTTACAAAAGACACAGCTACGCAGGTGAACGCCAGGAGCCTGTATATCTGTCGAAATTGTCCAAGTATGGCTGTAGCAATTGGAATGTGGCAGCAGAGACCAGTCGTTACGGCGGTTTCTCCAACAATGCGGAAAACCAGTATGAAAGTTACGTCACCAACCCGATGTTCAGAGGCTCAAACATGCGCCAATCGTACCATGGCCATGACAAACAAATTCTCAACATGAGGCAAAACCTGCCCAGTTTAGCAAGTACTTCTAAGTCTTTCCTTCGGACATGGAGGATAGAGTCTTACCTCAACAACGACAACGATGCACCTTATGGAGAGAACTACGATTATCTAGACCAATACGAGGAGAATAAATTGGCTCCTCCACAACATTCTCGCCTCAGGTCATCGGTTGTTTTCACGTCCACCATACCGGAACAACCAGAGACGAACAGCTACTCCAATAATTCAGCGTCCTCCCATCACGATCCAGCACGAATTCAGTCAAATGCTCAGATATATTCTTCAACACAGTGGAATCAGACAGCACAGCATGATGACTTCATGCTAAAGAGGCGCAGTTTACAGATTTTAGAAAACTCAGGGAGTAACATGTCATATAGCTCCGGAAGGGATTCGGTATATGCAAGTTTAAACCGAGCCAAAAGTAGATTTGGAAACAAGGAGCGTGACTACCTGCAGGAGGACCGATACAAGAGGCACAGTGTGGCCGATCCCAGGTGCAATACATACAACGGTGACATGAACGGGCCTTCCAGTTACATGTACGCATCTTTACCTAGAAGACAGAAAAACTGCAATGTGCCTGCAAACGAGAATCCCAGAAATGGAGCGTACACTCCGAATTTCAAAGAGGACCAGAGGTCCGTCTCACATGATGATTTCAAAAAGGCAGATGAGAACACAACTACCTCAGGAAACTTATGGCAAGAGCCTCCTGTGAGAACTGTGTCAGAATCGCTTCTGGACCAAGAGGAAAGTCAGCCTTCGAAACCAAACAGTGAATCATCACAACGCTTCTTGAAAAGGAGCACTAAGAAAATAAAATCCCTTCTAAACATCCCTCAGAAGGGGGACAGCTCACCGAAAGGAAAGAATGCACAAAGTCTCAAAATGGGAAGCAGCACGGATACCATTCTCTCGGATTATGATGACAAGAAAGACCATGGCAGCACTGCCAATTCCACCAAGTCTGTTGAGAGCAGCCGACTGAAGCGAGCTAATGGGAAGATCCCTGGAGCTGAGAATCACTCTCCCGGCCTGGTGGGAGAAACATCTGCGCCTCGTTTTAGCACTGAAGAGCTTCATCCGTCTCACCCTCCTGCAAGTGCAGAGGCTTCCAAAACACAGGCACAATCCTCGGTTGTTGCTCAGAAAGAGAAGACAGACTCAACACTACCAAGATCAGATCTGTTGCCAAAGCAACAAGTATCAGCAAACAGGCTGTATAGCAGATTTGAGCCGCTTTGCTCATTTGAAAGCACGCGTCCCACAGCAGGCCAGCCTGCCTATGTGTCTGCGCAGAGCCACGCAAATGAGAAAACAAGGAATACTGTCTTTCTAAGAAGACAACCAATGAATAACCATAACACTTATACAAACCAGCAGACACAGGGACAAGACAACAGATTTGGCCGTTTCATGCAAAGGGTTGGAAATTTAATACACAAGAATAAGTACTGAAATGTGCCTTTTCTGCACCACTAGACTGACCAAATGGATATGCAAAAATTGCACAAATAATTGTTTTCAAACAGTTTTCTCAAGCACTACCATCCGCCTTCCATTGGTCAGACATTTCTGCCTCCAACTTATGCCATTGATTAAGCCAAGCTTGTTATGTCAGACTAGTTGAGATGCTCATGCTTAAATGGTTTGTGTAAATTGTTTCTGCATAATTAAATTGAACAGGAGAAAGTATTTTCAGATCCAAAACGTTAGACACTTTGGCTTTTAAAAAGTAGAACAGTGCTGTTTACTTGAATGCATTATTGCTAATGCCAGTGTTGAAGGTTTGCAATATAACTGGTGGAAAATGCTGCAAAGACTATTACACTGTTTCTTTGTACTAGTATTTTTTAATAATAATATTTGTCTTAAGGGCAAAGGATGTCTTGAGTGGGGATATGGGCAGACTGGCTTTATAATCTCTGTCACTTGAATGAATGCAATTATAAAACATTAACTGAGGATGAAACGTCTAATATGGTCTGATTAAAAGCTTTAGTAAACCATCCATACAATCTTAAATTGCACTTCAGCCTGTAAAAAAGCTCTCCCAAAATAACCCAGATTGTCATGGTTAAATTGACATTGAAATGCTGGAACAAATGCAAGATAAATAAATGCTGGTTTGTGGGTAATTGGTGCTTAGGTATCTTTAAGGGTGACTAACCATACTGGCATATACTGCACTGGCTTTGCACTATAGGTCATGGTATTGTTTGTCTTTGTATTGTTTTGTATTTAAGATATGTTAATTAATGGCTCTAATTTCACAAAGTGCACATGTATAGTAAAGTATATCAAGGACAAAAAATATTAAAATGCTGTTCTCTTACAATGTCAGGTCCATTTTTTTTTTTTTTTTTTTTTTTCCTTTGATCACTGTTGCTTGTAACCTAACAGGGTATGAAATAAATGAATGGACATGAAATTGATTTAACTTGAAACTGTTTTATGAAGTGCTCCCTTTTACTATAAATACTGCCATTTTACTACAAGATAAACATGCATTTACTTAGTTTTTTATTAGCTATTTGAGTTGACCGGCAAACAAGTAAAATTATGTCCTGGATTTTATACTGGCACCTATTGGTGAGGATACAACATCACACAAACGCAAAAGTCTCCAGTTACCAAGATTCGGCTGGTCATGTGACAATCCACTTAGACGATTTACGCCAAAAGCTAAACAGCTTTTATTCTTCATCTCATGTGCACATGAAAGTTTAAGCATATGTGTCAAATTTATGGTCACACTTTTTATTAGGAGTCTTTAACTACTATTATTATTGTGTTCATATTGTATTACAATTGTACACTATTAAGGGTGGATACAGGTATGGTTAGAGACAGGTTTGGTGGTATGGGCAGGTTTGAGTGTGGGTTATGGTGTAAGGGAAGGTCAACAGTGTAATTATTCAATTCATTTCACATTTCTTTGTATAGCGCTTTTCACAATACACATCGTTTCAAAGCAGCTTTACAGATAAAGTAATGTTTCTACATTACAACTTGTAATCTGTTATCAGAGGTGAATGTGTGCATGTGTCCATGTCTGAAATGTACAATTCTAAGATAATACAAATCATGCTATTAACTAAAATCATGTATTAATTTAAGAACAAAACAATGATCTAATTAAAAGCAATTATGAAAAGTTAATGAACATAATGATTACAATATATAGATAATTTAGCATTGGTGCATGTTGATTCTTGCAGGGGTTGGAATCATCTCTTCACAGGTGTTGAGTCATCTTCGCAATAGGCTGGATCCCAACTGGAGCTGGTGTAATCTCTAGTTACCTCAGGATGAGCATCCCGAGGTAGAGACAGAAAAGCAAATGGAAAATAACTAGGGTAGATCCTGTTCATAACATTTCAAGCAATAGATAGTCATACACATTTGATAACTGGAGTACAAGGTTATGAGGTGCATTATGTGAATGCTTGGCTAAAGAGATGAGTCTTTAATCTAGATTCAAACTGGGAGAGATTAAATTACAGTTATAGGTGTAATTACAGAAATTACAAATATAAGTACAATGTAAAAACATGTATGTACACAGTAAGTGCATTGTATCAAATGATTAATTTAAATGTTAGCACATAGTAGTTAAATACACCTACCAAATTTATTTTTAATTTCTTCAGAGGTAAAACATTTTAATAAGAAAAGTGTATCTATTCTGTTCCCCATAGTATTCATTTAAATTATAATTTGGAAAAAGCTAATTCTACATTTTTTTTAAGCATACAAAAATTGTACAACCAAATTGTAGTGCTACGAATTTTGTGTTTCAAATCAGTCATGTGAACCATTCAATTTTCTAAACATTTCAAAACACTTAAGACATAACAAAGCCTCGTTTACTGAAAGTTTGATACACGCTTCGAACCACTGATTTGAAACAAAAGATTCATAAGGCTTCATGAAGGAGTGTTTTGAAATCGCCCATCACTAGATATTGTTGAATAAAGTCATTATTTTGTTTTTTTGGTGCACAAAAAGTATTCTTGTCTCTTCGTAACACTAAGGTTGAATCACTGTAGTCACATGAACTGTTTTAAATATGTCTTTAGTAGCTTTCTGGGCATTTGAAAGTGTTAATTATCTTGCTGTCAATGGAGGCCTCACTGAGCCATTGGATTTCATCAAAAATATCTTAATTTGTGTTCTGAAGTCGAACGAAGGTCTCACGGGTGTGGAACAACATGAGGGTAAGTAAATAATGATTTTCATTTTTGGGTGAACTAACCCTTTAATGTATCTTAAAATATGTCACTGCCATTGTTTTGTCTCAAGATTCACACTAGTAATATATATTTTTCCTTTTTATTCAGCTCGCAGCTGAATCATCCATCCGTTCATTTTTCCAAAACTGTAGTCCAATGTGGGCACAGCGTAATATCATACAGGTATAAGTTCCTTTGATTATTAAATTGTTTAATTAAGGTTTATACATGCGTATAACTATCTTTCATGACAGAGTTCAAGATAAATCTTTTCATTACTACTGAAGCTGCAATGCTTATTAAACAGCAAGCACAAACTATGCAAAAGCAGCAACCCTTCTGGTGCACTCAGTGTCTGAATTCACTCACTTGTTGTGACGGGTGCATAGCCCACCTCACATGTTTAGCCTTACCATTGTGTTTGATTTTATGTTTAATTTAGTTTAATTTAATATGGTTTGTTACTTTTATTTGAATCCCCTTATTACAAGAAAAACACAAGACACATTTAACAAGTTAACAGTTTATTAACATCTTGAATGTACAGAAGGGTGCACACTTATATTCTTTGCTGATTAACTTTACCCGAGTCCTAGATTACCTGAGTCCATGGAGTGGCGGCCGCATTCTATGTGGCAGCAGACAAAGGGGGAGGCGGTGCTTCAATCCCCTAATTTGTGCTATGTCAGAGGAAGTTGGACTGTGTCATGTTCTGAGTTAGAGAGGATAATGAACCATCATGTTCTGAGTTAGAGGGGATCTTTTGTGTTATGTTATATTGTTATGTCATTCAATCTTTTTGTTGGTTTGAGTATTTTCTTTTCATGTATTCTAGGTAAATGACTGTAATATGTTAGGTATGGTAGCATATATTCTGTGATTTTGTCATTTTGTTTGAGTTTATTTGGTAAAGTTATTATGTGATATTTACCTTTACTTGGGTTGGTATGTGCTAAATGGGTATTTATAGCAATGAAGAGATGAGCAGAAGTTAGTCAGGGTTGTCCAGCCACAGTAAGATCATGGGCAGTTGATCTTAGTAGTTTTTGTTATTTTGTTAAAATGGGAGATTTACTTTACTTTGCTTGTTTAATTTTTGTTTTTTATTTTATTGTTCTTCGTATATACTTTGGAAATGATTTTCAACTTCCCTGTTAAGTTTATTCTTTTTGTTGGAACAAATAAACCCTGCTCGTTTTGCCTACTACCTGTCCAGCTTGTTCTTGGCCACACCACCACACTTGTTTTCATTCATTCCCTCAAGTTGTCTGTTTTAGTGAAGTAATGTAGGAAATGGTGAATTTCAGGCTGCGTCCGAAAACCTAGGTAGCTGTCTTGCTGCCTCGCTGTCTTATAAGAGAATGACTTGTACGGCAGCGTTTGTGCATGAAGGTACCTCACGAAACTGATTTCGGACAGACTTCTGAGGCAGCGTAACAGTTTAATGATCTACAAGCGATATAGTGCGAGCTTTGGTGAGAACTAAACAAATATTTAATTATTACAGTAGTAATTTCTCGATAGAAATGATATCAAAATTGAAATATGTTGGTCAAAATCGTACATTTACACACAAACTGAGCAGCAAACGCAATTTTCAAATGGAATGGAAAGCACAGGATTGTGGGACATCAAAGGCAGCGAAGGATACATCTATGCTTCCTTCAAAAATCGATCTGAGCAAGGTATCTCATGAGACAGGAAGTGAAGCTAACATTGGATTCGGACGTGCCTTGATGCCTTACTACCTTGAAATGTGACCTCAGAAGGCAGCATTTTCCAGTTTTCGGACGCAGCCTCAGAGTGTTGAATTTCTTCTGCTGTGTCCTATTCTTCTGCAGTTCAGAATGGCCCTCTAAGTGCACCCTCTAAGTGCGCCCTCTACTGCACAGGCATGAATTTGCATTTCCTTCAGCATGAGGCTTATTAATTTCACTTTTAGTATGAAACGGCCTTTAGGCTCATCACCTGCGAGAACAGGGTGCTGGTGGAATACCGGTGGTGGAGGCTACAGTAACATGATTCTCCGTGGAACATCAGCAGGGCCAAGAAGGAGCCCAAGCCAGAACAAGCTGCCTGAGTCTTCCCCAAGCCGTCTAGATGCTCCAGTTCCATATGAAAATCTTCCTCCTACAATGTCCGCGCCTGACTTCCTGGTCCCATCTTCTCTGCTGGTGTCATCCTGCTCCTCGGCTCTGCCCCCGCCATTTGCTCCATGTGGCTCTTCTGCTCCTGCCTCAGGCCTCCCGTCTACCAGCTCGACTTGAGGTTGACTACCTGGCTTCACATCAGGCCTCCAGGCCCATGTCTCCACCTCGGCCTGTCAGCCTTTTAGCTCTGCCCTGGCTCTGCGCTCCCTCGACTCCACCATGGTCCGCCTCGACCCTCCACCCCATCGGCTCCACCAGGCTTCTCCTTCCCTCCAGCTTCCCCATCGTCCTCACTCCCTCCATCGTCATCCCAGCCTGCCGAGCCCCCGTCTCCACCTCAGTCCCATGAGCCAGCAGCTCCACCTCAGACTTCCGGGCTGGGTATGTCGCCCTGTTCTGACGATCTCTGTGCCTCGCCAGATACCGCATGCACCCTGGTTCCGCCCCCGTCAGCCAGTCCCCAGGTTCAGCCTAGCCCTTCAGTCAAGGCTTCAGCGTGGTTCCTCCCGCCGTTGGCTCCACCATAGTGCTCGTGTCTTCTGACTCCATCTCGTCCATGTCCGTCACCTGTTCCACACCCACCTCCAAAGCCTCCTCCCTCCTCAGTTGGACACTACACGATGTGAGGACGTGCCTTTTCATCACCTGCCATCACCTGTCAGTGATTATATTCGCCTTGTATTTATACTCCCTGTTTCGTTCAGTTCCTTGTCAGTTCTTATTTCAGTTTATATGGTTTGCATTTTCATACCTGTTCTAATATATCTTCTGAATGTTTTTTAAAGACTTTTGTACTCTTGAACTATCATCATGCATGCTGCAGACTGTCGTTACACAGCCCAGATGAGAAAAAATAACATACAAGTAATGTAACGCATTACATTCCATGCAATTAGTTACTTTTTTTAAAGAGAAACTCATTGCATAGTAATGCATTACTTTTAAAAGTAACTTTCCCCATCACTGGTGACAAGCCTAGAGCCTAATTAGTTTGGCGATGTGCATCACTACTACTGGTAAATAACACATATAAATGGTAGTGTTTAAGATTTTGGTAGTATCATCCACCCCTTAATCAGTTTAACTAAAATGTTAACTCAAAGTCTTGTCATAATATGTAACACAGTTCAAAGAACATAATATTTTTGTCCCCTGTTGTGCAAGCCAAAGGCAACTGTGGGAAGGGGAAAACCATGCAGGCAAAAAAAAAAATATATATATATAATGTTAGTGATTATGTGGATAGATATTACTGCATTTATTGAATTGTAAGGTTGTAAGTGTCTTTGAGGTCCAATTTAGGACTGAACGGTAAAGGCATCAAGGTAGATGACTTCATCCTGAAACAGCAAGCAGCAGTTCATCCTCTGTGCAGTCTGTTATGGAACGCTGAAGAAATGCAGATGTTGATCCATTGAAATGCCACTTTTGTAGGAAGTGTAGGACGTATGGCGGTGACCAGCTATGAGGTCACCAAGGTTCGGACCTCTGTATTTTTCTGAGGTGTTTATTTCCTGCACACTGAGTTCACGCAGGGCATCGGTGTTAATGCTTCTCATATATTTCAATTGTGGTTGTGGGTCTCTCGCAACTGCAAAGGGCACTTTCGCTTTCGCAATCAAAGGAGCAGAAGCAGGGGCAGGGGGCAGGGGGCAGGGGCAGGGGCAGGGGCCACTGCTTCTTTGGGTCTCCTCCATACACCTTCTGCTCGTCTAACCACCATGGGCCATAGGGCCTTTAGCCATGCTTCTCCACGCCTTTGGAATTCTTTCCCAGTCAACATCTGTGATATTCGTTATCTCAATTTAAAGTTAAACTTAAGACTCATTTATTCAGAACAGTTTATCCTACATGATCACTTTTCTGTTATTCTTATAGGTCATGTTTATTGTTGCTTTTCTTATTTATGGTTTATTGGCTGTTATTTACTGTTATTTATTATTTTAATATTGTTCTTGTTGCTGGTGCCTAAAATAAAATGTATTATTATTATTATGAAAGTGATGTGATATGTAAGTAGCTAAATAAAACATTTCATATTTGACAGCTGTTTTAGGATATAAATGTTAAAACTAATAAACTTTTGCCTAATTTCACCATTTTGAATAAAAAATAGGCCTATATAATTCCCATGAATCATGTAGTAAATATCAATGTGAGGGGACAAGAAACAAAGTAATTGCAATTTTTATCATATTAGGCATAAGATTAATAATGAACGTGCACATATTGTGGATGAATTTAATAAACATATTTACTTTGCTTTCCCAAGGGCTGTTTCATAAAACAAGATTAGAAAACAAGCCAGGCTTATTTTACTTAGTCAGACTTGTTGTCAGCGAATTCTGTTTCATAAAACTTAAATTAGTTCAAACTCAGTTACTCTGCCAACTTATGCTGGGAAACTAGCCTGGTCCGGGGCAGGCTAACTGTCAGGCTAAGCTGATATGGAGTTTCTTTTGTGTCTTTTTTACTCAAACAAACATATTGTGTTTGAGAGTAAAACTAATTATTTTGTAATTAAAAAATATATATATTGCAAAAAAAGTCTTCTTAAGGCTCAAAAAGAAAGAAGTTGATAACAGAATTATTTGCAGTGCGTGTAAATCTTTGAAAACCTTTATTTTTCCTTGTGCACTTCGAGAACTTTTCATCCCAAACCCACACATTTTGCTCTCTTTTCTGCTGTCTTTTTTGCGGGTCAAAATATTTTGCTTGCGAGGTGAATAGGTTTGCAAGCTGAAAAGTTTTGCAAGTTGAAAAGTTTTGCGAATTGAAAAGTTTTGTTTGCACGTGAAGCTGTAGCTCAGTGGGCGGTCTCTACCAACCAGGATGAAAGGCATTTTTCTATTGGTCACCCTCGATTGAAGTGACAAGTTGGCCACGCCCACTACGGTTTCCAGCCTCTGCTGCTGCCACCGAGAAGCGAGAATGGCGAGCAACAGGTCGTTTACTGGGTAAGATAACTAATATCATAAACGCAGTGACAAGTGAACTGAATGATTCTCTCTTCTTATGCTGCCGTTGACTAGATTTTATTAACATTAGCCAACACTAGCAGCCAGAGCCACCATTAGTAACGTTTGCCGTGTGGTCGATGTCCAGTGTTGCTAGCTGAGCTGACATTCATAATCACATTTGGATTTTCTCAGCGTAAAGGTTGAGAGGCACTATTTTCGATGTTCGTAGAGTTGGGCCTAGGTTCTGGGGTAAAAATATCCGCTTGTTAACTCGTGACGTAAGGAACGCCGTTTCTGGGTCCAAGCCCCGGCTAGTTTGACTTGAGAATGCCATCTCCGCGGCCGTTTATGAGCGCTATTTATTCATAATAAACATTTATCATTTTAAAGTTACACGTTTAAAATACTTACAGTCTATACAACAGTCTCCATGGTCACACCGTCACAGACATTAATATTTTAACGATTTATAAAAGATGAATCACTGTCTGGCCATCTAGGATTTTGGTATGGAGATAAAGGTTATGATTATAATTTTTTTTTTGTAGTATTACACCACATTATGTCAACCTTTACGCTGAGAAAATCCAAATGTGATTATGAATGTCAGCTCAGCTAGCAACACTGGACATCGACCACACGGCAAACGTTACTAATGGTGGCTCTGGCTGCTAGTGTTGGCTAACGTTAATAAAATCTAGTCAACGGCAGCATAAGAAGAGAGAATCATTCAGTTCACTTGTCACTGCGTTTATGATATTAGTTATCTTACCCAGTAAACGACCTGTTGCTCGCCATTCTCGCTTCTCGGTGGCAGCAGCAGAGGCTGGAAACCGTAGTGGGCGTGGCCAACTTGTCACTTCAATCGAGGGTGACCAATAGAAAAAATGCCTTTCATCCTGGTTGGTAGAGACCGCCCACTGAGCTACAGCTTCACGTGCAAACAAAACTTTTCAATTCGCAAAACTTTTCAACTTGCAAAACTTTTCAGCTTGCAAACCTATTCACCTCGCAAGCAAAATATTTTGACCCGCAAAAAAGACAGCAGAAAAGAGAGCAAATGTGTGGGTTTGGGATGAAAAGTTCTCGAAGTGCACAAGGAAAAATAAAGGTTTTCAAAGATTTACACGCACTGCAAATAATTCTGTTATCAACTTCTTTATTTTTGAGCCTTAAGAAGACTTTTTTTGCAATATATATATTTTTTAATTACAAAATAATTAGTTTTACTCTCAAACACAATATGTTTGTTTGAATAAAAAAGACACAAAAGAAACTCCATAAGCTGAGCTCCTCTAACACTGACCAATAGGAACGCAATGATATTGCAGGTGACTCTCTCACATTCAATTATTTGACTTTAGAAACATATATACATTTATTAACACACACATTTACTAAATAGTGCTAAATAATAATAAAAAAATGGTGTAAGTTTAAGGCATTTTTTTTATTATTATTAAAAAGTAAGTATGATGAACCAAAGCATTTAAAGAGAAGTAATTTCTTAAAAATTAAGTGCTATATAACCCACTGAATCATTCTCAGACTTAATGCTGACAACAATGGAAGCACTTGGGAGAGAACTGTCAGTAAACCTTATTTCTCAGCACAAAAGAGGACAGTGGAACAAGAGGATTACCAAATCATTGTTTTAAGAGTGAAAATATAGCAAAAGTAACACAGAAATTCAAAATCAATAGACCTGTGACAAGGCCCCTGAAACAATCAGGCCTTCATTTTTCAATCTTTCATTAAGTGATGAGTGATGAGTGATTTTTTTTTTTTTTTTTTTTTTTTTGCAAGACAAAAAGCAGGAGAAATACCAAGTGAGTGTCTCAGAGCCAGCAAAAGCTATGAAAAGAGTGACCGAGTAAGATGCAGCCTGCAGAAGTGACATGATGTATGGTTGTTGTCCACACTGGAACTACCCACTGTAGTCAAAGCACAATAAAGTCAGCTAGCCTTTTCCAAGCCTAATCTATACTCTGGTCTTTATTTAAATATATATATATATATATATATATATATATATATATATATATATATATATATATATATATATATATATATATATATATATATATATATATATATATATATATATCACAAAATTAAAAATTAAAATAAATATGCAAAGACTAAATTTTAAGTGGTAAGATGAATCTTAACTCAGTAATTGGCCCAAAGTATATTGATTTACCCTATTACAATAGTCCATTTACAGTTACTATCATGAAAATACACTTACTTGTAGGTTTAAAATTGTACATAAGGCACATTTAATGTCCAACATCAAATATTTTAGCTAAATGTACATTTTAGAATTATTGCGCTTCTATTGTGTCCCGTCTGTTTAGCGCGCATGCGCACAGCGGCGCTCGATCACTGTGAAGTTTAGCAGCAAAATGGAAATATTGCATACTTTCTAAAATTTGAGTGGAGAATAAACTTGTGAAAAGTAAGTTATCATGAGGAAAAACCATGTCTCAAACGCATAAAACTGGGCGTCGGAAGCAAAAAAAATGCGGGTGGGTCCTCCCTCCAATTATATATATATATATATATATATATATATATATATATATATATATATATATATATAGATAGATGTAGATAGTAGATAGATAAAATTGATAAAATGCCAACATCGGTAGTTAGATTTTTTTGAACAGAACAACGAGACACACCTTTACATTAATCGCGTTTTTGCTCCCACTTATTTTCACACCCACTTATTTTCAACATTGATCACAAGTGCATACAAATTTAGTCCCAAAGTGCGCACAACTGGAGAGATAAACCTTTGATTACGTTAGATAGAAAAGAAGCAGGGCCGTACGCATACCGAGGCCATAAAAGTATTATGCTAGGGGGGTTCGGGGGCATTCCCCCGCGAAAATTTTGATTTCCTTGGTTCTATTGCATTTTTAAGACGTCCCAAATTGGTCTGTTTAGTCAACAAATACATACGCGCATGAGGCAGCTTTAATCGCATGTTTGGTAACAGACTTAATTTACCTCGAATAATGCGCTCGAGTTTCTTTAGCGCTTTAGTTGCTATAATGTAATATGCAGCGCGCGCCGGCGTTTGCGCGAGCAATTCTTGAGCACGCTTCGAAATGCTATAGAACGGCTGGTTGGAGTTTTATGGCATAGCCTGACAACATCTCATGACCGCAGACTTTCTAAGCTCCCTTTTCAGCGCTCGTTTGACTTGCGCCTGGCGCTGAGGCGAAGGTGATGCGCGGAGTGTCCCGTTTGTTGTGGTGTAAAGAGATTTCTTTATAAGCTTTTTACTTGTGTTTTAAAAAAATTTTTATTTTTGGTATTTTTTATATCTGTTGGTGGTTTGTGGAGTAGCATATGGGGGGATTATACACTGAATTGAGGAAAAGGTCCACATTGGTCTTAAAAAGTGGGTGGGTCTTGTCCCACCCACTCAATGGTTCCGACGCATAAAATAGCACAAAATGTATGCCATTTCCTATGGTGGATCGATTTGATCCATGATCGACCTCTAGGGCTGCTTAAAAAAGCGTGCACGCGCAATTATCTTGACTAGGTAAACCTGGATCGAATTAGTGGGACTGCGTGAACTTCAATTACCTTTTATGCAGTGGCGTGCAGGTGTTCTGAAATGAGGAGACACTTTTTATTTTTATTTTTTATGAATCAATGTAAATTCATGTGCATTACTCTTAAAGTTGACACATCATCCTTGTTAAATGAACATTACTTTACATTACATCAAAAAAGAAAAAAGAAACCAAAGACAATTCTATTTTGTAATTTTACATTAACAATGTAATGTTCTATTTATCAAAACCAAGTCAATCTCATCAAGTTAGTGTTTTAAGCATTTCTATATTCATTCCAAAATAATAACTAAAGGTAATAATAAGTTAAACAATATATTTTATTTGTGTATTGCGGTTTTTCTTTTTAATTGTCAACCTAGGATATTTTGGATCATCAGTCATGCTCCGTAAACACCGTCTGTCACAGACACGAATTGTATTTTTAATTTCACCAAGCTGATTGCACTAAAAACCCCGCAGTCATCATGTTTTCAGTCCATTTCAAGTTTGATTTTGACATGACACAAAGCGGTGATATCTAACTGGGTGATCTGTTTACTTACTTTTCAATTAGTCTTCCGATTGACGCCATCATTTGCTCATTCAAACTGACGCGCGGAACGCGCACGTCAACAAGAGGCGGGATTTATCGCACAAACCAATCATATCCAATCACAACCAATTACATCCAATCATAGCGCGATGCATGGGCGTCGGAACCATTGTATGTGGGTGGGACAAGACCCACCCACTTTTTAAGACCAATCAGACCCACTCACTTTTACCGTCTCTAATTCAGTCTAATCCCCCCAGGTGATGCTACTCCACAAACCACCAACTGAGCATAAAAAATACCAAAAATAAAAATATTTTTTAAAACATCGCCAAGTAAAACGCTGCGTTTACAAAGAAATGTCTCTTTACGACCACAACAAACGGGACACTTTTCAGACGCGCATTCCACCTTCGCCTCAGCGCCAGGCACAAGTCAAACGAGCGCGGAAAAGGTAGATTCAGTTGAACAACAGTGAACTGCGGTCAGATGAGATGTTGTCAGGCTATATCAGTAAAGCTCCAATCAGCCGTTAGGCTATAGCCTACTGTGCTCGAAGCGTGAACATAAGAATTGCTCACGCAAATGCGCCGGCGCGCGCTGCATATTACTTTATTATAGCTTAACTAAAGCGCAAAAGAAACTACGGGCATGCGCCATCATTATTCTGAGGTAAATTAAGTCATGGAATTACCAAACATGCGATTAAAGCTGCCTCAAAACTGCATGCATGTATGTATTTGTTGACATGGTTTTAAAGCTATTGTTATCCAATTTGTTGGCCTTAAAACGTCTTAAAATGCATATATGTACACCAAGGAAATCAAAATTTTCTCGGTGGAGCATGCCCCCGAACCCCCCTAGCATAATACATTTTGTGACCTCGGTAAATATAAACCCCTGCGTACGGCCCTGCTTCTTTTCTATCGAACGAAATCAAAGGTAATTGTGTATTTCTCCGGTTGTGCGCACTTTGGGACTAAACTTTGTATGCACTAATGTGTGAAAATAAATGGGAGCAAAAACGCGATTGAATGTAAAGGTTTGTGTCTCGTTGTTCTATTAAAAAATAAAATAAATAACTACCGATTGATTGGCATTTTATCTATCTATCTATCTATCTATCTATCTATCTATCTATCTATCTATCTATCTATCTATATATATAAAATTGCATAAAAAAAATTTGGAGGGAGGACCCACCCACATTTTTTTTGCTTCCGACGCCCATGGCGAGATGGATACATTACCTCCTCTCACGTGACTTTCCCACATTCATTCTCAATTACCCCCCACAAAACCCACCGCACGCCGGGGGTCTGATGATTTTATATGGTTTCCTATGAGCAGAAAGGGAGGCATGACTCCATCTTTTACTGTCTATGGACTCCATAGACTGTAAAGCATGACTCCTGCTGTAACTTTACCTGCGGGTGTCGCTGTTGGGCACTGTTCCTGTGACCTGCGCTCTTTTTAATGTCATAATTTGTAATATTTTATATGTAATATGGATTATTTTCTCATCCTATTTTTTTTTTTTTTTTTTTTTTTTTTGAGGAGGCACTGCCTCCCTTGCCTACTCGGAGGAAACGCCCCTGCTTTTATGGAACCGCCCTCTGGTAGCACTCAGTAAATTGACTTAAAAATAATTCACCATATTGATATATATATATATATATATATATATATATATATATATAAAATATATAAACTATAATAGTATCTCAATGATATTAAAAGAACACTGCTAACCATCCCAGCTTATCATCTCAGCTGAGTTTGTGAAATGAAAATATTTGCATTCAATAAGAAAATTATGCTCATAATAATGATCATTTACTTTGCACATCCTTTACTTTACAAAATAATAATGCTCCAGGTGGGAACCAAGAGGCAGGCGTTCTGCACAAATCTGCTGACCTTTCTGTGAGCTAGATGATGTGCATCCAGTACCAGAGAGAGACACAGATAAAAAAAATATATATATATTTCTGCTGGTGTTAAGGGATAATGCATGGTACATATGAATACCAACCTCCAGGATAAATTTATCTGTTCTTGAAAATGAAAAATATTTCTGTGTATTCTAATCTTTAGTGTATCTACATTATTTGAGGGTAGATTTCTCTGTGAACTGGGATTCTTGCACATTTCTATTTGACAACCACTTCTAACTATAAAAATGTATTCATATGTAAATGCATTGAAAGAACAGAATATTAATTTGTGCTTTTAAAGACACTCTCATATGTGATTTCTTTTACATGATGATCCTAATGACTATATCATTTCTATACCAGCATCAATCTAGAAACATAAATGCTTGCAAGATTTGACCTTGGAGTGTCACAGAAGTCATAAATGCATTGACTGATTATCCACCCCCACCCACATGGGAGTGCAGCCTCTGCTTGTTTTAGTTGTATTATCTGGATACCTTTAGTGTGTTTTGGATTGCAGCTTTGTGCACTGGTAGACCCCACAGTATTCCTTCAATGCCATATAACCAAAGCCGCTATATATATATATATATATATATATATATATATATATGTATGACATGCTGTTCCAGGCACAAGTGAGATTCTACTTCTGTCGACTCTTGTTTTAATAGAGCTACAGGTAGTAAAAGTAAAGCATTTTTGCAGTGTAAAATCCAATTTGTAGTCACAGCATACAATTCATAGTGGTGGTGGGCCAATTAAGGACCTGGTACCAATTAGGTAAATATCCATACATTTTAAGTCAAGACAGTTTGAAGTAATTTTATAACTCCATTTTACAACATCTTTTCATTGAATTTCAACACAGCTTTGCAGAAGATAGTGTGAGGCACAAAAATAGATGTATACATGTTCCATATTAAATATTTATGGCATTTGTGTAGTTGGGTACAATGCACAGGGTTAAATAGGTACTTTACTGCTGGCAAAATAGGCTTTTATAAAACATGCGTCACAGCAGCCAGCGCCAGGCCAGCAGTCTCAGATCAGTGTTGGGGTGGAGCCTATAACATTATTATTAGTTGGGTGGGTTTGGGCATTTGCTCGACATGTGATCGTCAGCACAACCCTAACCCTTCCGTTCTGACATGCTGGCCTGGCGCTGCTGTCCGAAGTTTGAAGTTATCTGAGAATTTGATGAATATGAATTTGAAAAAGTTTTCATGTCTGTTGATGGGTGATTTGCAGACAGTTATTCATTGACATTTAGTTTGAGTGAAAAGTTAAAGTGAGACCCTTGGGGTATAATGAGCCCCTTATAATTGAGCCAGAAAACCCACAGGAGCATGCTGTTTGTATAATTTAATTTAATAAATATTATACTAATTTAGTATTTAATAATTCCATTAACTAGATGTGCATTTCAAACATATTCATTAATCGTTGTAACATTCGTAGCCAAATTGCGTGGAATCATTCAATCTGAATTCATATCTTGCATCCCATGAAGAACCTTTAACATCCACGAAACCTTCCATTTCACAAAGGGTTCTTTATATTATATAAAATATTCTTCACAATAAGAAAACAAGTTCTTTTAAGAACTATTAAAATAGAAACACTAAATATGGTGTTTCTGTGGCATCGCAGCAAAAACAACATTTGTTTTTAAGAGTGTATGATTCATAGAATTATAGAGTGCAATTCAGAAGTATTGATTATTCAGTTATTCAACTAATTTGTCAAACTGATTCCACATATAGCATAATTAAGATGCATCTCTTCTAAATTAGAATTTACCTTAACAATATATTGCATGATGCATCTAAAAATCATCTTAGCGGTAAATACACACTTACTTAGACATACTGAATACATAATTACATTAAGTCTAAGATTAATGAAGTATTAAAAAGTGATCATAATATATGTAAAGATATTGATTAATTTGTTGGTAATCTACCAAACGTAACAGTTACAATTGCATTGAAACAGAACTCTATTTGGGCTTCATTTAGTAGGCCTATGTGATATAAACCACCATGCATCATTAAAAGTGATATCCAAATCCAAGAAGCATTGCAATTAAACATGATGAACCTGTCGCAAAGTATGGAATTTCTACAAATCTTTTCTAGTATAGCATAATAAGGATAAGACTGTTTGACTGTGAATGGGTCTAAGACACATATATTATGCGACATACGCCTGACAGCTACACTTGAATAAACATGAGTATCCTCATGAGACATAAAGAAGCATGCTGCAGGTTCTGACTTCAAAACGCTTCTCTGTCTTGGTAACTAATTGGTTATAGGCTGAGAGATCCTCGTTGCGTCACGACGCCATCCAACTCTCGGTTTTACCCCCTTCTCCCTCTCTCTCCCCCTCACTCAGGCGGTGTCAGTCATCCGCGATGCTGGAGAGAGAGCCAGGGTCCGCGCGAAACATGTCCGGGATCACCGTTAGTGAGGCTTGCGATGACTGTTATAACATCAGCGCAGCATCTGAACTCCACGGAAATTTACTCGCATTCTCATGTTGATGAAGACGACGAACTTCTCAAGTACATTTGGAGGGAATATTTGCACCCTAAACAATATGAATGGGTGCTCATAGCTGGATACATCATAGTTTTCCTCGTATCTCTGGTCGGAAACACCTTGGGTAAGTAAGTTTGCAGCGCGCGAGTAACTCAGAAATGTATTTCAGAAGTGCTTTTCAAATGTTTTAGGCTATACTCTCCGACGAGTACCGCTCTACAGGTCTGTCCATCGTGTTGGCTACACTGTTTTGCGCATGGGGTAGGCTACATTGTACGCATTTATCCAAAGAAGGTACACATTTATCAGTTGTTGCTTTCTCTGGGAATCGAACCCATAATCTCGGCGCTGCTAGCGCGTGCTTTACTCTTTACGCTACGGGGTGGCATCTCACAAAATGATCATGAAATATTATAATTTCACTTCTCTGCTTAACAGAGAAGCGGGAAAGCCAGTAAAATTCAGGGCTTTCAAATCATTAATGCATCTAATGAATTTTAAAAATGTAATTAGGCTGCACCTGCTTATTTATTTATGCATTATTTGCTGTTTGTGTCAATTTAAGAATATACATCTACCTTAACAAAATGTTATGGCTTTAGCTTTTTTCTTACTTGACATTTAAAGGTGCCCTAGAATTAAAAATTGAATTTACCTTGGCATAGTTGAATAAGTTCAGTACATGGAAATGACATACAGTGAGTCTCAAACTCCATTGTTTCCTCCTTATATAAATCTCATTTGTTGAAAAGACCTCCGAAGAACAGGCGAACCTCAACATAACACCTGTTACGTAACAGTCGTGATCAATAATATGTACGCCCCCAATATTTGCATATGCCAGCCCATGTTCAAGGCATTAGACAAGGCAGCAGTATTAACGTCTGGATCTGTGCACAGCTGAATCATCAGACTAGGTAAGCAAGCAAGAACAATAGCGAAAAATGGCAGATGGAGCAATAATAACTGACATGATAACATGATATTTTTAGTGATATTTGTAAATTGTCTTTCTAAATGTTTCGTTAGCATGTTGCTAATGTACTGTTAAATGTGGTTAAAGTTACCATCGTTTCTTACTGTATTCACGGAGACAATTTTGAGGGTTATATTAGCTGTGTAAACTTTGTTTATGCTGTTTAAGGCAGTCACGAGCTCAGGGGAGCGGGGAGCACGAGAATTTAAAGGGGCCGCAGCCTGAATCGGTGCATATTTAATGATGCCCCAAAATAGGCAGTTAAAAAAATGAATTAAAAAAAAATAAAATCTATGGGGTATTTTGAGCTGAAACTTCACAGACACATTCAGGGGACACCTTAGACTTATATTACATCTTTTGAAAACACATTCTATGGCACCTTTAATGTTTTTTTGTTGTTGTTGTTTTTATTCATAGACCTCTGGCAAATCAAACCAAGTGCTAATTGCTATTTTACAACAAACTGTGATGGATTTGAATTCTGAATGAAAGACATTATGAATTTAATACTGTGCTTTTAAATGTTTTGTGTCCCACTGAGGACTATTTGAAGTTTTCAAGGAATATGATTATCCCCCAATGATCTGGAATCTGAGATAATTGGTTAACTAATTTTGTCATATTAATCGGAGGTCCTTTGAAATGTTATGTGTCTTAGAATGCTTTAGTCACGTCTTTCATGTGCTATTCTCTTTAAAGGTGCAGTGAGCATTTTTTTCATTGCATCAAACAGAATGAGATTTGGGCAGAGCTATATGTATAAGGCAGGATTTAAAATGACACACTTTACAGGAATATTTTTCACAAAAATGGAAACCATGTCATTATTTACTCACCATCATGTTGCTCGAAACCTTTATGCTGTTATTTTCTTCTGTGGAATATTTCTGAAGAATCTTTATGCTGCTCTTTTGGTTAATTCGTGACCATGTCGTTCAAGTCTCAAAGAAAGACAAGGACAACAAAAGGCACCATCAACATAATCCAAGACTTAATTATAAGTCTTCTGAAACTGCATGATTTCTATGTGTGAGACTAAAAGTCATTGTTTCCCTTTATCAGAGCTCTCAAACAAAATACTGTACATTTATAAAGTCTAATTCCGATACAAAATCTCTTCCAGGAAGTCCTGTTCAAGATGGTAGCAGCAGAAGAACAATTTCACATATTAACACATATACAAAACATACAAGTAAAACAGAAGAAATAGCAAAAGATGAAAGACTTACAGGCCATACCAGCGATATCCATAATACATTTCACCTTAAGTCAAGGATTTTGGAAAACAGCAACATGTTTCCTCTAGGACAGGGTATTCAAAGAGGAAAGGGTTTCTGAGGTAGTGTGTTCTGATGGAGCATAAAAAGAGTTTTACCAAGCTCTAAATGCACCCAGGAGACATTTCAATGAATTGATGTGCTAGATTTAGTACTATAAATGCTGGGATAAAAGGCTGGAGTAATTAGTTTATCTAACAATGCCTTGTTGGCAGTAAATAGTAATGTGAGTTTTCTCCTTTGGTAAAGAGGACCACCCTAGAGAGTCATAAAGAATACAATGTTGAGTGTGTGAGCCGGCACAAAGTGTAATCAGCATGATATGCAGAATCCAATTCACCAGTAGGAATGCAGTTGTAAATGCGTGTAAATCACGTAGCCTAGCACAGATAGTAATGCGCTTTGCAATTTCTGGCCCCAAATGTGTCACTGCCTTCAAATGTGTTGGTTCTCCTGTGTCTTGTGTTCAAATGTCACTGACGTCAAGCTTAATGCAACATCTCTAATGCAGCCAAACTTGATTTGAGAGCTGCAATGGAAGGCAAGCTTTTCAGTAATTACATTTTGTCTGTTTCTCACACAGAGCAATTGTATGACTTTTTTTTTCTCTTTCTTTTCTATTTTTGGAGCTTGACAGATGTGTTCACTATAACTAACTGATGCTGTATTCATATAGCTACATAAAGAAATCAGTCCAAATCTGATAAGGGGTAATTAAATATAACAAATCAAGTAAAATGTATCATCATTTATTGAAAAATTAAACATTTTATCAAAGTTTGATAATTGCTTTAATATTTTAAACAACTGAGAAGAGAAGAGTCAAATTGGATGACTACAGGGACTGTATTGCCAAAAGTATAAAAAAAGATCAGTCAAGAATAGAAAATTATTGAACATATTTAAATCAGGAATGTCAGAATCAGAATGTATAGTTTGTGCATAAAAAAAAATGTTAGTCAAAACCAACACATGTTGAAGTTTTACATTTGATTTGGCATTTATTCTCTTTAGTATGTAATAAGAAGTATTTCACTCCATTCCCTGATCATTTTGATTCAAACGAGTGAAGAACAATTTATACTCACGCGCGTTATGTATTATGTGTGTTATCATCTCTGACAGACAGCATGTTGAAGCTGCTCACGCCACCATTTTCTACCTCTTCTTGGAAAGCGATGACGTAGTCAAAACATCTGGTAGTTTTGTTTTCCAGGAAATGCATGACTTGCTGGATCTCTGCTTCTCATAAATACTGTCGCGTATTGTGCATGTTATTTTTTGACAGTCAATCTTTATTTAAATAGCGCCTTTTACAAGGCAGATTGTGTCACATGATAACATTTGTGAGGGGTGAACTGTTTGATTTTTGGGTAACCATAAAATGCTTAATGTGTAGTTCATTTTACTTATTTTACAGAATGAGGTTTATTTTGTGGCTTAAATTAATTACGTTACTCAGAGACTGGCATGTTTGGCTTGCAAATCCATTGACTCTTGGAAATCGTTTTATTTATTTATTTTTTTACCAGGAAAGGAGTGGTTTTGATGCACAAAGTTTTTTTTTTTTTTTTTTTTTTTTTTTTTTTTAAACCTATGAAAATGCAGACCCTAAATAAATGGTGGTGGTTGAGGAGATTCCCGGAATCCTTTGAGTACCCAGAAAAGCACTATATAAATGTAAGGAATTATTATTAATTATTATTATTAATAGTAAACAAAGTAATTAGTATATAATAGTGAAAAATCACATTTCAAAACTGGTGTTCCATTATTACCTCTTAGCAGATTTTGAATCATATACAGTACTGTGGGAAAAACAGTGTATGGGTTTGGAATGATGTGTGTGTGTGTGTGTGTTCATTAATGAAGGAATTTTCATTGTTTTATTAATAGCTGTTCTTTTACATTACTCTATCCCCATGCCATGTCAATTACATGTGTTATCAATATGGGCACTGTTGGATACACAATATTACAATATCTTTGATACAGCCATTTACACAGGCTATTACTTTGATAAATGCATGTGGAAGGAAGATAATGTCATTTCAGACATATTCAGAGTTATTAAATGAAATTGAAAGTACTACATTATTCAAATGCAATCACAATGAATGGCTTTGTAAGAGAAGATGACTTTAAAAGATATGTACTTGACAGTGCAAAGGGGATTTTCTTTTGAAACTATTTACCTTTACATTCTAAAGTGCTCTACGGTATATAAAAAAAGTTTTCTTAAGGTCAAAAAGGTTTTAATTTAATATGACTGAATCAAAATGAATATGTCAGGCTACACCAATGACAATGACGCATTTATTTATAAATGTGATGCTGGTCCAATCAGAATTTCTTATGCAATAACAGTTTGATTAGATGTGTGAAACAAATTAGAAAGCTGAAGCAGTATTCAGATTTGTGATATCTAGATGTAGTAGCCATCATGTCTTCTGCGCTGGCATAGAAAGCCGACTGTCTTGGTGAGATCCAAATGAATTGATTTTATTCACGTTAAAAATATTATTTACTATACTGAAACAACCTAAATATATTAATTTATACAGACAAATCAAATGTTATGGGTTAAAGGATTGCATTTTTTTCTTCTTCTTTTTTTTTTTTTTTTTACAGTGCATGTAAAATTGGAGTGTCAGCATTTCTTTCGAGTTCTGTGATTGATTCTACTGATAATTCCATTCTAACAAGTATAATAAGCTCTTAGTATAATGACTCTACAGGGGATTGGATTATTGAGTTTTAAACAGTAGTTCATCTCATTCTCTGCCCTCTCTTCGAGGGTTAATTTTATCATCTTATAGCAATTGTGCAATTATGCAATACACTTGCAGGTGGGAGTTCTGTCGCAGAGCTACTGCATAGCTTTGATAAGTGTCAGTGACTTTTTCCTGGAAGTGCAGGGATGTGCTGTGGGGGGTTTTCAAACAACCAGAGCAATGGTGATCATGTGATGAGCAGATGAAACAAGCGTAAAGACAGAAATAGAGCCAGTCCTACTACCACTGTGAGGATGCTCTGAAAATGCCCTATACGTGCGATGACGGTTCCTCTACTCTGCCGCTAAATCAAAGCGTGTTCATGCGCTAACTGAAAATCCCTAAACCTCAAGGGAAAGTCCAGATTTTCCTGGCAAGAGGCTGCACAAAAGCAAGGCCATAACTGTGTCTTGAATATTGGTGGGAGGAGAGAGGAAGTGTTGCACTGGAGTTTTTATTTAAAGGTATCAAAGGGGTCATGAAATGCAGTTTCAGATTTTTATATTATGTTTCTCGAGGTTGGCTAATTAAGTTTTCAAAGTTTTTAGCACCAAAAAAAGTCCAATATTTGTTTAATATATATCACGGCACCTGTTAGTGGGTGGATATATTAGGCAGCAAGTGAACATTTTGTCCTCAAAGTTGATGTTAGAAGCAGGAAAAATGGGTAAGTGTAAGGATTTGAGTGAGTTTGAAAAGGACCAAAATGTGATGCTAGACAACTGGGTCAGAGCATCTCCAAAACTGCAGCTCTTGTGGGGTGTTCCCGGTCTGCAGTGGTCAGTATCTATTAAAAGTGCTCCAAGGAAGGAACAGTGGTGAACCGGTGACAGGGTCATGGGGGGCTGAGACTCATTGATGCACGTGGGGAGCGAAGGCTGGCCCGTGTGGTCCGATCCAACAGACGAGCTACTGTAGCTCAACTGCTCAAGAAGTTAATGCTGGTTCTGATAGAAAGGTGTCAGAATACACAGTACATCAGTTTGTTGTGTATGGAGCTGCATAGCTGCAGACCAGTCAGGGTGCCCATGCTGACCCCTGTCCACCGCTGAAAGAGCCAACAGTGGACACGTGAGCATCAGAACTGGACCACGGAGCAATGGAAGAAGGTGGCCTGGTCTGATGAATCACGTTTTCTTTTACATCACGTGGATGGCCGGGTGCGTATGCGTCTCTTACCTGGGGAACACATGTCACCAGGATGCACTATGGGAAGAAGGCAAGCCGGAGGAGGCAGTGTGATGCTTTGGGCAATGTTCTGCTGGGAAACCTTGGGTCCTGCCATCCATGTGGATGTTACTTTGACACGTACCACCTACCTAAGCATTGTTGCAGACCATGTACACCCTTTTATGGAAACGGAATTCCCTGGTGGCTGTGGCCTCTTTCAGCAGGATAATGTGCCCTGACACAAAGCAAAAACGGTTCAGGAAGGGTTTAAGGAGCACAACAATGAGTTTGAGGTGTTGACTTGTCCCTCTCAAGGGACTTTACCTCAGCAGAGGATGTAATTGGATTCCTGGACTAACCAGTGGACGAATTGCAGCATCTCAAATGTTTGTTTGGAGGTTCTGAAATTTGGAGGTTCTGAAATGCGAGACATTTTTCGACTCATTTATGATAGATGAAAAAAGAGCCACAATTTCTTCCCTGATTGCAGCAACATCCAATTTTATTGCAGATATTTTGTGCCAATTTCCCAGGAAGTGCCGATTTTGTTCTCTTGAACACATGGGATGGAAACGGTGCTTTATTCGCAAATGTTTTATGCGATATTCCAATTTTATGCACAAGTTAAATTTGCAACTTTGTATGGAAGCACAGCTTTGTATGTCTACATCAGACGCAAGCGGCACAATGCGGAAGATGACTGTAGGGACGCAGATGGAATTTAGAAGTCTGATGCGTGCTTTGCCTTGAATAAATCAAGTCATTGTCCATACCATTGGAATAAAGTCGGATATGCCAATCCATTTATTGTCCATTTGGCATTGCAAATAACAAAAATAAAGTAAAGGAAAAATAAAACTTTAAACATAACTTCGATTCATCATTAATAAACAAATATTCTATTTAAACAAACTGTTAAGAGGCACGAGCACAATCCTGCACAATTTGCTGCATGCTCAACACGGCACGGTCAAAAAGTTTGTTTGACCTTCCATTGCGCACCTGTAAAGGCCCCCATATACTTCAAACGAAATCGAAGAACGAACTGATGTGACGTCATTTCGAACAAAATCAGGCCAAAACAAAGTTGATTTTGTGTTCTTTTTGGAAGTTCAAAACGGCTTGCCAAAGCGAACTTTCAGAAAAAGTAAAACACCTTCATGCCACCATTGGTCCGTGATGATAATGTAATAGGAGGTGTGCGCTGAGGCTCCGCCTTCACTCGCGTGGAACGAGTCTCTGACTCATTTGATCTGTTGAGTTAGTTGAGGTATGATCTCCGCGGGTGAAAACATGAACACACTGGATAGCCGTACAAAATGAAGTTGTGCTTCTGATGAAATGAGGCACTTTTACTGTTTTTCGTGTTTTGATACTGTAAAGCAGCTGTAATCAATTGAATAAACATCTATTCTTTATGCTATATAAATAAACAAACGTGACGTGACTGGAGTGCTAATTTACAGAGCTCGTGCTAACATACACACACTGTAAAAAATGACCGTGATTTTAACAGTAAAAGTCTGTAAAAATGCTGCGGTGAAAAACTGTTAATTGGTTTACAGAAGGTTTCCGTACTATATACGGTGAATAACTGTAATAGATCTAACGGTACATTTAATGTAATTTTACGGTAAAATACAGTTAAATTCACAGTTTTTGGAAGTGAAAAATAACAATTCATTTTAAAATTTACAGTGAAAAAACGTAAATTGACATTCCCACAATTCCCTGCGTGACACTTCACATTTGATATATTTTCGTTGAAATAACTCTTTCTTCTTAGTTTTTCTCATTTTTTTCTAATCAGTTATGTACATTAGGGTTTTATGTTAAATCTAATGTTGTTAAATTAATGTTTATTGCATTTTTAAAATTTCATGCATGTTACCATGATGGTGTTTAGTGTGTGTGTGAATGACACTGTGTGCACCTTCTATATGTTAGTATTGTCCTTCTCAGCTTGTGGAAAATCTGCTTGTGATGAACTTTGATTCATCATGTGACTCTTATCACCACTGTGTTTGGTGACTGTCAGTGTATTATAAAGGTGCAAAACAGATATTAGTACTTCATTAGGTTGGTAAATTAACATTATATCGGTTAATGAAATACGTTATTTTACTGTAAATTTAACAGATTTTTTTTTACGTTGCTACTGTATTTTTTACGGTAAAGTTCTGGCAACCACAGCTGCCAGTTTTTTACCGTAAATTTTACTGGGATTTTTTTTACAGTGCATGTTATGATCAGACGCTTTTCTTATGCTTTCTATAAAAAAAAAAAAATGCTTGCTGTTTTCTCATTTTTGTTGTGTTTGTTTTGTTACTGAGAAGAAAGTGTACAGCACATATTTACATATTCATCTAACCGTCGCTCTCAGCAGTGTGGGTGGTGTCAGATGTTCGATTACAGTATATCGCTGGTCACGCATTTCGAACTTCGTTTTACTCCTAAACGAAGAACGAAAAAGACTTCGTTTGAAGTATATCGGGGCCTTAACTCATCAGTGGTTGGCTTAAATGTACTCAAAATACTCACATGCCCTCTAGTGTCACAAACACAAATTACAATGAAATGGCTCCAACAATGACAATAGAACCCATTAAAATCAGTGATGCTGTCTACACTGCAGTGTGATGCTACACGACAAATCCCCGACCGTAAACTGATGCCTCATTCTATTTCTGATGTACTGCATTTGCTTGCGCTACTTCTAAAAAGAAATAGGACAAAATGGTTTTGGAACATTCACTTTGTCACGTCCAGTGTAGACACGGTGAGAATAAAATTAAATTACCTGCATTGCCTCCGAGGATAAAATGCTTGGCACTGCCGTATGTTTCAATAAAAATCATTTAGAAAAACTGGCAGCACGCTGAGAATAATTTACAAAAAAAAGTCAGTTGTGAAATATGAAGAATAACCAAAACTTTATCTTTCAGTCGAACACATTATAATTTGTGACATAATCTACCAATTTTAAATCTGGCCATTTTAGAAGGTAGAAAAGAGTAATTCATATTTTAAAACTGTGGAGTTAGTTTTGAATTTGAAACACACAGTATGTTTTTTATTGTAGAGTAACCTCTTAAATGTGTAAATATCAAGAACATTTTGATTCTCCATTTCAAGACCCCTTTAAATAATTAAATGATTTAAATTAATTTAGGGGAATAAATAATAATAATAATAAACAGTAAAAGAACAAAACATTTTTATAATCAGACTATTTGCAAATAATGTTTATTTTTTTATATCAAAATATGCATGCAAATAAAATGTTGAACAAAATTATTCGGTTATCACGCATTTTCAATTCACAAGGAGACAATATGGCCATTTCTCAGTGTCTATGGTGGTGACAGCCCTGCACTATAGTGCTGTCCATAACACCTGTAAGCTGGGATTCACTGACCGTTGGGAATGTCCCTCGAGGATGCTGGCAGCCAAACCAGGCAATGTGCCAACACTGATATAGCCTGGGGCTTCAGGTCATTATATCACCTCATCATCTACTCTGCCCCCTAGGCTCATTCAACAGCTGTGACTTCATTCATTCTCAGGTTGCTTCACGTGTCCCAATTTTGGAGACAAAACAGTCCATTTTCAAACTGCACAAACCTCTCTGTAGTTTTATGGGTTTCACAAAAGAGACAGTGATAAGAAAAGACCAAATTGTTCTGATAAACAAGAAAAAAGACAACATTTGCCACATATCATAGAGAAGAATGGCTTATTGGGACAGGCTTATTGGCTTATTGGTATTGGGCAATTATTCAGAACTGAGACACAATACAAGCCATTTATAATGAAAGCAGGCAAACAAAAATGTATTTGTCAGTCTGCGCTTTATTGGAAGAAATCTTCAGTTCCGTTATTGTCGAGAACAACCCAGCCATCAGATATGTAAATAGTCTTCTCATATTTCACCCATTACATGTGCTATATAGAGAAGCCGGGGCTAGTTGTCACACGTTTTACTCCAGTGAATATTTCTAAAAGGAAGGTCAATTTCTGTACAATACGTTTAGGTTACAAAAAAGCTTTTGAACATTTATTACACAGAATTACATAATACAAAACAATTTATGAAATAGGGTTAGTATGTAAAAGGTAGCATGAAAAAATGCCAAATAATTATTTTGCCTAAGTAAAATTTGTAGTTAGTTAAAATGTGACAACTTGCCCCAACCGAACATGAAAGATACCATTTTCCTGAAAATACATTCAAACCTTAAAATTAGCTGTGACAAAATGATTAAAATTTTACAGAATTCTCAGAAATTATTCTAAGTGAAGAGACTTTTGAACTGGGTTTGTACACACATTTCTGTAACCTTACTGAGATATAGGCCTTGCAAACATTTCCCAGTTTGACAACCAACACTAGCTTTTCTATTACCTTGTATTATCAATCTTGCATTGTCATTCATAATCATTGCTGTTTTTTTTAATATTTCTGATTCAGTACACATTGTGTTTGTATCTGATATATGCCGTTGACACAGCTAGTATTAAACATGTGACAAAATAGCAGGAGTCTGCATCAAAACATAATAAATGTTATGTTCTGTAATACATAAATGTTTATTTTTGCAGTCCTGATGTCTATTCTGCCCAGTATTTCAGCACTATTTATTGCATCCCTTTTCTGTACTACCTGACAAAAACAATGACCTCTGAATTGTTAATTTAATTAAGTTCCACACTAAATATGCTAAACAAACAATCAACATTAATCAACTGATGTTACATGGCTGCTTATCTGTGTCAAGGCAGTTGGTAATCCGCAGCTATTTCATGTCTTATTCATGAGACACTCAGACCTATATTTTCATGAATTTACTGCACAAATGCTTTCTAAACAAAACAATTTGTGTCATAGCAATCACTCATCATCTGGTAGAATAAAATACAAATCAAGATAGCAGAGATAGTCTTTAGGATATGGGGCCATTTTCAATCAAATCACATTCAGGCATGTGATCATCTAAAGATATATATCAAATTAATAAAGAAATATTTCACTATTGCAATAATACATACTATTGTTCTGTAAAGTTAAAAATGAGTATTTATTAATCATGATAATATATTATAATACAATATATGTTACAATAAACATATTAATATAATTCTTATCATTATTATTAACAACAACAATAATAAATATTTTCATTATTTTTATTTTTTTAATGTTTACTTTACAGAACAACAGTAAAATTACAATACCAACATTTACGGTTGTCTTAATTTGCTTTGCTTTCAAACACTAAACCATTGAGCTTTCATTTTGGCAGAAAACTGCAGGGAAACCTTTTAATTTATCTTTGTGTAACGTGTGGCTTCTAGCATGCAGGACAATGAAGATACAAAGAGTATTCCAAGAATATAAAGTATTTACTAAACTAAACAAAACACACAGGAGATCACAAGAGCAAACATTTGTTACAAAAAAAACACAACAACAACAAAAAAATGTTGGAATGGCTGCCCACTGCTCTGGGTGTGTGTGTCCATGGTTTGCAGTGTGTGTGTTCCCTACTCACTGCTCCTAATGTGTGTGCACTAACTTGGATGGGTTAAATGCAGAGAGTATGGGTTACGATACTTGGCCTTCACATCATGTCACTTAATGTAAGCCCCAATTCCAGAAAAGTTGGGACCTTTTGTAAAATGCAATAAAATCAAGAATCTTTGAATTTGAATTTATTGAAAGAACAGCCCCTTGAGATGAAACATCTCATTTTCAAGGGTGTCCCAAAAAATACCAAACACAATACAAAAAAAAAAAAAAAACACATCTGAAACCAACAACAACAGCAAAAAAAAAAAAAAAAAAAGTCACTTAAACAGATAAGCAGCTCATTCCCCTAATCTTACACATACAGTCTACAGCTGTATTAAACAAACAGGAGCATGTACACAAAACATACATTTTACTGCAAAGATGAAAAACAAAAACATACTTGCACCCTGAAAAACAACAACAAAAATAAATAAGTGAATAAGTAAAGAGAAGAAGGAAGATTGTTTCAGTCAGATGGAGCCTTTTATTGAAATGACCTGCGGCCAATTTCAGTGAAAGTTCTAGGGACAAAGAAAAATGAATACTGTGTATGACACAGAGAATAGGTGGATGTAAATGGAACTAATCTGTGATTTGTTAATTGTCTTGAACCTTTTAACTGACAAAAGTACAAAGAATAAACAATCCCAATGTTTTTGCTGGCCAAATTAATTGTATTTTGTAAATATAATAACATTTTCATGGCTGCAACACACTCCAAGAAAGTTTGGGATAGAGGCTAAATAAAAGTGAAAAGATTGCAGAATATCCAAGTTAAACTGTTTTGAAACAGTCCACAATTAGCAGGTGAATTGGTAATTGGTGGGGACATCGTGTTTAAAATAAGGAGTCATGGCTCACCACTTTGTGCCAAATTCCATAAGAATTGTCAAACAATTCAACAATCACATTTCTCTATGCAAGGCAAGAAACCTCTGTTGAATGTGCATGACCTTCAAGCCCTCAGATGACATTGCATGAGAAACCATCATGCTTCTGTGTTAAAAATAGCCACATGGGCTCGGGAGGACTACGGAAAGTCATTGTAACTTAACACATTCTGCTGCTGCATCAAGAAATGCAACTTGAATCTCTGTTATGCAAGGAATAAACTATACATCTGTTCTATAAAGAGATACTGCAGAGTTCTCTGAGCCTGAGCTCATCTCACATGGTCTAAAAGACAGTGGAAATGTGCTGTGGTTGGATAATTCCAAGTTTTGGCTTGTTTTGGGGAAAAACGAACATTGAGTTCTCAGTCCCAAAGACAAAAGGGACCATCCAGACTTTCATTAATGACAGGTGCAAAATCAAACATCTGTCATGGTATGGGGGTGCATCAATGAAAACGGTATAGGAGACTTGCATATGTGTGAAGGTACCATTGATGTGGAGGTGTATATTGAAATTGTACAGAGGCATACACTGCCATCAAGATGACATCTTGTCTCGGATGCAGAACGATGCCAGGCCTCTTTCTGCACGTGCTACATCAGAGTGGTTTCTAGATACTCTACACCATGCAACGTCAACTGGCGGCCCGCGGGCCAAATCCGGCCGCCAGAGATTTCCATCCGGCCCCCAGAATAATACTGAATTCAGGAATAGCCTTGTAAGAGGAAAAAGTTTAGGGCTGGTCCGAATACCATTTTTTGAGCTTCGAAGCTTCGGTAGAAATGAACATCGACTATTCGAAGCTTCGGAGAGAGGGGCTGAACATATTTTTCTCTCTAATAAAGGCAGGAATCTGTGTCTGTATGTCCGTTTGCATTTTTATTATTTCGAGAACCGTTCATCCAATCGACTTCACAAGGCAGTGCAGTGTCGCATTTGGTGCAATATAGATGGACACGCGAGACGCGACACATTCAGAATTAATAAACTTTTAGTAAACTACAGTCAGAACAGCGCGAGCGGGAAGCGGCGCACCTCATGCAGGCAGGGCTTATGCTCCGAGAACGGACACTGCACTAGTGATATAAAACGCACACACACAGGTCTGTTAAATTAAGCAATACTTTTAAGGTAGTCTAATATTTTTCTGACTAACAAATTGGCACAGTAAGGGTAGATTTAAATAAAGAAAAACGAAATTTAAATAAAGAAAAAACAAAATTTAAATAAAGAAAAAACAAAATTTAAATAAAGAAAAAACAAAATTTAAATAAAGAAAAACGAAATTTAAATAAACAAAAACGAAATTAAGTTAAATTAAAAACAAGATTAATTTAGACTGATAATAACGGGTAAAAAATGCTAATACATTTTGTTTCTATTATTCTATTTTCCACAATGTCAAAGCAACAAAACACAAGCTCAGACATGCACTTCGGTCCATACAAACTCTGCTGTTCTGCGTTCTAGCCAGAGAACACTCCCGTTGCTGGAACACGAGTCGGTTCTATTTCTAGCATGCACACGTTTTCCGCGTGGCTCCACGCAGCTGAGACACTCACGCAGCCAGTGTGTCGCCGGCCTTATTCAAGGGGGAATGAGAACCGTTTCGCGGGGGATCCCAGGTGTGCAAAAAATAAAACAAAAACGAATATTCGAATGTCAAATTTTCAAATCGACCAAATATACCCACCGAACGAATATTCGAATATTCGGGTCCGTTCCATATTTATTTATTTTTAAATCTAACGAAAAAAAAAGCCTTCTGAAAAGTAGCTTGTGCCATAGCCTGCCTTCAGTCAAGAATGACGATAAACGCATTGCTCTCATTGAACATCTTTTATTGTTTCACGTGCTCATTTTTTCACAAATGTCAAAATTTTCCTTGCCTGGGATTTGCGCACAATTGCGTGACAGTGATGGACAGCTTGACACCCTCACAAATATGAAGCCTAAAATATCGCTATCGCCCCCTGGTGGCTTGCTGCAGTACAGGTAATATGTAAAAAATAACATAAATTTGGAATTAGAATTAGTATATCAAATAATAACATATTAGGATACAATTCGAATTTTATTTTATATTACGAGTATCTGGCCCTTACAGTGTCTGCAGAGAAAAATTCTGGCCCTTGGACAAATATAGTTGATGACCCCTGCTCTACACCGTAGAAGGGATGTGCTTCACTGGCTTGCCTGCAGACCAGATCTGTCTCCTATTGAAAATGTATGGCCCATCATGGAAAGGACAATCAGACAACGACGACCACAGACTTATGTGCAGCTGTCTTTTTTCAGGAGAGATTGGGCAAATATTCCACTTGCAAAACTGCAAAAAATAGTATCCTCAATTCTCAAATGATTAAAAAGTGTAATTAAATGGAAAGGTGACAGTGGTAAACATGCCTCTTTGGAATGTGTTGTATCAATCAAAATCTAAATTTGTTTATATTTACAATTAAGTTGGTCAATGAAAATTTTGAAAATCTTTTCTTTGCAGTTTTGTCAGTTAAATAAAGGTTCAAGAGAATGAACAAATCACAGATTCCTGATTTTATTGCATTAACAAAATAGTCCTGATGCAGTTTGCTGAGGCTCCAGTTGATCTTTCATGAAGTTGTCTTGATGAGAGAGTACCAGTTTGAGTCAGAGGAAATTTGATGAATGGAAAGACAAGGCTGCAGCCTGGCACAAACTTAGGGGTCCTTAGAAGACTTCTAGATCATCTTCAGGTTCTCAGAATCAGCAATGGGGAAGTAGGTGAATGGCCTGATTTGTGATCAGTGATCTTTTAAAGGATGAAGATGTCTCTAAGGAGTAGTTCCTTTGGAGGGAAAATTTATGATCCTTTGTCTTCTAGCTGGGTGTTTTGAATATGAAATAGGGTTGGGTATTAAGAGAAGAGACTTATAAGATTCTTAAAATACTAATATGTAACAGAGTTAGCAAAATGTAATGTCAATGAACATAAAGGAAATTAAAATCTCAGTTCATAGATACCACACATGCTATATATGTGGCCTTGGTTAACTACAGTGTGCACTTCTGAGTTTCAATAGAGTTTGAATTAATGCATGCGCAAAACAATGTAAAAGAACATACACCGATTAGGCATAACATTATGACCTCCTTCCTAATATTGTGTTGGTCCCCCTTTTGCTGCCAAAACATCCCTGACCCATCGAGGTGAAGGTGTGCTGTGGTATCTGGCACCAAGATTTTATAAGGAGATCCTTTAAGTCCTGTAAGTTGCGAGGTGGAGCCTCCATGGATCAGACTTGTTTGTTCAGCATATCCCACAGATGCTCGATTGGATTTAGACCTGGGGAAATTTGAACTCAAACTCATTGTTGTGCTCCTTAAACCATTCCTGAACCATTTTTGCTTTGTGGCAGGGTGCATTATCCTGCTGAAAGAGGCCACAAACCACCAGGTAATACCGTTTCCATGAAAGGGTGTACATGGTCTACTACAACGCTTAGGAAGATGGTACTGTACGTGTCAAAGTAACATCCACATGGATGGCGAGACCCAAGGATTCCCAGCAGAACATTGCCTAAAGCATCAAACTGCCTCCGCCGGCTTGCCTTATTCCCATAGTGCATCCTGGTGACATGTGTTCCCAAGGTAAGAGACGCACATGCACCCGGCCATCCACGTGATGTAAAAGAAAACGTGATTCATCAGACCAGGCCACCTTCTTCCATTGCTCCGTGGTCCAGTTCTGATGGTCACGTGTCCACTGTTGGCTCTTTCGGCGGTGGACAGGGGTCAGCATGGGCACCTGACTGGTCTGCAGCTATGCAGCTCCATACGCAACAAACTGTGATGCACTGTGTATTCTGACACCTTTCTATCAGAACCAGCATTAACTTCTTGAGCAGTTTGAGCTACAGTAGCTCGTCTGTTGGATCGGACCACATGAACCAGCCTTCGCTCCCCACGTGCATCAATGAGTTTTGGCCGCCGATGACACTGTCGCCGGTTCACCACTGTTCCTTCCTTGGAGCACTTTTGATAGATACTGACCACTGCAGACCGGGAACACCCCACAAGAGCTGCAGTTTTGGAGATGCTCTGAACCAGTCGTCTAGCATGACAATTTGGCCCTTGTCAAACTCGCTCAAATCCTTATGCTTGTCCATTTTTCCTGCTTCTAACACATCAACTTTGAGGACAAATTATTCACTTGCTGCCTAATATATCCCACCCACTAACAGGTGCCGTGATGAAGAGATAATCAGTGTTGTTCACTTGACCTGTCAGTGCTCATAATGTTATGCCTGATCAGTGTATGATTACATAGGAAAATTGGATACATGATTGTGCAAGTGATTACATCTATTATATGATTTTATATGGAGGGTATAGGATTAGGATGGACTGTTTATAAATGTTACAATTGTTTGTTTAAAAGTGATTTTAGTGTGCAACTCTAAGACTTATCTTTGTTACTATGTTAAACAGAGTCCTGGTGTTAGCTGCATTTGGGATGTTAGTTGCTCTTCATGGGCAGTGCCTTAATCTCAGTCGATACAATTATCTTTCTCTTTGTATTTTTATATCAATATTGTATTGTATAAGATTATCAGATTCAAAACAATGTGATAAACGAGTTCAGTCAAAACTAATCTAAAAGTAATAAAAAAGTAGTGAGAATATATTACTTTAAATGTGTAACGTAATGGATTATGATACTACCTTCAAATTTTACCATGAAATTTGGAATCAGTAATCGACTACAATTTGTCAGTAATCTACGCAGCACTGCTTGTTGGTTGGGATTTTGCATTTCATGCATCAATTTTTAAAGCCACAATTTTTGGAAAACACTGTATTACTCATGGCATCTTTCTTTTCAGTTTGTTTTGCAGTTTGGAAAAACCATCATATGCGCACAGTGACCAACTACTTTATCGTGAACCTGTCCTTCGCAGACATCCTGGTCACAATCACATGTCTTCCTGCAAGTCTAGTGGTGGACATTACAGAAACCTGGTTCTTTGGACAGACCCTGTGCAAGATATTACCTTACTTACAGGTAAGGAAACGGATAACATATTGACTTTAATTAAGTAATTTGGCACTATATATGTTTCTTTTTTCTTTTCATAGGAAGCCCTATGTATCAGAATGAAGTTTCAAAATGTTTTGAAACTTTTGTGAATTATGACACGTTTGATTTTGCAAATCTACAACTTCTGACGCATCAGATTCTACTGCTAGAGGCTGTTTGTGCTTTTTAAGTGATTGCTTTGCTTTGCCGTCAATAAATCATGTAAACAGCTTAAGGTCTTTGAAAAATGTATTTATTTTTTGCTATTTTTTTTAATTGAGATGCACTGCACTAAATGGCATGCTTGTCAACAACATTAGATGGAACTGATGGAGTTCCTGGGGATGAATACATGCTCTTCTGGTCATTTTTAAAGGTATATTGGGAACACATTTTCTTCAACTTCTGTCTTTGAAGGACATAATGGATCGACTATAGTATTTCAGCTGACATACCCTTTACAGTTTGAAAGCTACAAGTACTGTTGTTTCTTCTGTATCCCTGATAGGCATGGTTATCTTCGCTAGTTGGATGACTGAATATTAATGAGAGTTTTGAAGTTATCAAGAATGAAGAAGCAGCTGTGAGCCATGGCTGCGGCTGCTTCAAGTGTTGACAAATGCCTGAATAAAATCAGTTGTTTCCAATCACATTCATGCCTTTTGACCCTCAAAGAGAGACATGTTTGATTGATGCCAGTATAATGTAGGATGTTTGCATCTTTCAAATGCATCCCAGACACTTAAGCTCAAACTTCTTTGAACTGACATTTAGAGTAAAGCCAGGACATCAAAAATAGCTCCACTTGAGCAGGACTAAAGTATGAAGTCTTTATTCTATAGATGTTATGCAGAAACATTCAGACATATGTTGAAGCACTTCAAAGCATATCTGTTGGAATTTGCACAGAAGACACGCATTGAAAATCAAGTGATAATCATGCCATCTGATGTCCTATTGTTTTTAAATAGGGTACTCTTCTTTTAGGAATAAAATTTCTACAATACAATCCACATTTACATTAACTGAAAATATATATAATTGAGTATCAAACCAATCCAGTCTGGGATGCTTCAGCTACATCAGTGCAATTCATGCATGCATTAATTTAGACCTCCTCATTGGTGGTGGTTGTCGCTTCAAAATTTTTCAGCCCAGATACTGCCATGATTATCGCTGATCTTACACGTTTTAGACCAGGGTTTCCCAAAAGGGGGTTCATGAGTCAATGAAAAGTTCATAGTTAGCTGCGTGTTCAGTTTCGGGTTTCCCCCGTGTTCTTTGGTTTCCTGAGTTTCTCTTGTTTGCAATGTTTCTTTGTTTAATTATTATTTTGTCATTAAACATACACCTTGCAATTAGATCCTGCTCTCCCTGCTGAGCTCACTTCACTTTACAGTAACATGTTTACTTTATTTACACATTTGCAGAATTTCCAACATTTTTGTGGACAGAAGTTCATAGCATTTCAGGAGTATTGTGCCAAAATAAAATCTTGAGGATTTAAAATGTTTAAAACTTGAGGGATTGAACGTTTGGAAGTGAAGAATTTAAGACACAAATATTAGTATTGTAACTGTAGTGTAAATAAAATTATCATAAATATAACATATATATATTTTTTATTTTATACTACATATGTAATTTACAACAGTGATATATTTTTGTCTTCAGTATTATAAGAGTTATAACAATAATAATAATAACAACAATTATTAATTAATTAATTAATTATAATTATTCACATTGATTGGGTTCATAACCTTTATCTCAACTAAAAAAGTCCAGCTACAAAAACAAAATAAAACACTTACTAATATTAGTAAAACTGTAATATTAGTGAAGATTATATTTTATCTAATGTATTTACTTACATGTGTGTGTCAGGTGTCTTGTTTATTATCTCATTAGTTCCCTCATTAGTTCCTGTATAAGTGCTTGTTGGTTTGTTCACTCTTTGTCCTGTTACTGTTATGTTTTGGATGTGTTAACCTACCTGTTGAGTTCTTATTAAACCTTTTAAGTTTTTTGGAAACCTGCTTCTCCTGCTTTCTTCTGCCTGTGGTCACATACCGTTACAGATGACAGGACCTAAAACAATGGAATGGGCTGAGCGGCAAAGATCTGATGAAGATCATCTCCTCTTCTTCCTCCAACAGAATGGAAGGCCTCTGGAAGAGTATGTTGAGGAGTTCTTGCTATATTACACCCTGGTAGGCTGGAACACTCATATGCTCAAAGCCTGTTTTTGGGAGGGACTGGATGACGAGCTGTATCAGTTCCTTTCTCTTGGTAAAAGCAGCTCTTCTTTGGTTAAATATATTAATTATGTCCTCTGGCTGAATGGTTCTGATTTTCTTATTGAGGAAATTAATGAGGACATTCCCAAACCTCAAGCCTGAGTTCAAGCCTTCCATGGACCATACCATCAGGGTTTCCACTCCAAAGTCTGTTCCCAAGTCCATCCCAGAGCCTCGTCGCAAGATGGCTGCCATCCCTAAGCCTCGTTGCAAGATGGCCACCACTCCAGAGCTTTGTCTCAAGATGGTCGCCACCACGCCTGAGCCCTCGGTAAAGATGGCCGCCACCAAAGATGAGCCCTCAGCCAAAATGGCCACCATGCCTAATTCCTCTCTAGAGCTAATGGATGACTTATGGCTGATCGACTTCTGGTCAGAACCTTTACCGGTCCCTAACCAGAGTCCAGTGATGGCTCCAGCCCCTGAGTCCACTCCAGTGTCTTCTCCAGCCCCTGAGTCCATAACCAGTGTCTTCTCCAGCCCCTGAGTTTGCTCCAGTGTCTTCACCAGCCCCTGAATCCGCTCCAGTGTCTTCTCCTGCCCCTGAGTTCACTTCTGTGTCTTCCCCAGCCCCTGAATCTGCTCCAGTGTCTTCTCCAGCCCCTGAATCCACTCCAGTATCTTCTCTAGCCCATGAGTTTGCTCCAGTGTCTTCACCAGCTCCTGAATCCGCTCCAGTGTCTTCTCCTGCCCCTGAGTTCTCTTCTGTGTCTTCTCCAGCCCCTGAATCTGCCCCAGTGTGTGCTTCAGCTTGTGACTAGAGTCCAATGATGGCTTCAGCCTGTGACCAGAGTCCAGTGATGGCTTCAGCCCCTGACCAGAGTCTAGTGACCACTCCAGTCCCCGAGTCACCTCCAGACTCCGCTCCAGTCCATGAGTCAGCTCCAGACTCTGCTCCAGTCCCTGAGTCAGCTCCAATCTCTGCTCCAGTCCCTAAGTCAGCTCCAGACTCTGCTCCAGTCCCTGAGTCCACTCCAGCTCATGAGCCCGCTCCAGTCCTTGAACTCAGCCCAGTACATGCTCCTATACCAGAGAGCATTGCAGTGTCCCTAATGGAACTAGCAATTGTGTGTGTTTGGGCCACACATACAACCGCTCCAGCCCCTGATACCTGATACTCCGGCATATACCCGTAGCCAGAGTGCCCGAGCCTGGGGTCCAGGCCGAGGCCACGGAGGCCACACCGTCATGGTGCCCCGAATGTCCTGATGCACCATGGCACCCCGAACTGCCCGATCCGCCATGGGCCCCTGAACTGTCCAATCCGCCATGGGCCCCTGAACTGTCCGATCCACCATGGGCCCCCTGAACTGCCCGATCCACCATGGCCCCCTGAACTGTTCGATCTGCCATGCCCCCCTGAATGGTCGGTACCACCCTGGAGGCATCCTACCTGTATGCACCTGCCCACGACCTCCAGGGGGAAGTAATTTTCACTGTTATTTTGTCTCCCTTTGTTCAGTTTCCCACCTTTAGTTAGTTGCCTTGGTTACTCATTTGATTAGTGTCTTCGTTTCAGGTGTGTCTTGTTATTATCTCATTAATTCCCTCATTAATTCCTGTATAAGTACTCCTTGGTTTGTTCACTCTTTGTCCTGTCACTGTTATGTTTTGGATGTGTTACCTACCTGTTGAGTTCTTATTAAACCTTTTGAGTTTGTTGGAAACCTGCTTCTCCTGCTTTCTTCTGCCTGTGGTCACATACCGTTACACATGTCAGGCAACCACTAACTGATATCAGAGTACTGTGAACATGCAAATGTGTCATTAAATTATTGAAATATTAACTTAAATTCTCTATCAACTAATTATTTCAGGGCTAAATTTTGAGGAAAAAACAATCTTTGGGTCATGCCTGTTCCGCACAACCTTTTTATAAAGCCCCGATATTGTCGCCACAAATTAATAAATTGTTCATGCTTTTTATTAATTTGCTCTGTTTTAGGAAAACCAGAGTCACCATACCTTATTTAAAAAATCCATTGCTAATATTTGCCGATATTAGCCGATATTAGTTCTGTTTAATTTCTATCAAAGATGATGTCATCAAGAAAATGTATGGATAATACATGAGACTAAAAGGATGGAAAGTATGGAAGCCCGTTTCCGCCACTAAAAAAAAAAAAAAAAAAAAAAAAAAAAAACTCCACTAAAAAAAAAAAGCCACTAAAAAAAAAAAAGATGAATTGCGACATTTTATCTCAGAATTCTGACTTTTTAACTCACAATTGCGAGTTTATATCTCACATTTGCGAGTTATAAAGTCAGAATTCTGAGATATAAAGTCGCAATTGCGTGATATAAAGTCAGAATTGCGAGATATAAAGTTGCAATTGCGAGTTATTAAGTCAGAATTCTGAGATATAAAGTCGCAATTGCGTGATAAAAAGTCAGAATTCTGAGATATAAAGTCGCAATTGCGTGATATAAAGTCAGAATTCTGAGATATAAAGTCGCAATTGCGTGATAAAAAGTCAGAATTCTGAGATATAAAGTCGCAATTGCGAGTTATAAAGTCAGAATTCTGAGATATAAAGTCGCAATTGCGTGATAAAAAGTCAGAATTCTGAGATATAAAGTCGCAATTGCGTGATAAAAAGTCAGAATTCTGAGATATAAAGTCGCAATTGCGTGATAAAAAGTCAGAATTCTGAGATATAAAGTCGCAATTGCGTGATAAAAAGTCAGAATTCTGACTTTTTCTCACTACTGTGAAACGTTATTTCTCACAGTTCTTACTTTGCTTGCGTTTCCTTTCATTGCGACTGACCATCAGGATTACTGCTTTGTTATTATTATACATTAAATAAACCATCAGGATTGCTGCTTTGTTATTATTATACATAAAATAGAGGACATCATAAAGGATTATTTTTAGCGCCGATTTACCAATAAAGAAATATTGATTTTACTGGAGGAGACACATAAAGATTAGTCTCCGGACATATGCATTATGCAGGAATATGCATATAGAATGTTTCCACGGTAAACCTTGTACACAGCGTTTCAAGGAGAAAAAACAGCTTTTACTGCCATCTAGTGGGCTTAATACTAAAACAACCAATACCTATCATGTTTCATTAACTTTGCAACTCAAGGGTAGAATCATGCAATTCTGCAAATTACAGTCGAGGTATTTGGGCAATAAAAGTTGTTTTTAACAGAATGGATACACTAATGAATTTTACACAATAATAACAATATAATAATAACGGAGGCGCAATAAATCAGACAAAGCTGAAGTGGCACATTTTATACACCAACAGCTTCAGACTTCACGGCAGCACGGCTATCGTTTGATGCACTGTTACAAACAGAGATACTGACCATCAGTTAATTGCGAGAAAAAAAGTCAGAATTCTGACTTTTTATCACGCAATTGCGACTTTATATCTCAGAATTCTGACTTTTTATCACGCAATTGCGACTTTTTATCTCAGAATTCTGACTTTATATCACGCAATTGCGACTTTACATCTCAGAATTCTGACTTTTTATCACGCAATTGCGACTTTATATCTCAGAATTCTGACTTTATCACGCAATTGCGACTTTATATCTCAGAATTCTGACTTTATAACTCGCAATTGCGACTTTATATCTCGCAATTCTGACTTTATAACTCGCAATTGCGACTTTATATCTCGCAATTCTGACTTTATAACTCGCAATTGCGACTTTATATCTCAGAATTCTGACTTTATATCACGCAATTGCGACTTTACATCTCAGAATTCTGACTTTTTATCACGCAATTGCGACTTTATATCTCAGAATTCTGACTTTATCACGCAATTGCGACTTTATATCTCAGAATTCTGACTTTATAACTCGCAATTGCGACTTTATATCTCGCAATTCTGACTTTATAACTCGCAATTGCGACTTTATATCTCGCAATTCTGACTTTATAACTCGCAATTGCGACTTTATATCTCAGAATTCTGACTTTATCACGCAATTGCGACTTTATATCTCAGAATTCTGACTTTATAACTCGCAATTGCGACTTTATATCTCGCAATTCTGACTTTATAACTCGCAATTGCGACTTTATATCTCGCAATTCTGACTTTATAACTCGCAATTGCGACTTTATATCTCAGAATTCTGACTTTATATCACGCAATTGCGACTTTATATCTCAGAATTCTGACTTTATAACTCGCAATTCTGAGATAAAAAGTAGCAATTAATCTTTTTTTTTTTTTTTTAGTGGCTTTTTTTTTTTTTTTTTTTTTAAGTGGCGTTTTTTTGTTTGTTTTTTTAGTGGCGGAAACGGGCTTCCATAGGAAAGTGATATTGAGGACATAGGAAAAAACTATCCATTAATTACCTAATTAACTAAAATTTCAATTAGTGAAAGGGACATGAAGAAACGATTGCAATATTTCTGGGAAGTTTTGAAGAAAATTCATCCCCATAAGTTCCCGTAATCATGGTATTTTTATAAAATAATATTTTATCTAGTATAACATTATCATATGAACTAGAAAATGACAGTGTACAGCATAGCAGGAATTACTTTTTACATGTTAATATTACTCAGTACTTAAATGTATAATTACACTGTAACAAGGAAACCTTAAAATAATGTGTAACTGGTCTTTGTCTGGTCATAATTCTTGTTTCACACTGTGGTTGTGGGTCTCCATCTCCTGTCTATTGCCTTCTAGACGATCTCTGTGTCAGTATCGGTTCTGACTCTGAGCTGCATTGCCCAGGATCGCTGGTATGCTATCTGCCACCCACTGAAGTTCAAGAGTACTGCCAAAAGGGCCCGCAAGAGTATCATTCTGATCTGGCTGGTTTCCTGTGTGATCATGATTCCACAAGCCATAGTCATGGAATGCAGCAGTCTGCTGCCAGAACTTACCAACAAAACCAGCCTGTTCACCGTGTGTGATGAACAGTGGGCAGGTAAGAGATCTTTTTGCTACTTCAGTTTCCTATCAAGGCACAGTAGGACTATATACCATTTTAGACAGGCCATTTATTTTTGCTGTGGGAGCACAGAGAGATAGTAAGGTTCAATCGAGTATTGACAACAACCTAAAGAACATAGTTTATGGCTGTTTTTTGGCTAAATTGTGTTCTCTTAACAGTGTTCAATTAACCCTCTGGAATTTGAAGCATTTTTAAAGTGCCCCTATCAGGGTTCGAATAGATACCGTAAAATGAAATTGAAGGACTTTCAACGACTTTTCCAGCACTACTTTTTTGGTTTTCAAGGGTTTCTGCATTAACATATTCCTGCTAATATCCACATTTTTAAACAGGAGGTTTAATAATAAAGTTATGAATAGGATTTTTTTTATTATTATATTACATATAAATTTATTAGTAAAAAGGAAACAACTGCACACTCACTGATTTAATATACCAACGTCTCTGTTCGTAGCCTTTGTCAAGGTATAGTTTAACAAGAAAGGAGAATAGTTTACATTGTTTACCAAATTCTGGTAAACTGAGGTGAAATTATATTTATATTATGAGAAAACGAAAGTGTTTTTTGACCTTGCATGCATGTAAACCTGTTGTAAGAGACTCCCAAAACAATATTAGGAACCTTAAAAAAGGTATAATAGGGGCACTTTAACATGCCCTGACATTTGTGCTTATTTCAGTCAACACATTGCTTGGAAGCTGCAGAACCCCTGCTGAATGTTCTGAAACAAACAAACAGCTCAGATTTACACCACTGACCTGAGCGGTGTACATAAATGCTGAGCGCCCGAACGGGGCATAAAATATTAAGCCTCTCCAGTTCCACAGATTGAAAAGTCAGAGAACAGAAAGCCTGAACCACAGAGCATGGTACTGAGGAAGGCACCTTTGAGACATAATCTGACCTAGGATGAAGAATAGCTTTGACTCCAGCAGGATCAAATTCCAAGCATGAGGAAGGACAGGGCCTGCAAATCCCCTACTCTTTTTTAGCAAAGTGTTAGCCAAGAGAAAAATCACCTTTAGAAAAAGAACTTTCTCAGAGGCTGACTCCAGTGGCTCAGAAGGCACCATAGAGAAACTTTCTAGGTCCCAAGATGGAAACCTCAAACGAAGATGTCTCACTCCCAGCAGGATGCGAGATACCAAAGGATGCCTCCCCAGAGATGCACTGTCATTGGGTATGTGGCTAACAGAAATGGCTGTCACATACACTTTAATCGTAGATGGGGTTAACCCAGCAGAACCAGCTGTCTTGCAAGTACTCCATCAGGAGGGCAGTTAACCGGTTCTAAGTGGCACTCTCTGCACCACAAGGAAAAATTGTGGCCACTGCCTGAGACAGAAGATCCTTCTGAATGGGAATCTCCCAAGGAGGGTCGTCCAGTAGAGATATAAGGTCTGAAAACGTCTTGGGTTACGTCTGTAACCCTGGTTCCCTGAATAGGGAACGAGACACTGTGTCGCTTAGCCATACTCCCTGCACGCCTGTGAGTGTCTTGCTTTAGCCAAATTAGAAGCTGCCGTTCTTTGTTCTCAGGAGTGTTTTATAGTTTCCTGGTCCGTGACGTCACCCACTCTGACGTCCCATCACCCTATTGGTTTGATTTCACAAGTTCTTCATGACGCAAACACGCAGAGGCGTTCACAATGCGTTCGACGCAGTGTCTCGTTCCCTATTCAGGGAACCAGGGTTACAGACGTAACCCGAGACGTTCCCTTTCATGGGAACATCGACGCTGCATCGAACACATTGGGAACCCTATCCCAACTATGCCATAGCACCAAGTGCCTGTCTGTTATCTTCGAGACGAGAGCACCGAGGACCCCGGAGTGGAGCCCAAATCAAGGTTATAAAACCTAATGAAGGTATGCTGAGAGGACCACCCAGCCGCATCACATATCTCATTGAGGGAAATCAAAGCCTTTGAGGAAGCCATACCCCTAGTTGAGTGTGCCCGGACAGCCAAAGGTGAAGGCTTTATGAAAGGTGATGACTCATAAGCAAAAGAGATGGCCTCGACCACCCACTTGCTCATTATTCCTGATCCAGATTAGTAAAAGGAGGAGGACAAAAGGCCTGCAGTACACTCGGTCCTGGGATGTTGGTGGGGACCTTGGGTATATAACCAGGTCTAGGATGAAGGAAAGCCCTGAACATACCAGGTGCAAATTCCAAACATGAGGGTGCAACTGAAAGTGCTTGAAGATCTCCAATTCTTTTGAGAGATGAAATTGCCAACAGGAGGACAGTTTTAAGAGAGAGGAATCTCCCAGACACCTCCTCTAATGGTTCAAAGGGAGCCTCAGCTAACCCTTCCAACACAATAGCCAAGTTCCAGGCCAGAGTTTTGTACGCACAGAAGGTCTCAGCCTCTGGGTACCACAGAGAAAGCGTATAAATAGGGGGTCTCTTCCCCCAGAAGAGTCCCCCACCGCAGCATGATAAGTGTAAATAGCCGCTATATAAACCTTCAAGGTAGAAGTGGTAGAAGTTTATACTTGGAGGAATTGCAGCACAAGACTGATAGAAGAGTGGAACAGGTCCAGCTGACGTTGTCTACAGCAAGTAGAAAATAACTTCCATTTATATGCGTATAGCTTTCTTGTGGAAGGAGCTCTGGAGTGGAGTATGGTCTCGACAACCTCAGTTGGGAGACCGGATTCTATGAGCCTTGCCCCCTCGGAGCCCAGGCCCAAAGTTTCCACAACTCCAGGCGGTGGTGAATTATCATGCCACCCGCTTGAGACAGAAGGTCCTGTCTGATGGGGATCTCCATGGGGGAGCCATCTAGAAGAGACACTATGTCTGCAAATCAAACTGGGGTCCGCCAGAACTGCCCCCACATTTTGATGCCCTGGGATAAGAGCTGCTCTCAGGGAGAGGGGCTTCCCCTGGGCCCACAGTAGGATCCGATGGGCTAATCATCTGCACAACTGGCGAGACCTCAGACCCCCCTGATGGTTGATATAAGAGACCACCGACATGTTGTCTGTGCGAACCAACACATGGTGGCCCCTAGGTCTGGGAGGAAGTATTTGAGTGCTCGATATATCGCCATCATTTCCAGCCGATTATGTGCCAGGAAAGTAGATGGTCCTCCCAAAGACCCTGAGCCGAGCAACCACTCATGATCGCCCCCCAGCCTGTGAGGGAAACATCCGTTGTTAGCATTACACGACAACAAGGAGCCCCCAACACAGGTCCCTGGGACAGGAACCAAGGCTTCTTCCACATGAATAAGGCACAAAGGCATTGCCGCGTGACCTTCATCATGAGAAAATGATTTCCCCTCAGAGAAAACCCCTTGGTCCTGAGCCACCACTGTAAGGGTCTCATGTGCAGCAGGCCAAAAGGTATCACGTTGCCATCAAACCCAACAGTCTCTGAAACTGTTTTACAGTGCGTGACCGGCCTAATTTCACCCCATTCATGGCTGAGAGAATGAAATTCACCAGAGCAGGAGACAGACGTGCCTGCATCGTGATGGAATCCCAGACTACCCCTAGATAGTTGGTAGTTTGAGCTGGAAGAAGCACACTTCTTGGCATTAAATCTCAGCCCTAACCTTTTCATGTGAGACAGAACAACATCTCGATGTTGGACTGCCATGTGCTCAAATTGAGCTAAAAATCAACCAATCATTGATATAATTCAACACGAGAATGCCCTGGAGTCTCAGAGGAGCCAGAGCTGCATCCACGCATTTTGTGAAGGTGCGGGGTGAAAGGCAGAAAGGAAGAAACCCTGTATTGATAAGCTTCGCCCCCGAAAGCAAATCTGAGGAAACTTCTGTGCTGAGGATGGATGGATACATGAAAGTACCCTCCAACCCTCTTTGGAACAAAGTACAGGCTGTAAAACCCTGACAGCTTGCTGGGAGGAGAAAACCTTCTATAGCTCCTTTTTGCAAGAGCGCCAGAACTACCTGTTCCAATACCAGAGACTGCAAGGGGTCCACCACCATAGGGAAGTCCCCGTTGAACTGGGGCGGGTGAGACCCGAATTCTGTAACCCTTTTCTATTGTGAGCAGTACCCAGCGCCCTGAAGCAGTGAACCGGCAGGGAACAATCGAATCAAATGTCGACCGGCCCTCCTCAGAGGGTTGGTGGAGACCGCTGCACCCTGAAGCAGAGCGGATACCATGTAGTGTGGTAACGGACCCTCTTCGCAGGGGGCTACCCTCGAATGTCCCACGCCACTGGCGTCAGGACCTCTTCGAAGCCTTCTTGGTGATAATAACTGTCCGCAGATCTGTCTTACCCCACAAAGACTTCAGCTGTGTCACCTGTCCCTGTCCCCATGCTTTCTGCGGGGGAGCACGGGTGGCGACACTTTTTTTTCTTTTTTTTTTGTGGATGAATGGTCAGACCAGTGCCCTGAAACGGCGAACCGGCAGGGAACAACTGAACTGACCGCTCTACGACCCTCCTCTTCTTGGAGGATCACTGGAAACCACTGCACCCTGAAGCACACAAGGTGGCAGGGTTGGCAGACCGGCCTCCTTTCTTTTCTTTTAAATATATAGATATCTATATATTAAATATATATATATATATATATATATATATATATATATATGCGAATATATATCTTACTGAATATTTCAATAAACAAAATAATCATGGCTTTCAAACACAACTGGTTTGTTTTTGATGTTAGAATAATAAATGTGTGATTTTGAAACACGGTATGTGTGTGAGGTGGCGAGTCCTCAGATCGATATCACAATATCCACCTCCTCAGAGCTGGACATGTGAAGTACTGGTGCCTCAACCTGGGGGAAGAAACCGCAGAGCGTGCTTCCACCTGGGAAAATGGCACTGAACCTGGCAGGTAAGGGCAGAGAAAGGGCAGCGCCCGTCTCTAACCCCTCTGCCAGATTCATCTGCGAACCCCATGATCTGAGCTGCCGCTCTGCCTCGGCAGAAGTGGGACCCGACCACGAGGAACACGAGCCGCGGCGCCCTCCTCAAAGAGTGTCCAGCGGGAGTGGAGAGGTTTTATATTAAACTTATCACAATGCTCGCAAACAACCCCCTCGAGGGCTGCTTAGGCATGCTCTGCTCCCATTACAAACAACACAGAGCTTGTGTGTATCCCCACCCGTGAAGTAATGAGGATAGGGAGAAGCACACGGTCTGATGCTGTTTGCTCGCCATCACAGTGTCTTTTATATACATATATATGTGGTGTGACACTGATACTCTTGTTCTCAAACAAAAGAGATCGTTTCTGTATATGTAATTGACAGACAGCACCAAATAAGACACACGATAACACAGAGCGCTTGCTGAAGACACAGAAGCTGGCGTTCTTTGTTCTCAGGAGTGCTTTATAGTTTGCTGGTCCGTCCCGTCACCCTATTGGTTCGATTTCACAAGTGCTTCATGACGCAATCACGCAGAGGCGTTCCCAATGCGTTCGTCACAGCGTCGATGTACCCATGAAATTTTTACAAACAACAATAAATAAGACAAATAACACAAATAGCGCTTCCTGAAGACAAAGAAGCTGATGACATCTAATGCAGGCATCATTTTATAGTCATAATGGCACATCATTTCATGTCATGTGACTGCCGTTGACCAAACGAATTGCCATGATTATACACATGCTTCAGAGACTGGTCACGCGGAAGCGTTAAAGTAGTAGTATTATTAGAATAAAGTCTTGAATATAAAAAGTATGTGGTGTGCAACACAGTGTGACTTGTTCAGTGATTCCAGGTAACAGTCCAATCTAAATCCCCCTTTGAGTCTAATTATTAGTTATACTTTGTATTCATATAGTTTGTGATGAGTTTTGAACATGCTGCGAAACCATCACATCCTCTTTTATGTTTTAGATTTAGTCACATCAGCTCAACATACTGTTATGAATAATGAACGCCTCATACTGGCAGTTGTTTGTGAATTTTTCAGTAACTTTTCAGTAAATTCTCCTTTCAGTTTTATAAACTGAAATCTGTCAAAAGCATAAGCCCAAAGGCACATTTTTTCCTCCCTTTTTCTCCTAGTTTCTGTACCATCTTTAACTGTGTGTTGCTACAGTCAAAATGAATCAGACTGTATGGATTCAAACATTTATAGTGCTGTGCCGCATATTCCCTTAAAAAGATTAAATCTGTCTTCATTGATCGTTGCCTTGCTGAGCAAAAAGACACCATGTCAGATGAAAAGACATCAAAGGCAGAGTGCGGCCCCCTGATGAGAGACGTGGGCCGTCCCCCTGATGAGTTCTCACAATGGCCCCCAATGAGTCAGTTATCCAGCAATGACAGCAGCCTGTATGAGGAGGTGAGGGCCCGTGAGATGAGTATTGGGTCAAACAGTAATCTCCTTTGTGGCAGACAATTTGTTGGATGAGAAAATAACATTAAATCACCCTTTTCCAATATCGAACAAACAGAATCTCACAGCACCAAGTCAGGATGTCATTGCAAGGATCGCTGTTACACAACAAAGGAAATGAGGTATAAATTCAGCTTACTAAATAGATACATTTTAAATGGGAATAGAATTAATAAAGGACAGTTCACTCAAAAATGAAAATTGTGTCATAATTTACTCATCAGATTTTGGTTAATCTTCAAAAGACAAATTAAGATATTTTAAAAGCAGCAGCTTGCTGCTTTGTGATACAATGTAAATATCAACAAAAAGTATTTTAGCGTTAAATGCTGTTTACACTAAGTGAAAATAGTAGGGCTGTCAATCGATTAAAAATTTTAATCTAATTAATTACATACTCTGTGATTAATTAATCTAAATTAATCACATACATAATTTTTGCTGTGAAAGTATTAAATATTTCAATTCAAATGAATCAATGCAAGTTTTTTCCTGGGTCAAAAATGGTCTTCGATGGTGACAGACATGGTCATCCACACAAACAGTAAAAAGTGCCCTACCCACATGATCTGCGAGCCCGATACTGACAATAAAGTACCCGTCACTCTCACTGTAATTCTTTTTTGCCCTCTTTGAAAAAAAAAAAAGTGATTTTATAGCTTTGTAAGAGAAGATTCTTTTTTGCTAAACCTGAAAAGTGTTAAAAAGTAGCATTTAGAAGTTATATTAACTAATAATATAATTTTCTACCATATACAATTGAATGCACCTAGCTATCAACAACTTGCTTTGTTCTGGTTTCACCTCACTCCAGACTAAATGAACTGATTTTATAGGTAGGCCTAATTTACTACACATTGTCATTTAAATAACCTGAAAATATTGTGGATTATTAAGGCTAATTTTACTAACCACTCTTGCTAAATGGGGTAAGCACACTTATGTTCTCATTTCAGAGTTGTTCGAGTAAATGATTCATTATAGACTGTGTGGACAGATCAGTTGTTGTCATGATTCATTAAACTGAATCTGTTCAAATGAGTCATTAGGTCGCGAATTGAACATTAGCGGACGTTGACGCGTTGCGTGCGAATCACGACTGTTATTAGGACATTGTGTATTGTAGTAAACAGTATTCAATAATAACAACATATTCAGTGTATATGATTATATTTATTAAAATCATAAATGGATGTTGCCTTATCCCTAAAGCTCATCCATACACCTACCCATAATCTTACCCAATAAACACTTTATTTTCACTATTAAACACCAGTTTATTTCCACTTTTCAATATTTTCTTAATCTTTATTTAAAACAAATGCCTCTCTGAGCTGATATGTAATGGGAAAAGGGAGAAGAATGAGTTCAGTAAAGCTCTGGTCGGTTGCGTCAAAAGCAAATGCCAACTTTTTACAAGCACACTCATGTGGGGTTTAACTTTTAAGTTAAAGGGATAGTTCACCCAAAAATGAAAATTTGACGTTTATCTGCTTACCCCCAGTGCATCCAAGATGTAGGTGACTTTGTTTCCTCAGTAGAACACAAATTATGATTTTTAACTCCAACCGTCGCCGTCTGTCAGTCAAATAATGCTAGTGGATGGGAACTTCTGCTATAAGAGTAAATAAAACTTGCATAGACAAGTCCAAATTAAACCCTGCGGCTCGTGATGACACATTGATGTCCTAAGACACGAAACGATCGGTTTGTGCGATAAACCGAACAGTATTTATATCATTTTTTAACTCTAATACACCACTATGTCCAACCGCGTGCAGCACTCGTTAGTAAGGTCTGATCGCGCTCTGACAATGGCAGTGATGTCTCGCTCTCATTGAAGTATATGCGCGAGACATCACTGCCGCTGTCAGAGTGCGATCAGACCAAACGAATCGAGTGCTGAACGCAGTTGGACATAGTGGTGTATTGGAGGTAAAAAATGATAAAAATACTGTTCGGTTTCTCGCACAAACCGATCGTTTCATGTCTTAGGACATCAATGTGTCGTCACGAGCCGCAGGGTTTAATTTGGACTTGTCTATGCAAGTTTTATTTACTCTTATAGTAGAAGTTCCCATCCACTAGCATTATTTGACTGACAAACATCAACGGTTGGAGTTAAAAATCATCATTTGTGTTCTACTGAAGAAACAAAGTCACCTACACCTTGGATGCGCTGGGGGTAAGCAGATAAACATCAAATTTTCATTTTTGGATGAACTATCCCTTTAAGTTTAGTGAAAGTCAGAGTGCAGGGAAGTTTTTTTTTTTTTTTTTTTTTAATTAAATAATGTGCGGCTTCTTGCTGTGCTTAATTCATAACATTGAACAATATATATTTTCATATTAATTAAATCACTAGTTAAAACCATTGCATAAACCATTTTGAAATAAACATTTGCCTGATCAAAGATGCCAAATTTGATTTCAGTTCATTGTATATTCCTTAGGACTATAAATATGAGATTAAAGTGAAATCAAAAGTAGATCTCAGATGTCAACATCTGTGCTCTTCTGGGAACTACCAACATTAAAAGTCTCTTAAAAGAGTCTTCTCAATAATTCTCTGACTCTCCAAAGATTTTGATGCTCTGCAACTCTTTTTGGAACTGCTCTCCATAGGCCGTAATGAATCAGATCTGTCAATATGACAACCAAAGCAATTTTGGGCCTCTGTCATGTCATGCTGCTACTGCAGGTCATGGGCTTGGATTTAGCCACAGGTGTTTGAACGAATCGCTGCGCTCAGAGAAGATGTCAATCACAACAAATTCAATCAGATTTGCTAAAGGGACTTCTTGTCATTTCCTGCTAGAATACCACTTTATAACATTCTCCCTAGGGCTGCCAAACATTACTGTGATAAAACCCAACTCTGTTAAATATTATATACCTGAGCTGTCAATCTAAACAGCATGAGGTGCTTTTGAAGAAATTTGTCATTCTCCATAGGATGTTTGATGAAGTGGGAACAGTAATTTGGTGAGAATCACATTGATAAGACTGCCAAGTACACTTAACAGTTACTGCTTTCACAGCACACACAGGAAATGATTGTTTATTTTTAAATTCAGAAAAAACCCATTCTCAGAGATAATCACAGTGTCTCAAGTGTCTAACAGGCTGCTCTGTGACAATAGAGAGATGATTCAATTTTTTGTCCCCATTAAATTACTGTTTGTAATCATATGCTCTCATTTGCTGCTTTTCCTGGAAATGAGAAATGTATTTCTATGAATAATACACTTCTTCTAGCTGTCATTGGTCAAAATTGCTGAAAAAATCCCATATGTTTCATCACTTATTTTTGTGTGCGATTTTGCTGCGGTTTATATATACATTTCAAATTAATAGTGCAAAAGCATGAGCTGGAACCGAGCTTAGTTAGATCTTATGGCTTTGTTTCTTTCTGTAAAAATGATTTGTTGGTTTAACTTAAAGTAGCCTAACCTGGTTGCCTTCAACAAAAAAACTTGAGTTGATAGAAAGGAAGAGATTAATTTATTCAACAGAAACTCAACATATTATGTTATCTGAACAACGTTTGTGAACCTAAGCTGATTTGACAAAAGTTGTGATAAATCATGAAAGTATTTTTTACAGTGCAGTGGCAGACAGCACTCAGTCAACGCACTGATTTAAACTGCGTATCGTAGTGATTGACAGAGGCAGAGAAACAACATGTAGTTGTTTCGTTCTACTAAATAATGAGCCAGCAACCGATTGTGACATTTATAGCCTTGGGGTACAGGGATTTGTAGTTTTTGATGTCACTTTGAATTATAGAAGTGGCAAATTGGTGCTGGCTCTTTCGGCGGTGGACAGGGGTCAGCATGGGCACCCTGACTGGTCTGCAGCAACAAACTGAAGCACTGTGTATTCTGACACCTTTCTATCAGAACCAGAGAAGTGGCAAATTGAAATGGTTTTAATATAGGGTATAGGGCAGAAAAAAATATTGGCAATATAGCAAAATTACACTAATATAAGGTTTGTCTATAGTCTGAATTGACTTCAGCAGTTCAGAATTGATTGTTTCTTTTGGGAGACAATAACTCCATTTATCTGCACTTTTGAAAGCCTCAGGTCCCATTAATGAAATGTCCCTTTATATCAAAGGAATATGATCAAATCTCTTCTGTTCTGACTTGCATTAATGTAATTCATATATTCATATACATGAAACCCAATATGAAGGCCTTTGTAAAGTGAAATGAGTGTGTCTTTTCACATTTTCAAGCAATGAATGAAATAGTTTTAATATAGTATTAAGGAACATTATACTGAAATGAGTAAAAAAAAAAATGAAATCCATTTGAAAAGGATTAAAGGGTTAGTTCACCCAAAAATGAAAATAATGTCATTTATTACTCACCCTCATGTCGTTCCACACCCGTAAGGCCTTTGTTCATCCTCAGAACACAAATTAAGATATTTTTGATTAAATCCGATGGCTCAGTGAGGCCTGCATTCAAAGCAATGGCATTTCCTCTCTCAACATCCATAAAGGTACTAAAAACATATTTAAAACAGTTCATGTGAATTCAGTGTTTCTACCTTAATATTATAAAGTGACGAGAATATTTTTGAATATTCGATTCGTAAGGCTCCGAAGCAGTGTTTTGAAATCGGCCCATCACTATATTTTCGAAAAGTTGGTATTTTGTCAAAAATATTCTTGTCGCTTTATAATATTAACTACTGTACTCACATGAACTGTTTTAAATATGTTTTTAGTACATTAATGGATCTTGAGAGAGAAAATGTCATTGCTGTTAATGCAGGCCTCACTGAGCCATCGGATTTAATCAAAAATATCATAATTTGTGTTCTGAAAATGAATGAAGGTCTTATGGGTGTAGAACGACATGCGAGTGAATAATAAATGACAGAATTTTTATTTTTGGGTGAACAAACCCTTTAATAAGATCCAAGCCTGCTACATTCAATTTGTAGAATGTTCAAGAAAGGGGAATCAATTAAGTTCAAGTTAAGATCATGGATGCTGATTGGTCAATACAGAATTCCTGCTGAGCTAAAAATGCCCATCATGCCTAAAGACTCCCTTCTGCTTTTATTTACTGAATGTCATGTGCAACTGACTGATTCTCTTTTCTGCAGATGAAATCTACCCTAAAGTGTACCACACCTGCTTCTTTATTGTCACCTATTTTGCTCCATTATGTTTGATGGTCCTGGCATACATTCAGATCTGTCATAAACTCTGGTGTCAACAGGTACGTAAGCATTCTTGACTTGTTAACACACCATAGTTAAGCCTAACTGCATTTCAACAGTTTATAAATGACAGTATTTTCCTGTAAATTCTGGCTCTTTTCCAAAGTGTAGTGAGCTGCTTAATGTCCCTGCCTACATGGGCAGCTGCATTCTAAGGTAGCATTGTAACTGAGATGGATCTTTTCTTACTAGGTTTTGGATTTGGTAACAGTATTAACAGTTTGACAAAATGTTAGCACAAAAACATTACCCACACATTGTTCATGAAACTTTTTTTTTCTTTCTGAAACTGAGCCTTTGTCTAATGTTTTTCAAATGTTGCTACTCATTTCAGATGTTCAGAGAACTTTCAAAAGTAACATTTCTATAATGTTTGCAAAATTAAACGTTCCCTTAAAGGTACAATATGTAATAATTTTGTCCGCTAGAAGCCTATTCAAAACAAAGGCGAGGCATGGTAAAGCATGGTACTTGCAAAAAATCAAGAAAATTAGATTTAAACAATGAGACAAAACGTGTTGAGTTATATAACAACAATTCATTTTCTGTCTATAAATATATCAAAACAGTTGTTCGCTTGTCTATTAAAATGTTTAATATATTAAAGCATCTTTGGTGTTTCCATGGTTTCTACAAAATCAAACCGGAAACCGAGGGTAACGCGGGTATGACGCCATTGACAGGCGACTCCTCACACGTCCCGGAGCCTTGGTTAAAATTGCAATTTTCTCACGATTTACAAATAGTTGGAAACATTTGGGATATTGTAAGTAATCAAGTGAACAAAATATATAACACTGGCCTAGTGGTTTTTGGATATTTTACTGCAAAAATATTACATATTGCACCTTTACCACTTGCATAACCAAGAAAAAAAAAAAACTGGTCATTTTGAGTTCAGAAATAACATTATCATAACTTAATTTCAATGCTAGCAAAATATTCTTAGAATGTACACCAGTCAGGCGTAACGTTATGACCACCTTCCTAATATTGTGTTGGTCCCCTTTTGCTGCCAAAACAGCCCTGACCCGTCGAGGCATGGACTCCTCTAGACCCCTGAAGGTGTGCTGTGATATCTGACACCAAGATGTTAGCAGCAGATCCTTTAAGTCCTGTAAGTTGTGAGGTGGAGCCTCCATGGATCGGACTTGTTTGTTCAGCACATCCCGCAAACGCTCGATTGGATTGAGATCTGGGGAATTTGGAGGCCAAGTCAACACCTCAAACTCGTTGTTGTTCTCTTCAAACCATTCCTGAACCATTTTTGCTTTGTGGCAGGAGCATTATCCTGCTGAAAGAGGCCACAGCCACCAGGGAATACCGTTTCCATGAAAGGGTGTATATGGTCTCAACAATGCTTAGGTAGGTGGTACGTGTCAAAGTAACATCCACATGGATGGCAGGACCCAAGGTTTCCCAGCAGAACATTGCCCAAAGCATCACACTGCCTCCACCGGCTTGCCTTCTTCCCATAGTGCATCCTGGTGCCATGTGTTCCCCAGGTAAGCGACGCACACGCACCCGACCATCCATGTGATGTAGAAGAAAACGTGATTCATCAGACCAGGCCACCTTCTTCCATTGCTCCGTGATCCAGTTCTGATGCTCACGTGTCCACTGTTGGCTCTTTCGGCGGTGGACAGGGGTCAGCATGGGCACCCTGACTGGTCTGCAGCTATGCAGCTCCATACGCAACAAACTGTGATGAACTGTGTATTCTGACACCTTTCTATCAAAACCAGCATTAACTTCTTGAGCAGTTTGAGCTACAGTAGCTCGTCTGTTGGATCGGACCACACGGGCCAGCCTTCGCTCCCCACGTGCATCAATGAGTCTCGGCCGTCCATGACCCTGTCACCGGTTCACCACTGTTCCTTCCTTGGACACTTTTGATAGATACTGACCACTGCAGACCGGGAACACCCCCACAAGAGCTGCAGTTTTGGAGATGCTCTGAACCAGTCGTCTAGCCATCACAATCTGGTCCTTGTTAAACTCGCTCAAATCCTTAAACTTGCCCATTTTTCCTGCTTCTAACACATCAACTTTGAGGACAAAATGTTCACTTGCTGCCTAATATATCCACCCACTAACAGGTGCTGTGATGAAGAGATAATCAGTGTTATTCACTTCACCTGTCGGTGATTATAATGTCATGCCTGATCGGTGTATATTTGTTAGCTGGGTTTTTTACTGTAGCATTTTTACAGTTAAATTGACAATTTTTCACAATGTTCACAAATCTTAAGTCTTTTGTATTCAATTTTGTAAACGTGGCAATGCAGACAGAATTGCTGTGCCATGACCCATAACGTACTCTGCTTTATCCCTGAACAGATTCCTGGGACATCATCGGTGCTTCAGAGGAAGTGGAAGTCGCTGCAGTGTTCAGCCCATGCCGTGGGCTCGGGAGAATCGGTGAAGGTGAGAACCAGCACGGTCTCAGCGGAGATCAAGCAGGTGAAAGCCCGGCGGAAGACGGCACGCATGCTGATGGTGGTGCTGTTTGTGTTTGCGCTCTGTTACCTGCCTATCAGTGTTCTCAACATCATGAAGAGGTAAGAAACATGACATGTGCTCAGTGTATGTCTGTCTCTGTGTGGACTCACAACGGCTGTCAAGAACATGTCTGGGTAACAAAGTTAAAAAACAGGAGATTATATTTCGCATTTTTAGGACCATTAAGGTTTTCTTTTGCATTGTGATGTTATTCTAATGCCAATTCATGACTTTTTGAGAGGGTTTATTGTGATTCTCATTATTCTCAACTGTGATCCACATTAGATTTTATTTTTTTTAAAAATGATTTTTATATCAGCATAAATGAAAGGCACACTAACATGAGTTATAAATATCTAAGTTAAAATACTATATAAAATATTTATGGTTTGGGTCACACTTTATATTAGGTGTCTTCACTATGTACTGTACTTACATCAACAAAATAATAATAATGTTATGTACAATGGACTTATTGTTTTGAATTGGAAAACAGTTGTGTTACTATTGAGCTGGATACAGGTAAAGTTAGAACAGATTTGGTGTATGGGTAGATTTAAGGATGGGTTAAGGTGTAAGGGATGGTCAACAGTGTAATTATAGGTGTAATTACAGCTGTAATTACATTTTTTTTTTTTTTTCAAATATTAAGTACAATGAAAAACATCAGTATGTACACAATAAGTGCACTGCATCTAATGATTCATTTAAATGTTCATACATTGTAGTTAAAGACACTTAATATAAAGTGGAGCCATTGTTGGTCATGAAAAGAAAGAAAGAAAGAAAGAAAGAAAGAAAGAAAGAAAGAAAGAAAGAAAGATCCTAAAACTTCATTTTCATTATGCAAATAATTTTTCTTTTTCCTTTTAATTTTGAGGTAAAAGTTGTCCTAGGCATGTTTTTTGAGAATCACTCCTCTATACTAAATGCTGGGTTAAAAACAACCCAAGTTGGGTTGAAAATTGACAAACTCAGCGATTGGGGTGTTTTAACCAGGGGTTGGGTTAAATGTTTGCCCAAACTGCAGGGTAGTTTTATTTAACCCAACTATTGTTTAAAAATTACTATATTGCTTGATTGAAATGAACCCAAAATATGTTGGAAATTAGCATATATTGATGTGTTTAATAAATTAACATTTATTAATATTTTAATGGATAATAATTAAACAATAAACATTTATTAAATTGCTTATTAATAAATGTTCACCTTTTGATTATTATTGTTGCCTCTACTAATTATGTCTGATTTTTAATTTTAACTGCCCAGCACTTTGGGCAAACATTCAGAAAACATTCGGCCATTAAAAAAAAAAAAAAAAAAAAAAAAGCAATATTAATACAAAAATGGGTCTTATGGTAATATAATACATTGTTATGAGTAATGTGAGGCGTTCTTTAAAGGCATGAGACCGACTGCTGAGATTATATCTGTTAATTTTTTGGCCCTTTGTAGTCTGAGTTCTGTTCAAACAAAGAATCTGTAATGAATTCTCATCTCAGAAAATGAATATAGCAGTTTGAGTCTCACTGTCTTTATTTCACCCACTATAAGTATTTGTAACTATATTTTTACATGGAAGAAAGCATAAATTGTGCTTGACTATCACAACCCAAGTGTTTTCTGGGTGTTTACCAGGGCTTTGCTACTGTATGTGGTTGTCAGATGTATGGTGCGATCCAACACGAGTGAGTCAGATAATCAATATAAATAATCTGTTAATTCAAAAATAGAAATTCTCAGGAGAAAACAAATGCAAAACATACCTTAAAGCTGCAGTCTGTAACTTTTTTTTTTTTGGTTAAAAATTATCTCCAAAATAATTTTTTGAGCAAGTACATAAACAGCCACTGTTCAAAACTATCTCCACTGTTCACAACGGTAAGATTGTAATAATGTTTTCTAACAAGATCTCCGGAAAAATTTACCTTATTTTTGCCCGACGTCTGTAAACAGAAAGCAAGGAGTCCCGGCTAGTAGACTATGTATATAGGATGCTGCTGGTACCGGATCATTTATAGCCTTTTCTAAGCTGAAATAATTTGTAATATGGCGGATGTCCAGAAAGATTTCTAACAAGAGTCAAAAGCAAAAGGTACTGGTACAGGGCTTATATACACTAAATTTCTGATGTTGTTAACATTAAAAGTGCGGTAATATAAGTCTAAGTGTCCCCTGAATTCGAGCTCAAAATACCCCATGCCGTTCATTTTTGCCCCTTTAAATCCCGTGCCCACAGCTCGCGCTTGCCTTACGTCACGTCTGTAAACAGAAAGCAAGGAGTCCCGGCTAGTAGACTATGTATATAGGATGCTGCTGGTAGCGGATCATTTATAGCCTTTTCTCACAGCAGCTGAAATAATTAAATGTACTGGCTGCCCTTGTCTAATTTTGATGGCGGATTGATTCACCTTTTCTTCGGATCTTTAAACAAATGAGATTTATATAAGAAGGAGAAAAAGAGTTTGAGACTTACTGTATGTCATTTCCATGACTGAACTCTTGTTATTTAACATCAGATAAATTCAATTTTTCATTGACTTGAACAATTTGAGAACAAAGTATAACAATAATAATAATTTGCATGGTTTGATGTGATATGACCCGTAATCACCATTGGCCATTTATTGTAGCTAATTATTTTTTCTCAGTTGAGTCAGACAAAAGTTCAGACTTACTGTTCAGATGATATTTTCCAGTGAAAATTCTTAGTGGCTACAGAAATTGAAATCTACAGGTAACAACCCACGTAAATATAATAATTACACATATAACTGCAATTGCAGGTTTCAAACAGAGATGGCGACAAAGAGGCAAAACTTACAGACAGCAGCTTTAAACTAAGGCGATAACCAATAGAGTCCAAAACCAAACAGGATGTATACTGTATGTACACAGGGAACCAAGCTAGACACAGGTGGGACTAATCAGTAACCAAGGTAACAAATGAGGAAGCAATAATTAAGGAGACGGAATCTATACTGAAAGAAAACACAATGAAACTAAATGTAAAAACTGACAGTGGTCAAAATAAGACATAGGTCCTTCAAGTGATTGTTCGCTCTTTTTCTCATCTACCAGGTGTCTGACTGCTTAGAAAAGTAATAACACCTCCCCTTAACCAACAAGCCACATGATGTGAGGTATCACTGATCATTCAGTAGCACAAATGGAGCACAATGGCTTATCCAGGGGTTAATGTTAGCAATCACTACTAATTACAGCAGAGGATATTTCCCAGGTGAAAAAAAGGTACACTTCCATAATGTACTTAAAGTGCTCTGTTTCTGCGCATGAATTTTGTACTTAATATACTACAAATTATTCGGTCCCACTTTTATATTAAGTGTCCTTAACTACTATGTACTTGCATCAAAAAAATAAGTACAATGTACTTATTGGGTTCATATTGAATTGCAAAACACTTTTGCTGCTATTGAGGTGGATACAGGTAAAGTTAGGACAGGTTTGGTGGTATGGGTAGGTTTAAGGGTGGGTTAAGGTGTAAGGGAAGGTCAACAGTGTAATTATAAATGTAATTACAGAAATTACAGATGTAATTACATGCATTTTTTTAAATATACTGTAAGTACAATGTAAAAAACATGTAAGTACACAATAAGTGCATTGTATCAAATGACTACTTTAAATGTAAGTACACAGTAGTTAAGGACACATATAAAGTGGGACCAATTGTTCTTTAGTTATTCTTAAGGTAATCTTAAGAACTAAGTGATCTAAGTGTGCTCAGCTTCTTCAGGGGAAAAAAAAAAACAGTATAGAATAATGTACAGTCAGATGGTCATTATAACAAATTATACTACAGGGCTGTTGAATGCTTGAATCTGATTGGTTGACGAACGTTCTAAGGTTTCAAAGTAGTTCCAGGCAGGTCTTGACCGCACTACAGATCTGTATCACTTCAGTTATTTCCAATGGCTTTAGAGATACAACAGCAAAAGAACCAAAACCCACAATGACACAGACCAAGCAAATAAATATAGTAAATAATGGGATAAAAACGTCAAATTATGTCCATGTTTTTGCCACAAAGTTGATGTGTTATTAACTTATTACATATTATTACATGCTCTCTTTCTCCCTCTCTCCCATTTAAATGCACACACACACACACAGTGCGGACAATCACTCGCTCAGAAACATGTTGTCTCTGACACTGCGTTGCGTCGTGGCTGCATTACCACCTCAGGCGTGCAGTATTTTTCTAATAAGTCAGCAGCCGTCGTCAGTTATTTCTTACATAAACCTGGCATGAAGTAGAAGGGTCTTTTCAGGGTAATTTTATTTTGCGATAATGATGATACTGACTGTATGTTGACTGTCCACTATCCCTGCTTAAAAAAAGAAGAAGAAATGAAATATTGAGTCCGCTTGAAATGATTTTAACATGAGAAGAAAGAAGGTGTGAAGTGTGACACATAACCCAATCTCTGCTTTGCATTCTGATCCACCAATACGTGTTTATTTGCAATAATGACATAATGCATCTTGTTTATTTCACAACTACTTTGAGTCAAATTAATTAGTTGAGTTAAATTATATTTTTTTGTGGATACGTTTAAGATGCTTTGCATGTATTAAGCTGAAATGAAGGTTGCAAATAAAATATTATTATTGAAATATTATTTTTTTTAAATCTGCTCCTTGTAAGGTTTGTTAGAGGAGAGTCCCACTGTATTTGAAATAAAGGCTTTATTTATTCAAAATGTTCTGTTTTTGACGGTTACATTGTTATGTGTTTGTCCATCTGTGATCTGCAGAGTATTTGGTGCTTTTAAGAACACCAACAACAGAGAGACTGTCTATGCCTGGTTCACCTTCTCGCACTGGCTTATATACGCCAACAGTGCCGCCAATCCAATTATCTACAATTTCCTCAGTGGTGAGTATTTGCAAAAGAGGCTTTGATATTTGACACCTTTCACTTCTGGTTCTGGAGACTCACCGCATTGCATATTTTGAGTTTCTTCCTTCTCTATACACCAGATTCAAATCATCATCTTGTTTGAAGAGAGCTGCGTGAATTGATCTGTTTGTATCATATAAAAGATATATAGATGACCAGAGTTCAGAACCAATGCACTGCATGTTTTTTCCTCCATCTGCTGGTCACATTAAGGCATTGCATTTCATTCCCTACACTGCCTGCAAACACACACAAGACTTCAAAGCTTTGAAATGCCGTTTGCCCTCCGGAAACATCCTGCACCTTTTCATTCCAAACGAGCAAACTAATTATTTCTTCATTAGCATTGCAATATTCTCTTTGTGCACCGTGGTACAGGTTTGATAACATTGAGTACATCATTACCTGGTCATTTCAAGGACGCTTTTGATATCATTTAGAGCAGTTTGGAGGATTCATTGCACCTACTGAAAATGAATGAATCCATTTTATCCCACCAGTTACATGGGGACCAACATTTTCATTTTGGGGGCAGAATATAAAATTCACTGCCTGAAATAAAGTGCAAAAAAAATTATCTTTATGGTACAACAGCTTATCAGGCAGAACCCTTAGAAGGACATCTTTGTATCTTATCTAGCCCTAAAAGGTGCTTTTTTTGGTACCTTGAAGTAGTAATATGTACCCAGAGGTGTAAAGTACTTGAGTAATTTTACTTGATTACTGTACTTAAGTATTATTTTTGGGTATTTTTACTTTACTTGAGTACATTTAAAAATCAATACTTTTACTTTTACTTGATTACATTTTTTGAGAAAAAAAGAGTACTTTTTACTCCTTACAATTTTATTTACAGTCAAAAAGTACTTATTTTTTGGAGATCACTTCATTCTATTTTCCTTTGCTATTACCAAACCAATTGAATTGCGCTGATGACCAGTTTAATTTAATGGTTATTTATTCAATGAGATTCATTTTCACATTCCATAATGTGAACCACAATGCACAGCACCTTGACCTCAAAGAATATCCACTAACAAGAAGTGACACTCAACAGAACGTTCCATTGCAACACCTGCGCCAGCAGCGGCCTTGCATTTCCGCCATTTTGGGGTGAAGGCGACTTGGCAGTCCACTAGTTTCTATGGCAATATCAGCTGCTTTGTTAAAAAAAAAAAAAACTTTTTCACAAAACCTTTTTGCTCTCAGTCAGTTTGGGTTAAAACTCTTTAAAAGATCTAGTATTAGTATTAGACTTATAAACACTGAATTAATACCGACATATGAAATTAAATTATGACATGCATCAGAAAAATTGGGAATGTTGGACAATAAATATATGAATATAACAGCTTGATTTTGCAGTGTTGTCTAATGTCCATTGAAGTAAAAGTGGGAATAATGCGATAACGGACACAGCAATGCATCATGTATTATAAGATCATTATGTTTGTAGCGTGATCCATTAAAATGTACAATATAGCTTATTTTAATTCAGACCTAGATATTATTACTATTACTCCACTAGGTCTGAAATATATTGTTCGCTGTAAATATGATGATCTTAAATGTATTAATTATTAATTTACTATTAATAAATGTGTAAAGTTGCATAAAATGGAAATACTCAATAAAGTAGGCTAACTACGTTACCTCAGATGGATGAATGGTTGGATTCCACAACTAGTAAAATAAAACATATATAAGACAATACAACATTTACTGTAGGATCATACAATTTACTGGTGACTTAATTTAAAAAACTGTTCTACTGTGCTTCTGATTTGGCAGTGAAATTCGCCGATTTTGGGTGCGTAAGATGTGAAGGATTCAATGCTCCAGTTAGTATTTTCACCCCATAATGGCGGCCGCGCTACCGGAGCGCCATCTAGTGGCTGTTACCTAAAAAGTATCAGAGTGTCACCTCTTGGGTTCTATACTCTTTGTTGACCTGGAAATTATAACAGTCAGTGGAAGAAAATGGAGGAAGTCAAAAATCAGCCACAGAATCAAGAGCACCCATGGCCAACAGTTCATCTGCTTCTTTGAAACAGACAACACATGAAGCCAGCAAATAGTTGGACGGATATCTGGCCTGTGTTTCAGACATCAGTGTTTCAGGCACTGCAGGAGTGATTTTTAGCCCCAAAAGAGCTAGGTTTGACACTCACAATTTTGAAAATCAGCTTCTGCTTAAGTTAAATCCGAGGTTTTGCAACTTTGAGTAGCATGTTGCATACTGGCATTAGGTAGTAGTCTTATAGTTTGATAATTAAATACAATTAAACACAAACAGTTCTAAAGGAGGATAAAACCTTGTATGTGGTTCATTCACTTCATGTTTTTAGAGATTAAAAGCTTAAACAAGAATCTCTAGTTTTCATTCTTGCTGTTACTTTTACTTTTTTAATACTCAAGTACAATTTTAATGTAGTACTTTTTTACTTTTACTCAAGTATGATTCTGGCCAGATACTTTTACTTTTAATTGAGTAAAATTTTCACTCAGTACTTGTACTTTCACTTGAGTAACATTTTTGAGTACTTTTTACACCTCTGTATGTACCCTTAAGGTACTACGATGAACCTTTTAGGAGTATATAAGCTTCAAAGATGAGTACTCCTCCAGTGACAAGCTGTTGTACCCCTAAAGGTACAATTTTTGCACATTTCTTCTAAGAGTACATAAAGTACTCCCATTTTTACATGGGTGATGTAAATACAAGACTAGAGGTATTTCAGTTTGCCTTTCTGAAAGATGATGTATGCGGTAAAGCATAAAAGGAAACCACTAAAATCAAAATCTACACACAAGTAATAAGAGTCATATAAGCATGCACACAGGAACACCTGTCACTTTTTTAATGATAATTTCCAGGTTTCATTTAAAACTACACATACACCCATATCTCCTCCATGGACAAACAAGAGAAAGGAAATTGAGAAAATGGTGGATGACAAAAGCTAAAATTGGATTAGGAGATTATGCTTTATGGCAGGGATTAACAAAATGTCAGCTCAAACTTCAATATTTTTTTGAAAAGGCATTTAGTTTCATTGAGCTGTCCACAAAGTAAAATGCATGCGCTCAATTATCTGTGAAAAAAGAAAAGAAAAGTGAGCTTTAATGGATTATTGAAATGCTTAAGTTTATTTTGGTAAGGTTCCTATTAGTTAATGCATTAACTAACATTAACAATGAGCAATACATTTGTTAATAGTATTTATCAATCTTTGTTAAAGGGTTAGTTTCACTAAAAAATTAAAATTACCCCATGATTTACTCAGCCTCAAGCCAGGTGTATATGACTATCTTCTTTCAGACTAACACAACTGGAGATACATTTAAAAACATCCTTAGTCCTCCAAGGTTTATAATGGTTGTGAATGGCTGCCCAAATTTTGAAGACAAAAAAATGCATCCATACATAAAAAATAAAAAAAAAAAAAATGAATCCATACGACTTCAGGGGCGTCGTACGTTGAATGCATATGGATGTTGTGCCAAGAGGCTTGTTATTTTACTTTATAAAGTTTTAAATAAGGACATCTGTCTTACACAAACGCATCGATTCACTTCAGAAGGCCTTTATTAACCCCCTGGAGTCGTATGGATTCATTTTTTTTATTTTTATGGATGGATGCATTTTTTTTCATCTTCAAAATTCAACTCAACTTCATTCACAACCATTATAAACCTTGGAGGATATAAGGATATTTTTAAATATATCTCCGATTGTGTTCATCTAAAAGAAGTCGTAGTCACCTAGGATGGCTTGAGGGTGAGTAAATCATGGAATAATTTTCATTTTTGGATGAACTAAGGGGCTATATGTAGAATTCAGGAATCCCTTGTTATTAGCAACACCGGTGGCTGTTAAGTGAACTACAGTGAACTTGTTAGTTCAAGGCATAGACTGTAACAAAAGGGAACTATGTTAATAAATTGAACCATATTTGAATTTATCCTCGCAGGTAAATTTCGAGAGGAGTTCAAAGCAGCTTTCATCTGTCATTGCTCCGGTGGAGATGACATACACAAGGAGAGAGTCAGAGCGAGAACCAGCACAGATAGCCGCAAATCCCTGTCTACCCAAGTAACCAATTTTGACAACATCTCCAGGATATCTGACCAGGCTGTGTAGCTCCGTTGTGGGAAGGGTTTGCTGGGTAAATCCTACGCGTGCCACTTCACCAGTCATGAACGCTGACTAGAAGAACACAGACGTGCCGTATGTATCGACCTGCCAGACTTATAGATGGAAGGATTGAATGGATCTATTAGCCACAGTGAATTACCCACACTTCTTGAAAATGACATTGTGTCTAGTGTAAGAGCACATGAACCTTCAGTGGAATTGAAATTTTTACCCTGCAAGGCAAGAGGTTATTTCTCTGCTATTTCACAGCTCGGCTGGGTACGCAGCAACAGGTGATGTACCCCATAATCCCCGGAGATGATGTGCATGAAAATAATGTCATGTCTTTGAAACACAATGCTACTGTGAGACTGCATTCAACTCAAGATTGAAAGGAAATGATGATAGAAGGGAAGGTTTTTTTTGTTTGTTTGTTTGTTTGTTTTTTAAAGGTGATATGTGTCATTTTTTTCAGTGTTAAAATATTTTTCCAATCTTATGTAGAGACAATGGTAAGCAAGCAATTTGTGGGTTACATTCTCTGAAAACACTCTAGCTTCCCAGAAACATTGCTCTGTTTGTTTGAGCATCTAACCAGCTGACAGTCATGTGAATTTTGGATGGTGCTATTTGTTTGAGATGCGTTCAGGTAGCCTGTTTGAAAACAAACATTATCTTTGCATGCATAAACTGCTTCAAGTACTTTTGAACAAAATTGATATTGTATATTTATTTATTTATTTATTGTTTCATGTTTAAACAATGTACAATTTGACATTTTGTATTGTTTCTCTAAGAATACCGTTTTGTCATCTTTTCAGGAAAAGCTTGCTTGGTAACACTTTACAATAAGGTTTCATTTGTTAACATTAGTTAACTATATTGGTTAACATGAACTAACAATGAACAGTACATCTATAGCATGATGTAATATCAGTCTCTGGTGTGTCCAGAATGTGTCTGTGAAGATTCAGCTCAAAATCCCCCACAGATCATTTATTATAGCTTGTCAAATTTGCCCTCTATTTGGGTGTGAGCAAAAACACGCCGTTTTTGTGTGTGTCCCTTTAAATGCAAATGAGCTGCTGCTCCCGCCCCCCTTCCAGAAGAGGGCGGAGCTTTAACAGCTCAACAACAACAAAGCTGGAGAATCTCACGCAGCCAAAATGAGGATTGTCAGTAACGGTGTTCAGCCTTACATTGTTCAAACCGGAGTCGACACTGATGGAGAGACTCAGGAAGAAGTTACAACTTTTAGAATGAAACTGGACGTTTCTGAATGGTTAGTGGATAAATTTATGTAGTTGCTGTGGAGTTGATTCAACTCATCCACTAGCATGTGCCGTCATGTTCATCTTTTGTGCAAATCCAGCGTTGAATTGACCCTCGTTTGTGAAGCAGTCCGGTGTAAAATGACATTTCTGTTAAACACAACTTCTGTGCTAGCATAAAGTAATAGAGAGCATGGAGCCTAAGGTAAAGCACATGGAAAGTGGAGCTGCTTGAACCGAAGAATACTTGTATTTTCTTCGTCTGCAGCTTTGCCTCAGTCAGTTGGTATCGCTCCCTCGTTCAGGAACATTTTTGAAGCAAATCCTGCTTTGTACTACTGTCCAAGGTTGAGAAAGCACTCCGGCTTGAAGTGATTAGCGCACACATGCAGGTTTTTTGCTTACTGTTTCTGGGGAATTTCCACTAAAAATAAAATAAATCCACTGCTCTCTTGTCTCCTCTGAGGCTGGGACTCTAAATGGTGTTCTGTACTCGGCTTAGAACTGGTTAGATCTGGTATTGTCATCGTCGCTTGCGAAAACAAAATGGCGGTGCCATTTTATAATATTATAATAATGCTGCGTTCCAGACGAGGTAACTTGGACGTGGGAATATCCTCAAATTAAATGTCCCACTTCAGACCTCAGTGAGTTACAGTCATCACGTCACGTTCACATGTTGACCACATGATGTCGCCATAACACAATGAGAGCATATTGTGTTTTTGAGGCAATTATGGCAAAAACAGAATAAAAATAGCATATGAAAAGCAAAAACGTATCATTACATAAACTTAATGTCTAATGTTAAAGTTTGTTTTTACGTTTATGCTCATTGGAAGCGGACTTGCCGACATCTTGGTAGTGACGTCAAATGATGCGTCTCGCTAAGGTCAGGGTTGATCGATGTACGCACTCCGAATGTTCGACTTTGAGTGGCGTTCCAGACATTATTTCCTAGAAGGAGGTGGGAAAAATCTATCTATATATATATATATATATATATATATATATATATATATATATATATATATATATATATATATAGCTAATTGATAGTTAATTTTAGCTAATGCATTAACTAATGAGACCTTATTGTAAAGTGTTAATGTTTACCCAGTCGGGTACTCAAAAAAAAAAAAAAAAAAAAAAAAAAGTTTACTTTAGTGTGAATTTCACAAGTTAAGTGTTTACAGATAAGTCTGTTTTATTTCCAAACATAGGCATCTCTGTTGTGTGTTGTTTTAGAACATTTATTTCTAATGGGGTTGTTTTGACGTTTTGCACAATCCAGCAGTAATTATTTGCTCTGAGTGTTTGCTTGTTGGGTCAGGAAGCCTGGAGCGCTGACTGCTTATTTGACTATTATTAGTGTGATGATTGCAGAGTAATAAAGGAGAACAATGGCACAATAACGCATCTTTGTTCAAGTGTGATAGACGCCAGGAGCACGAACAGGTGAACAGCATGGCAGAGAACTACTTATGATGTTGCTATCTCTCAGGTGCTTGCTTTGAGATCTTGTGTTATTTATTAAAAGTGTGTACCTGCTGCTACATATGCACCATTTGTTATAAGTAATTTAAGTAAATATATTGAGTGTGTTAATGTGTTTGAAATTATGTTTGTAGAGATGGATTCCAGTTTTACTTAAAAGATACACAAAGCCATTCATCATTATCTTTTTTTTTAGCATATATGTGAATGATCTCACACATGCCGACTTTTAAACGGTCACAGAAAAATGTACTTTTGTCTATGTGGGTGCAATCCAAAAATAAAGAAATAAACACTAGCAACACCAGTAATTGTGCATGATTTGCCAGCAACCAGCACTAACTAGCATGGAAATATTTGATGGTTTGAGTTGGTCTTTTCAAGGTTTTCTTGTGGAAGTTTTGTGGAACTTTTTTCAAAATTAATGCTAATTATGCTAGTTAGCATTGCTTAAATGGGAAATGAGCATGTTCTGATGTTCTTACAGACATTTATTAGGCTAACTCAAGCGTATACTTTGAAAATAACAGTGGTACAAAAAAAAAAAAAAAAAAGGCGATTACATGTGTTTTAAAGTTGACCTACCAATTTCACGTAGTTTTTCATGTTTTCGTTAGGCTTTCGCGTTCACAACGAGTCTTTCCGCCTGTCTCACGATGGTCCAGCCGGTCTGCCAGAGCCGCTGCGGGAGGAAAGTGCTAGTTAGTGCGGCTTAGGGGAAATGAGCACCCGCTCCGGTGTTCTTACACTTATTTATTAACTAAAACGTATGCAAATAACATTATTTTTTAAAACAAGTAAGGCGACTACATGTGTTTTAAAGTATACTGACCAATTTAAGGCTAGCCTACTCTTAGGACTCACGACTTGCGAGAGGAAAAGGGGAGAAAATGACCACTCAGATATTTTTACTGAAACATATTAATTAAAACATAACTTTATAGCTTGCAAATAACATCAGAATAAACATATATATATATATATATATATATATATATATATATATATATATATATATAATATATATATATATAAAAAGAAAAGTTAACATACCATACTCTTAGATTTTTTTGTGATTTTAGTTTGTGTTATTTAAGATAGCATTGCCGTATCAATTCAAGCCCGAGTCTGACGATGAAACGTCTGAAGTATTCAATCAACCAGAAACTGATTCACAATCACGACTGGAGTAGGATATTTTTCTATGGTAAGTTTGTGTTATTTATAAGATGTGATATACTTTATAAGGAAACTGTATCAGAATGCCAAGCGAAGCTGAAAACCTCTAACATACGATAAACATTTAGGCCAGATGTGTACAGACTTTTTCATCATAACTATTAGTAAAAAATGGCTAACGTTATATCATTGTTTGGCATTACAATGAGTGTTTACTGTTTACAGAGAGAATACTTCAACTAGTTAGTGCGGACTAGCATCCTAACATCCTATTACAACACAGATAGAGCTCCACTCTACTGTAATAATAAAAACGCAGTTATGTAATGTAAGCCAATCGAGCCTACAGCTATGTTGTAAACTCACACGTTAGCCGAGCACAAATGTGAATAGCTGATAATGCATTACACTTTGTAAACAATCCTCGATCATTACTCCAAGTAATAAGACAGACAAGCTGCGTTAATCGACACATTTTTAGACGATATTGGACCCACAACTGAATATCAGAACTACAGAAACGTGAGTTAGCCGGTTAGCAGGAGACATACAAAACTGAATTTTGAACAATCACTAGAAAATATAAACACCAGTTAACGAGTTTGTTTGCCCATATAATCTTTAGGGTATTAGGATAGCTAATTTGGCTTGCTGTCCACTGAGGAGGGGCTCGATGAAGCAGCTTCAACTCGAGCTCTGCTACACCCCCCCAGTGAATAAATATAGGATATGATTACATAGGGCAAGGTACCTGAGATGAAGGTGGAGTTTGGGGAGGTGGAGGGATGCTGAAACAGCTGAGACTGAAGAGAGGTAAGCAGCTGCTTATATACTCTGGCTGTTGATTGGAAGATTAGATGGGCTCGCTCCTCCCTAAATTACGTTTAGGAACTTCAATTATTAATCATTCTTACAGTTTGAGATTCAGAGGAGCAAGCTGGTCCAAATGAACTGGGCATTGATCCATATTTTAAGACCAAGCGTTTTGTGAATCCTGCGTTAAACTCACTGAGGTTTGAGTAGCAGTCGTCAGTAAAATGACGGGAACACAACAGAAGATTGAACTGCTGTATTGCTGAAATAATGAATTTTCCCTGGCGTCTGCATGCGCAATAAGTGGGCGGGCAATATGCTAATGTTTCACTGTGACGTCACAACGAAACGGCTTTGGATTCGTTTTACAAATGACTTGTTTAATTGACTCAGAGTCGACTCTTACTTTTGAGAGACAATAACTTTATATACGGTGCACTTTCAGATTTAAAACTTTGCAGGATGATTTCATTCACTTAGAGCTGTGTTACACACTACATGAAAGGTCATTTTCAAGAATCCATAATAGAAGCACTTTAAAACAAATGTCTGTTCCTCAGACAAAAGAGTATTTTTTGCTTTTTTGCTTTTTTACTATATTTTTGTCAGTAGCACTCATTTTTAACTTTCTAATAACTGCCTAAAATCAAACAGAGAACCAATGGCATTTATACAAATAAAATGGGTACAGAATAGCTCATGATTTTTCTTGTTTTTAAGTCATTTTGGATTTAAGTGTATGCTAAATCAATACATATAAATGTAGTGAAAGTAGCCAGTAGAAAGAAGCTTTAGGGTCAGTTTACATGACACAGTTTACTAAAAAATTGAAAACTTTTTATGCATTTTGGCCCTTTATTTACACTACAACGACATTTCGGAGGCCTGAAAATGCAGTCTTTTTAAAATGGGTTTCAAAGTGCAAGTTTTTGAAAACAATATAATTATTGTTTTTGTGTAAACCAGAAAAATGTGAATTTGTGAAAAAGGTGACGTCATGTGCATGCATATTACGTGTTCAGTTTATAGGTTCGTAGCATTTCTTTACAAAGTGACATCGCCAACTACTGGCCTGGCAGCAGAATAGTTTTTTTTGTTTTGTTTTTTTGCAGATCTGTGTGAACTGGGATCATTTTGACAATGTTCTCATCTGTATGTGTAAAACAAAGGAAAAACTTTCAGTTTTTAGTACATTGTTGTCGTGTAAACGTACCCTTACAGAAAGCAGCAAGATAAAGTAGTTGGCTTAATTCTGATTCTAAACCGCTGGCAGAAAAAGCTGAACAGTGAACTCTGTTGCAAGTTTCAACATTACCCTGCTGCTTAAGCGCTCCTGGGTAACAGCTTTACTATTTACACTATTGCCCAACACTACAACAGCAAAAATTCAGGACTTTTGACCTTTTGGGCTTGACTGATGCTGAAACTAAGATTAGTGGTGTTTGTTTAGTTTTAGATATATATAACCCTAACAATTCAATATGTCTTTAATATGAGCCACTGACTGAAGAACCGACCCTCATTACCTCATTACAGCGGCAGTGCAGGTGAGTGACATTCAACACAGAGCGTCGCACCTGAGGGATTATTCATTATCACCATGACGTCATGCCGGGGTGAATAGAGCGCGCTGAAGCGGAGCTGTTCACTCGCGCAGGTGCTTAACACTGATACTCCAACACCATCATACACATGAAGGCCATGAAAGCTGCTTTCCTCATTGGTGAGTAGAGGATCTATTTTAAGGATTAGTAAGCTTTTGACAGTTCAGGGCTTCATTGATCTTGTAAGTTCTTCTGATGGAGTTATTGAAATTGATTTCTCATGTGCTTGTGCCTGAACATTTGCCAAGTGTTTCTTTATCTTGCACTTGGAGTGAAACAGGGGCTAAAATCTGTTCTCGCATGAGGTGTAAGTGCATTACAATTTATTTTTAAAAAGAAAGTTGAGGATATGATGAAAAATTGTGACACCTAAAAAAAAGTCAGATTCCCTTTCTTCTACATTCTAAAAAATATATACAAATATCAAACCAAAAATTGTTCAGACATTTTTGATATTTTTGATATATTTTTACTAGTGGGTGCAGGACACTATAGTTCATTTATGTAAGTGAGGATAGCTCTTTATTGGAGTACATTTTTACATGAAAATACTATTTCAGTCTTTCTACTTCAAAATTTCATGTTTAATTCAGTGTGTTACTTGTGGTTTGTTTGTAATTATGTATGAAATTTACAAGCAAGTTTTGAAGTGAAAATTGTTTCCCAAGTCCTGTACCATTTTGTTTTTTTCAGTGCACCAAAGATAAAGAACATTTTTAAATTGTAATGGATGATAAGGATCATGAGGTTTTGTATTGCTGTCATTTAAGCAAATGGGATGCATCAAATACTGCAAAATCATGTCACATTTTCACTCAGTTTGTATACCTTACAATAGAACAAATATTTTCAAGGAAGCATTTTTACAAGAGTTTTGGTGCCTCCATGTAGAACAGGTAGATTGTCATTTCTCATTGCATTAAGAAAGAGCCAGTTATGAAAGTTATTTTCTGTTCCAGCGTCTCATCTGCTGTACCAGCTAGTTTGCATTGACACATCAAGAACTCCAGACTGCACTTCACACATGGATGCTTGTGTTTCTCCACGCATCTGCAGAAGTGAACAGGCTGTCCTCAGAGATATCTGTAATTATAAAGGTACAGGATTCTTATTAAAGCAAACAGAATGTCATCCATAATGCAACCAATGACTTTGTTTAATGTGACAGGAGCGGGGTTGGCTGGTGGCATGGGGTTAATAACTGGGTGCTGTCACAAAAACCGACAAAACCTGAATGTTTGCTCTCTTGATTCATGCTCGTTGATTTTGTCAAGGCATTAAAAATTAAAGCTTTTGAGGTGAGTGGGGGAGGCTGGCTCACTGGTAGAGTATAAGAATAATTCAATTATATATAGCACATTTGAACATCACTTCTGCATACGCAACTAAAATTAAAAGTAAAACCATTCTTGAAATAAAATAAATGTTAAAAAAATGAAAATAAAATATTAAACACTTTTTTTGTTCACACAATTTTTTATTAGTTCAACTACTTGCCAAAGCAACATTTTCTCATTTTAATATAGTTTAACTGGATGTACTTAAAGACTAAAAACTGAAATAAAAATCAATAAAAAATACATAGACATATTTTAAAAAACTCCTAAAAATTATAAAAACACAAACTAAAATTAAAACGGAAAACAAACATTTATAAAACCTATAATAGTATCTCAATGATACTAAAATTACACTGACACACAGACATACTGTACATGCTATACAGGATTATTAACCACTATAAATCTATTATGTTGTCATTTCAACTGAGTTTGGTTATTCTGAGATATTCAAAAAGAGAAATTAATAAGACTTTATGATAAGGTCCTATTTATTAACATTAGTTAATGCATTTGTTAACATGTCATGAACTAACTATGAGAAATGTTTTTACACCATTTATTAACCTTTGTTAATGTCAAACCCTGTCTCCTCTGTCTTGTGAAACATCCCATCACTGCGATGGCAGAAACTGGATTAAAGCGCAATAGCCTTGAGCAAACCGCATGACTCAAACTGTGGCCGTATGTGCAGCGAGGGAAGAAAAGAGCGCTAGCTTGAGGGGACGCTGAAGTTGTTTGTTGACTGTGCTTGAGTGTGTGGCCTCAGGGAAGCAAAGGGGATAACAATATATGAGATCATCAGTCCATATTCACATATGATATTGACTGTCATGTTGATACATTTGACCATAATAATAGTTTCGAAAAACCATTGACCACTTTAGAAATCATAGACTTTATAAACAATCAATATTTCAGCAAATACAATAGCTATTAAAAATTCATGAACGCATTGAATGATGCAGATGAATGGAGTTCACCCGTTAAGAGTTCGCTCATGTCAAAGCTGTCATGTTGAAAGTTCTTCTAGTAAAGGCTGCTTTGCTCTCCTTTGTCTCATTTCTTCTCTGTGGAAAGATGGAAGCTGCCACCCGACTGACGCAAAGGTCTGTAATGCCACACTTCAGATGATGCTAAGCCGCTCACCTGCGTTGGGAAAGTGTGTGTGTTCTGAGCCGGATCCATGCGGCAATCTACAACAGCTGTTCTCTCAGTGCCAGCGTCGCTTGGGTATACCGTAACACATACTTTAAATATTGCAATATAAATAATGAAAACATGAAACATCTGTGGCATGCTGTTGATTACCACAGCCAACAATTTTCACTCAATTCCCTCAGTAAAAACAATTAAAATTGTCATGTACAGTAATGCACTTGTCTAAAACAATGTATATTTAACATGCAATGCCAAGTCAGTTTTATGTAGTGACTTTTACATTGTTTCAAAGCAGCTGTTATGTGTACATGTGTATATGAAGGCACAAGGACGAAGGAGAATACGTGGAGTAGAATTTAATCAAAGGAACAGACAGGAACTCAATATACACAAACATCAACGCATAAACGAGAACAGACAAGGAATGAAAGAGAACACAAGGTATATACAGACACGTGACAAACAAAGGGAACTTAACAAGGCACAGGTGAATGAAATGACTAGTTAAACAGAATGTGGTAAACTAGGTCAAACTAAGGAAAACAGTGGACATGTAACAGATCGTCCAACTGGGGAGGGTGGGTTCTGGAGGAGGGTGAGGAGAAGGGGGCGACAAAACAAAATAAAGTCCAAAGAATTAGTCCATGGGGGAGTGGAGGGTGGGAGGAGCCAAGGGAAAGCCAGGAGCAGGAGGAGCCAGATGTTACCCCAGAAGCCAGCCAGGATGAGGCCCCAGGGTGGAGTCGCAGGTGGGAGGAGCCATGGTGGAGTCAACTTGGTGGCAGACGACACCCTGGGGACGACCAACGGAGATGCAGCTGGAGATGGAGACCCAGATGGAACTGAAGAGCCGAGGAGCCCATGCGCAGCCGATGGTCCTGGAGACCAAGGAGGAGCCATGGTGACGACTGTCAGAGGATGAGGCGGACATCCAGAGGACAGAGGCTGGAGGTGGAGCTGGAGGGAAGGCGGAGCCAGACGGAGCCTTGGTCAACGACTGACCAAGGCGGAGCCGGAGAGATGAGGGAGCCCGGAAAAGCCGTATGGCTGATGGTGTCCGGTGGAACCGAGGGAGGGAGGAGCCAGGGTGGAACCAAAGCGTTGACGGGCCGTGGTGGAGCAGGGGGCACAGAGGCTGGAAGTGGAGACAGGGGATCCTCTGAGTGAGATGGAGCTGGTGGCCTGAAGACGCTAGACATCTCTACCTGGCATGTTGTAAGATGTAGAGCGGCTGAAGGTCAGTAGCGATGGTGGGGCTGAGGAACTGGCTGAAGAAATGGGTGAAAGAGGAGGCGAGAGAGGGAGGCTGGGTGGGCATACAGGGAATTCAGGAGACGTAGGAGATACAGAGAATGCTGGAGAGTCAGGAGAAACTGGAGAAAAATAGCCCTCAGGAGACTCAGGGAACACCTTAGAATCAAGGGAATGGGAAATCACCTCTCCAAAAAAGTCAATTAAGTCAGCCTCAAAAATATCTTTCAGTTCCTCAGAATATTTGCCAGGGGTCATCTCAACTACAGCGGTGGTGTTGTGGGCGGAGCTTTCCTCCCAGCCCTCGAGCTCCACAAGCACTCCCTAAGCGTCGCACAATGTTACCGGCTCGCACACCTGGTCAGAACCTTGCTGTGAGGCGGGCTCCGGGGGCAATGGTACCCTCTGACCTTGTCCTCGGTCTGGCTCATCCATCGCAGCAGGCTGGCCTCCTCGGTCTGCGGTGGGCACGTGAAGCATCTCCGTTGCGACGTTCATTGGTGGTGGCTGACTGGCCTCTGGCAGAAGACTGGGGCTGGTGGCGAAGTCATCCTCCGCGGGGCTGACGGTGAAAGGTGAGTTGTTAACCACCAGCACCCACTCCATGAATGCGGCAAAATCCTTCTGAGGACCGCTCCCTGGGAGGTGTGGCCGGGACCACTCGCTTAGGCTGGAGAAGTAAAACAAGTAGAGCGAGCAGTCGGGAAAGTGTGTAAGGCACGCCAACTCCAAAAAATCCCTGGTGTGTAATTCCAGGGAACAGTCCCTCTGCTCCAGGCATAGAAGGGCTACTGCAGGGTCCATAGTGACGGAGGAGGGGAAAAAAACAACACCGCAAAACCTGTTTTGGTCCGTTCTACTGTTACGTGTACGTGTGTATATGAAGGCACAAGGACGAAGGAGAATACGTGGAGTAGAATTTGATCAAAGGAACAGACAGGAACTCAATATACACATCAAACATCAACACATAAACGAGAACGGAGAAGGAATGAAGGAGAACACAAGGTATATATACACGTGACAAACAAAGGGAACTTAACAAGGTAATTAACGGGGCACAGGTGAATGAAATGACTAATTAAACAGAATGGGGAAAACTAGGTCAAACTAAGGAAAACAACAGTGGACATGTAACAGCAGCTTTGCAGAAAATAAAAAAAAAACACCTTAATATCTTATTGTCCACTTTGAGCAGTTATGCATGTGCATCCATTGTAAGTGCATTACTGTAAACATGATTTTTGCTTGTTTTTACTAATTGAGGGTTGAGTTGTTGTCTGTGGTAATTGACAGCATACCAGGAGTTTTGGGTAGGACTGTTTGTTCATTCTGTGAATCACACATACGCATGTTTGAGAAATTAATGTAAGATCAAATGTAGGACAATTTCTATGCAACATTTTATAAACCCCGTTGAAAATCCACTTGACCTTTAAGGGATTTTGAAGAATCTGCTTTCAGCTCTTCTCCATACAAATTAGAGTGACTATGGCTGTCAAGCCCCCAAAAGGACACAAAATAAATTAAAAAAAAAAAAAAAAAAAAAAAAGAAGGAATCATGAAAGTGTCATAAAAGTAGTCACTATGACTTGTGCACTATTCCAGATAACAAAAAAAAAAAAACTTATAAGAACATTCCCATTAAGTTTTCAAAAAGTTATTTCTGTTCAAATGTTTTTAAATATTCAAAATGTCCAGTTTTTTTTTTAATGTGTTAAAGGGATGTTTTCCCCAAAAATGAAAATTCTGTCATCAGTTACTCACCCTCAAGTTGTTCCAGACCTGTATGAATTTCTTTCTTCAGCTGAACACAAAACAAGATATTTTGAAGAATGTTGTAACCAAACAGGCCCCAATGACTTCCATAGTATGAAAAAAAAAAAAAATAATAATAAAAAACTATTGAGGTCAATGGGTCCCATCAATTAAGAATATTTCTTCTTGGTTACGAGAACGTTAGAAGAACATTCCATTCTATCATTTTGAAAACATTCCGAGAATGTTCCCTGTTAAGCCGGGGACACACCTAACGATCTGCTGAAACATTCTAAGACTGAACTAAACACACATACCGATTGTTTCCTTCGACTGGAGCCGATTTATATACTCACACATGGAATTTGAACACCGACTGTAATCGCAGACTGAACGCAACTGGCTCTGACTGGACACGTTTGAGCGCGATCAGTCATAAGTATCAATTTACATTCATAATTGGCCTTACAATCGTTAAGTGTGTGCGCGGCTTAAGCTGATTAATCTAATGATTAAATGACCTTCTGAGAATAAAAGTTTTCTCCTCAGATTTAGTTAAACCGTTATACATAATATTCCAAACATTTGGTTTTAAGAACATTTTCTATTCTATTTCTATTCATTTTCTATAACATCAGGTCACACTTTAATTTAGGGTCAAATTCTCAGTTTTATCTAACCATTAATTACAACTTTTGCTTATTAATAGTTAGTAAGGTAGTTGTTAATTTCAGGTGAACTCAGTATTATTTCAAATAGGGCCTACACTGTTTAGAAGTTAGTTGGGCCGATAACAACAACAAACGTGTAACCAATCAGCATTAGGGGGCGTATGACGGTCGAGGAGAGAGAACGAGCAAGAGGGAGATTTGAAAATAAGAAAAAAAAAAACTGAACGAGAGATGGAACACAATACAAAAGAGCTCAAAAGAATATCACTGGAATGAAGGTTTATGACTGGGCAAGCGCTTTAGGACTCGCGTTTATATTAGAAAAGCTTTCCAGCGCTGGAGAGAGCTAAGAGGGAAGGACTGAAAACAGACGTGGAGGCTGCTTTGATCCCGCTACTCAAGTAAGTAACACTGGGTTTGATTGTCTGGAGCTGCTGTGCTGTTTGCGACTAACAACAAACTCTTGTTTGTATTTACTCTTGTGTACTGTACATTCATTTTTTGTGCTTCCTCGTCGTTCGTTCATCATCTGCGCTTTATTTTTCGTGAAGCATTTTGTTGTGCGTCAGCTGTGATAAACTGACATCCACTAGCATTGCATCTGTAACAGCGGCCAGATAGTGAGAGTTCTGCTGTTAAGCGTTTGTGTTTAGCATCATTGGTAGTGCGTTCGCCTCGCATGTCAGCAGCGATTGGGAGGTTAGGATTGGAGAGTGAGTTTTGGAGTTGGAGCAATGAAGAGAGGGGTGGGTTTGTTTGGGTTGATTTCAAATATCAACAGTGTTCAACAACGAATTTGAGAAATCGCATACAGCACCTTTAAGTTTAGATATTAGCTAATAAGCAACTAGTAATAGTGAGAATAAGGCAGTAATATGTGCTAATATGAGCCAATTTCATAGTAATATGCATGCTAATAAGCAACTAGTTATAGTAAGAACTGGATCCTAAACTAAAGTGTGTTTAGTGAACTAAACATTCATCAAAGAGGACTAATATCATATGGATTTTCCATGAACATTATTGTTACACTGTTTTCTGCTAACATTACAAGAACATTCAGCAAATATTAATAACATCATAAGGACATTCCTAGAACATTGTTCTAAAATGTTTCATCTGAAAATTATGAGAACATACATCAAGTACAAATAATATCATAAGGATGTTCCAAGAACATCATTCTAAGTACATTTCCTCTAAAATTATAAGAACATATATCATATGTTATAACACTGTTCCAGAAACATTATTTTAAGAATGTTTTGTCCTAAAAAACTATGGGAATGTTAGCTGGGATATTCCAAGTTTCTATTCCAAGGAACTCAAAATTGACCTGGTGTTGATGCGTCGCTGGATCATTCTGAATTCAAAAGAATTCTGAGCTTTGGCAAAAGGAAAGATTATCAGTGAATAGGGACTTACATACAGGCTTGGGATGGCATGAGAGCGAGTAAATGCTGACAAAATTCTCTTTTTTTTGTGTCTATTTTAACTATTCCTTTAATGTTTTCCAGCTAAAAAAAACAAGCAACTTGAGGCAGAATGGAAAGTCAGTGGTAAGATCTTAGTCTGTACATAGAGCACCAAAGCCTTTTATAAAATGATAACTGCATGCATGCTGTGATCCCCTCATTGGACACTTTCATTCCCTCAATACAGTACACCACACAAGCAAATCCTGTCTTGAAGAGACAGTGGCTTGTCTTGGGGAAGAAGCTTGTAACAGACGGATGGTGCCATTTGTCCAGGAGTGCAATGCATACCAATGCAACCCCAGCCAGTGCAGTCAGGCAATGAGGCAGTTCTACTCAGCTCTTCCTCACAACGTGGCTGAGAGACTGGTGTTCTGTGACTGTGACGGAGAAGACCACGAATGCCAGGAGATGAAGGCTTCCTTACACTCTGGATCCTGTGTGAGCGACCAGTCGCAGACACCCTGGACTGCCTGGAGGCGCTGGACAGCTGCTCTGAGGATTCATTGTGCAGGTTAGCCCTGAACATTGATGCCAAAGCATTAACAACATGATTTACTCTAGGAATGTTAGTAAAACAACATTTCTATCAACCAATTATAGCGCTTCTCCCCAAACTAATTTTTATTAGTTGACAAGTCACATTTTGGGATGCCCGGTTATTTCGATAGTCCACTTTAAACATTCTACTAACTATAAGTAACTTTGCAACTACATGTCAACTAGCAGCCATTAGAGTATTAGTAGACTGTCTGTTTAATATCTGCTAACACTTTATTTTGATGCTCCCGACAGACATTCTGACTATAAGTAACTTTGCAAGTACATGTCATCTTATTCCATTAACCCAAACCTAACAGTGTACTAATACTCTTACGAGAGTTAGTTGACATGTAGTTTCAAAGTTACTTATAGTTAGTAGAATGTCTAAAAAAGAAAGAAAGAAAGAAAGAAAGAAAGAAAGAAAGAAAGAAAGAAAGAAAGAAAGAAAGAAAGAAAGAAAGAAATTTCTCACCAATCCAAGTTCACATAAGAGGTGAGTATTTTGCGGTATTCCAATAGTTGTAGAGTAGAAATTCAACATGAAGTGTTCCAAACCATAACAAGGCACCAGTTCAGGCAAGAAGGAAATCATCAACAACAGTGTATAACACAAATTCAAATCATAGACCAGATGAAGTGTCCTTAATGATTGATGAATGAGGCCAAAAGAGAACCCTTATGAGTACCCAAATATGCAAAACACATAACAAAATATACAATTCATAATCATAACAAATATAGGATTACAAAATATATACAGTTGCTTGAATAAGTATGGGAAGCACTTGCAGAATCTGTGAAAATGTGAATTATTTTAACAAAATAAGAGAGATCATACAAAATACATGTCTGTTTGTTTTGTTGTTGTTTTACAGTACAGTACTGTATTAACTGTATTTTTGTATTTAGTACCCAGGGTAAGATATTTTACATAAAATATGTTTACATAAAGTCCACAAGACAAAACAATAGCTGAATTTATTAAAATAACCCCGTTCAAAAGTTTGTGAACCCTTGATTCTTAATACTGTGTGTGGTTACTTGGATGTACCACGACTGTGTTTTTTTTTTTTTTTTTTTTTTTTTTTTTGTGATGGTTTTTCATGAGTCCCTTGTTTGTCCTGAGCAGTTAAACTGCCCAATATTCCTCCAGGTCATCGCTTCACCTCCATTCATAAATCCTCTCCCTTGGCCTCATGGGATAGTAAAGTGTCCATCGTATGCATAGTTCAGAATCTCAACACAAGTAGTAGGTCATCCAGGGGCTTTTCGCCCACTCTTTTACAAGTACTGTGAATTCTTGCTCTTCCTCATCTACTTAAGCATCTTAGGAAGTTTCCTTTAGCACTATCAGCTTTGGATTTCATTGCTGCATTGGAACAATATCTATTGTGAAAAAGATTAAATTGAATTGAGTAAGTCACTCAGAAAAGTATTGTAAAGTAAAATGATTCTCCACACACAGTAGAGTCCAATGTGGCCACTGGCCAGTAAGTGTGAGATGAAAAGAGTGCAGAAATCAAAAGACACTTATCTCTATTGCCAGATTCATGCTGCTTGCAATGTCTTAAATTGTTGCAAAAATGCCCTGTTCCATTCATCTTTGATTGATTCATGTCATATTAGTATAAATCATGTTTCCTTGCTGAAAAGACCAACATGAATTTACATTCTGGCCTAGGATTGAAACATACAAAATGTAGGCAAAACGTGACCATGAAGGTTGAATCCTAAACAAAACCCTTACGGGTGGGTGAGCAAATCATGCAAAAACCTACAAAGGAGATGGTACAAGTTCATACAGACCTGCCTCAAATTTCCCAAATTGTGAAATACTCACAGATTAAGAGTGTGTTGGTGTAGATGTGCTGTATAGCCAGATGATAAAGCTGGTTGACAAGCATGGTGTTTCCGGTTGACTGGAGAACTTTTAGGTAAGTTACACTCATGGTTGATGCCGCTGATTAAAACCAACTCTTTTTTCATTCACAGGCAGTTATTTAACAGGTACCTATCCAAATGTTACGTGGCAGAGGACTCTGCATATGATTTGATGAGTGACTGGCTAAATCTTCTAAACCCTGACAACTTTCTTGGGGAAGACCTCCAATGCAGGGTGGCTTTTGTGGAAACTATGGGTTCAGTACTTCATCACCCCTGTACCTGTGATGGATTACATCATCATGACCAATATAAGTGCAATGAGCTGAAACAGATTTTCCAAGACAAGTCCCTCTTCAGTAAGTACTTTCAGAGGTCATTGACTTGTTTAACTGTATTCTATTGCTGGCATAGTCTCATTGTGATTGATGTATTCTGATTTGACCACTCAAATCATAGAGCTCTCAAGAACCAAAGGAAATTTCCGACATGGAGAATTCCATGAATCAAACATTGGGCGACAACCAACCAATACACCAAGTGCTGATCTGAAGCGGTTAGGTGGTGAAACTGTCCGACATGGCCAATCCGATGATTCAAGCAATGGGCAACAACAAACCAATGAATCAAGGGTTAAGCAGCAGTGGCTGAGTGGTGAGTTGAGTGGGGTTTGCCTTAAACGTGCACTTTTCCTTTTACATTACATTATTGTTGATGTAAATAAACATATTGTTTTTGTTTACCAGATCAACTGTTGTACCTACTGATCTATATCTCTGCATTAATGGTGGTGGTGTTGTTCATTGTCAGCCTTGTTTTGCTCAGACTGAGGTAAGTTGTCATTGGTTTAATGCATTATAATGCACACCAACTAATGTAGAGAAGAATTCTTTACCCAATCTTCACTTAATTATATAAGAATTACGGTCACACTTTAGATTAGGTCCAATTCTCACTCTTAAAGGATTAGTTCACTTTCAAATGAAAATTAGCCCAAGCTTTAGTCACCCTCAAGCCATCCTAGGTGTGTATGACTTTCTAATTTCTGATGAACACAATCGAAGAAATATTAATAAATATCCATCCAAGCTTTATAATGGCCGTAATGTGCTACCAAACGAGTATGAGCTGAAGGAAGTGTCTCCATCCACATCTATCCGTCATAAACAGCAGCTCCGGAGGGTTAATAAGGGCTTCTGAAGCGAAAAAAAAAAAAAAAAAAAAAAAATCCATATTTAACAGGTTATGAAGTAAAATATGTAGCTTCCGCCAGACCACCTTATTCAAATTATGGAAAAAACGGAACTGGCGTTGCGTCAGTTGTGGATGTGGATGGAGACACTTTCTTCAGCTCATACTCTTTGGTAGCACATCACTGCCATTATAAAGCTCGGATGTGTCGGGATATTTGTTAATATTTCTCTGTTTGTCAACGTCAGAAACTACGTCAGAAACAATCTAATAGAAAGTCATATACACCTAGGATGGCTTGAGGGTGAGTAAAGCTTGCCGTAATTTTCATTTGAAAGTGAACTGATCCTTTAACAAACTATTAACTACAACTTTTGCTTCAATAAACTCCTAATTACTGCTTATTAATAGTTAGTTAGGTAGTTGTTAAGTTTAGGTATTGGGATAAAGGGATATAGAATAAGGTCATGCAGAATAAGGCATTAATATGTGCTTTATAAGTACTAATAAACAGCCAATATCCTAGTAATATGCATGCTAATAAGCAACTAGTTAGCGAGAATTGGACCCTAAACTAAAGTGTTACCACAATTACTAATGATTGTTTTTGCCTTTCGTTTAAGGAGAATACACCGAGCTGCTGATAAACCAACTTTTGAGGCCCATCAGTCAAAATCTCTAATGTTGTCTTCTGTTATTATTTGAGTAGTTTGATAAAATTCTGGTTATATTCCTGATACTTTGCACATTGTAGTTATATATTTATATTTCACTGTGAATTGTAATGAAAAAAGAGGGGCAGAACATGATTTTACCTACAGGGAATTGATAGGATTGTGAAAAGTGGAAGATTCCCTTTTTGGGAACTGTGATTGTGATGGAGACTGATGGTCGAGTTAACCAGAGAGAGCATCCCAAAGGTGACATTTCTTTTTCAACATTTGCAATTATAGCCGTAACCTTTATTACATTAAAGGGGTTAAAACATGAAAACAATTATTTTCTTGACATATAATTTATTTGACATATAAGAGATCATTGCACACACACACACACGCAAATATATTGTAATTTTCATACCTGAAACAATTCTCCTCACTGCAAAAGAAACCATGCCAATAAACCAATAAATGTGTTGGGCTTTGTGTAGTTCAGTATTGCACAATATTGTTCAATATAGCTATTTTTTTGTAGTGTGCTACTCTGGTTCTGTTTCAGGGCATAAACTATAAATAAAGTGTTAATGAGCAACATTCAGAGTCTCTGATCTCAGTTCACTCATTTAACTTTATTGAGTTATGGAAGATGAATAGCCAGCATGAAGAAAGCCTCTGATAAGAGGTCATGTATGTTCTTGTCTTCTTCGGCCCATCTGATATTCATCAGGGAACATCAGTCTGTCCTGTCTCCATTCCTGCCGACACTCGACACCTCCATCCAGATGTTTTTAAGTCTAATGATGTGTTTCCTGAACCCCAGTGTCAGGACCACACTAAATCACCATTAGGAACTTCACCACAGACATTAATGAGACGTTTCACCAAAGTCTGTGTCTTACCCCTCATGGTTAAACTTTTATCACAGAGGCTTTAACAATGTTGAAGATGAACATGCTTTTTCATAAACTCACTTATATTGATGTATATTTAACAATATGTCGATTGCATATTATTATACATTAGTATTTTATTACAAAAAATTTAATTAACATTTTACGTCAAGCTTGTATGCGTTATAAAAATTCTCGATAATACTATCTTTAGGGTGTTTTATGTAGTAGCTAATTAGCATGCATATTACTAGAATATTGGCTATTTATTAGTACTAATGCCTTATTCTGCATGATCTTATTCTGCATTCTTAATCCTACCCAATACCTAAACTTAACAACTACATTACTAACTATTAATAAGCAGTAAATTGGGAGTTTATTGAGGCAAAAGTCATAATTAATAGTTTATATGTGTTCCCTATACTAAAGTGTTACCAAATTTTCTTATAATATACTGTAATGAATCATATTTTTCATAATAGAGTATTAATCTTAATGGTTAATCTTAGAGTATCTATTCATGGTTGCACCTTATGCAATATAACATATAACATAAGGTATAGCCAAAAATAACAATGGTATTCATGAGAACAAAAATACATTGTGATGCATATCTTTTGAAAAGCAGTATGCAGGCAGCAAGTAAACTCGTACCTTTCTACATTATATCGTTGTAACTCCGTGTGCCTAAAACTAAATTGCACCAAAGTATTGTAAACGCTTGAAAAAAATCAGCCACACTTGGGCAGAAAATTAAGAAGAGGACAGGTGTGAAACAAAAAAGACAGCGAGAACAGCAAGAACGCAGAACGCAGAAGAAAATAAATGAAATGTACACATCATTTTGCTATGTCAATCTAATAGTGCATTTTCTATAATAGGGTTGGCCCTGCTTTCACTTGTTAAATCACCTGGGATTGAGTTGGTACAGTGTGCTGTAATAAACAGCTGCGTCCATCTGTTTGCTTTCACTCATATACACTTGAGATTGAAAAGGGCTGAATATCTATTACCTTCTCAAATATAGGCAATATACATGCAAACAGAGTGCTGGTTTAACACTCGCCCAAAACAATTAGAGCACTCGATAAACATGGCATGGAGAGAAGGGTAAATTATAGACCACGACACATCAAGTCAAACATGTTTACATCCCACCTGTATTTAAACTAGATCTAAAGAAATACAGAGATGGAAGCTGTCAGTCAAAAGTAGGTTGTTTTATTCATCAAATTATCTAACATAATACACATGCAACCTTTGCAAATAGCTTCCAAACATGTCCAATTTAGACAACTATAATAAGGCAGGTTAAAAAAGATATTGGTAAAGATATGTGATGTTAGTACAAAGACAGCAAAAAAAAAGGACATTGTCATAGATATTGAATCAGACATTGTTAATGCTCAAATGATTTGCCTTACATTTATAAAATGGCTTTTATAGTTCCAGCTCGCAGTATTCGAAGTGCAGATATACACACACCTATGGCTGCACATACTACATTAATGCGATTTAAAGCAGCATATGCAATCAAGCTACTTGATGGAAGAATTTATTATTTTGGTTAAACCTACAGATTGAATACTAGTGTCTTTTATCATATTTCTGTAGATGTTTTTCTAATACTGTGAACATGACAGTTTATGATGCACACTCTTACTGCTTTCGACCTGCAGTGACCTCTCTCTCTCTGCAGTATAATTGTATTGAGCAGGATATGAATCAGTGAAGGAAAAAATTAATTACTCTCACATGTAGGGGGTAATAAATGGAGGACATTTTCTTGGCTATCTACTTGTAGTATTTTCTTTTTGACAGAAAAGGCATAGGCTAGATGTTATAGATGGTATAGATGGTATTAAGTCTGAAACCACTTGTGAAATGTATTAATTTTTATTACAATTTAGTTTGAGTGAAATATGGAACTGAAAAATTCACATAAATGGCAGTATCCCTGCTAACAAAAATGTATTTGTATGAATATATTTGTATAAATGTTTTGCTAATGTTTCCATTAAGTTATGAAATGTTATTTTCTGAATATATCCTGAATGTTCAAAATGTCCAGTTTTTGTAAATGTTTAAAAAACATTTTTTTTTTCTTGGTTTTGTGAACATTAAGGGAACATTCCATTTTATAATAAAAAATAATAATAAAAAACTTTATGGGAAAGTTACTTTTGAATGTTCACTGAAGGATCTAAATGAAGTAGTAATAACATTAATGTTATAGATGAAAGTCTAACTAAAATGTTTAAAAAAAAAAAAAAAAAAAAATCCATGAGCCATGTATAAATAACAATTTGTACAAACATGATTGAAGACCAGATAACTTTGGACGAACATTCTATTAACGTTGCTGGAAGAACGTTTGTTTATAACTCTGAGAGAACCTATACAGAATGTCAGTTCTGAGAACATTCTCTCATCTTTAATAACATAAATAGAGCAGAATCTTAAATATTTGTTCTGCATTTCATATTGTGTTAATGTTTTTTAAAATGTTTGTTGTTGTTTATTAGAATGAAAAGGCTAGAGGTTTTTGGCAGCTTGGCTGACCTTCGAGTTAGTTGTTCGATTTAAGGCTCGGCAGATGAATTCTCCTGCTTCCATCACTTTCAACAGGTCCACCCCCTGCATCAGAAACACAAACAACTCAACTGAGCTGCACCAATCACAATAGTCACCAGGGGGCGCAATAGCAAAAGAAACTCGAAGTTAGAGGTTAGTGTTGCTGAGATGTTATCTGTGCGAGGATTAAAAAGAGGAGGTAGTTAAAGGGTGTGGATGAAAAAAAAGAAAAAAAAATGTGTGAGAAACTGTAGAACATAATTACTGCCACCAGAATATCAGGTATATCAGGACTGTTATCCACAATTTTACCAAATAATGCCCTCCAGACACACTCTCACACACCCATGTAAATGTTGTGTATATACTATGACAAAACCAATTTTCCACATTTTGTTCAATTGTTCTTGAGACAGCAGGGAAAACTGAGTAATGGAAAAACTGGGAGTGTAGTCAAAGTGTATGAATAAACATATAGTGTGGCCTCAGAAAGTGTTTGGACACAAAATCCAAACATAAAAATGTGAGCAGGTCTTTGCGTGATGTAACAAAATATCAGACCAGAATTGGCATTTATTTTAAATAGCAAAATTTCTCACGGGAAGTTAATCAGGATTGAAACGATGCGATAGACATGCTGCCCAAAATGATGCCAAAAAGTAACAGGACACTTTCTGATTGTAGAAATGTGTAGAACTTCATAAATGTGCTGAACTCCACCTGTGGTTTCTCTGCTTGCACACACCCACTGACTTCATATATCTGCCTAACTCATGCATCCACAAAAAAATAAATAAAAATCACCATCGCAAAAATAGTTCAGAAAAGCGAAGTTGAGAAAAGCTTTTTGACCACCACTTGTTTGATTCTAGTTTGATGCCAGCACTTTATTCAATATTCTGCATCTAATGACATTTGTGTACTTCACCACTGGTAAAATTGGCTTTCAATAAAAAAAAAAAATTGAAATTGAAATCGGTGCTACTTGAATAGATAAAACAGAGAAAAAGGCTGTTGTCTTCCCTTTTGCCAAATAGGTAGGAAAACTTCAACACCCATAATGCACTGGGCATGTTGTCATCCAAGGCAACGCCCACCGGTCTGCTATGGAGATATGCTTACCAGAGTCAAATACTGATGTGCTTTAGTAGGAAATACTTCTTAGCAAACTTTTAGTGATAATGGTGTCGACTTGTATTGTTCCCGTCTGGAAGAATTCATAGAGTAAACGTTTAGTGGAGTGAGTTACTTTCCGTTTCAGTGAAGTGTCCAGCACGTTCAGGCAGTGGATAAAGGCTGCAATGTATCACAAATATGGAGAGAACGGCGGAACAGACTATCTGAAAAACCTCTGTGTTTGTAGTCAATTTCAAACTGGATGACCACGAACACAGTTTTATATGGAAGCTTGTTTCTGCCACTAACTAAAAAGTAAAAAGGTAATTGTTACTTTTTATCTCGCAATTCTGACTTGTTTTCTCAGAATTGTGTGATATAAACTTGCAATTGCAAGAAAAAAGTCAGAATTGTGAGATAAAAAGTCGCAATTACCTTTTTTTTTTTTGTTTTTTTTTTAGTTAGTGGCAGAAACAAGCTTCTGATTTTTTTCACGCAATTGCGATATTATATCTTGCAATTCTGACTTTTTTTCTCGCAATTGTGAGTTCATATCACACAATCCTGACTTTTTTCACACAAATATCTCTAAATAAAAAGCGCAATTATTATTTTTTTTAGTTTTAGACCAAACGGGTTGACTGAAAGAAACTGTCATTCCATCAGTTCCGCTGAAGCGAAACACCATCGCTTACAGGTAAGAAAGCTGTTGCCATAGTGTTTCATTTTTACCATAATGCTGTTTGAGGGGTAGACATATTATGATACAAATTTTAGAGATAAACCTACACTTACAATAACTGTTCTGTTAATAACAGCTCTGTCGAACTGACTGTCCGTGGCGGGGTTACAAACATGCAGAAGTATAATCTGTAGTTTTCACAAAAGCCCTGGAGCTGTCCAGTCTGCCAATTTCACAACCCAGATAACATGGAGAAAAAGGAAACATTGTTCATTTACATATACCAGGCTACCGACATTCTAATAATACAAAGCGGGTTGAAAATTGGCAATGTTACAATTTAAGTGTCCGAAAGTGCTGTTGTATATTAACGTAACATTCTTGATGATTAATATAGAAAACCGAGACTTACGGTTTCAATTCCAAGACCGTGTAGCATATATAAAACATCCTCTGTAGAAACATTGCCAGACGCTCCCTTGGCATACGGGCATCCTCCGAGGCCTGCGACCGAGGAGTCGACCACAGAAACCCCCATCTGCCAAACACAAATGAAGGCCGGTTAAAACCAACCTATGAAACCTAAGGGTTGTAAAACCTGAGAACAATAGTGTCCATTATCTCAAGGTATTTACGTTACTCTGTTTCCTGGAGATTGGCATATATAGAACATCTGGTACATTATGGAGCACCTGTACCTTCTGTTGGACTGCATTTTTCTTGGAAGTCCCATTTAACCAGGAATTACTTGAGCCGGATACGATGCTATGGTAATTCTACCCTGAGTATTAATCACATATTAAAGAAAACATGAGGGTAAATGAAGAGATTTATTTTAATGTAATAAATATGTTCTTTCAAGGTCAAATGTGAGCACAAAATGGGAAATAACAATCGTAAATGACCTCCCTTTTCCAAAACCAGATTTGCTAATGTGAAAGATACTTGGTTTTGGCAAACGGGAGAAGCGTTTGAACCCAAGGCGACGTAATAATTCAATGTTAATCACGCAGAGGCACTATGGTTTAACCTCAAGTACAATGCCTCAGTCTTCAGTGGTCCTGAATAAATACAGCTCACACATATGAAAAAATAATCACCTGTAAATGCACCTACTGTCTCCGTGAACTTGCACTGCAGCACAATGTTCATAATCAGAGTAATTGTGGATTTTCAACGGGGTGTGGAAAAAAAGGCTTTTTTCTACAGTGGACCACAAGTGTCTGGCCTCCATATGAGAATTAATGATGCGTTCTGGGCCAGATTTGCACGTCTGCGCTTTTGTCGGAGCGCTAAACCAAACACCCAGAAGATGTTGCTAAGCAAAGGATTACACATAAGCCTACTACTAACTCCAATGAACTTCAATGAACTCTTTTAAGCTGCTGATATGATTCCCCCAGTTTATGAAACATGAAGAACCAAACTGGACTCAGATCACATTTGGGTTCAGTCCATTGTCTTTTGCGCTTTAACCGTAGTTGCTTTTATTAGTTCTACCTCTATTACATTAAATATTTGAGTACAATTAGGATTGTTTCATTTTTGGTTTAATGCAATTACAAACTAAGAAGTCTGGATATGTTAAAATACATACTGTATACACAGTAATATTTGTCAGGTGATAGGGATGTTTTCTGAGTGCTATCTTATATTGAACAATAAAAAATAACTAGATGAAAAAAGTTTGTCAAGACAAACTTTAAGTTGGCTTGAAAAAGCTGGTCCAGAAAGTTTGAAGCAATTTGAACAGTTTTCAGTTTGAAAGTTTTCAGTTTTAGTTTAGTAGTTTAGATAGATAGATAGATAGATAGATAGATAGATAGATAGATAGATAGATAGATAGATAGATAGATAGATAGATAGATAGATAGATAGATAGATAGATAGATAGATAGATAGATAGATAGATAGATAGATAGAGGTCAGGGTAATCAAGGTGGTTGCTAGGGTTTTGCTATGTGGTTGCTAAGGTACTTGGGGTGGTTACTAAGGTGTTGCTATGCGGTTGCTAAGGTATTCGGGGTGGTTCCTAGGGTGTTGCTATACAGTTGCTAGGGTACTCGGGGGTTTGCTAAGGTGTTGCTATGAGGTTGCTAGGGTACTCTGGGTGTTTGCTAAGGTGTTGCTATGAGGTTGCTAGGGTACTCAGGGTGGTTTCTAGGGTGCTGCTATGCGGTTGCTAAGGTATTCTGGGTGGTTGCTAGGGTGTTGCTATGCGGTTGCTAAGGTATTCTGGGTGGTTGCTAGGGTGTTGCTATGCAGTTGCTAGGGTACTCGGACTGGTTTCTAGGATGTTGCCAGGGTGATTTGTGTGGTTGCCATGGTGTTCTGGGTGGTTGCTATGTGGTTGCTATGTGGTTGCTAGGTTATTCTGGGTGGTTGCTATGAGATAGATAGATAGATAGATAGATAGATAGATAGATAGATAGATAGATAGATAGATAGATAGATAGATAGATAGATAGATAGATAGATAGATAGATAGATAGATAGATAGATAGATAGATAGATAGATAGATAGATAGATAGATAGATAGATAGAGTTTTGAGTTTGAATGAGTTTCAATGGATTAGAAATAGATTCGAAATAGTACATAGAATGTCAGCTTTATTGAGTCTAATGGGCTTCCGTAGTTTAAATTTGAATTTTGACAGTTTGAGTTTGAAAGTCTTGGCTCATTTGAACATTCCGTCAATAAAAGTCAATGGGATTTTTCCGATCTTTAATAGTCATTTTTAGGAAAGTTGGATCAGTTAGAAAATATATAGCACACTAAGTCAGAACAGTCTGAAGATCTGACCCAAGTTTGGAGTTTGCAGAGTTAAAGCTCTAGGAGGAGTTTTAGTCTCAGAAGAAAATAGCATAACAGTAAGTTGGCTTTTTCAAGCCAACTTAATAAGCACCAGCACGTCTCTGTGTTCAATTAAACATATATAATATACATATACATATTGTGAAAATGTATATATTTGAAAATAAACACACTACACTTTGATATGACAATATTTATATTTAGAGCAGGGATGGGCAACTTGGGGCTTGGAGAGCTTAGTTTAGTTCCAGCCCTGATAAATACTCATCTGCCTGTAGCTTTTTAGTAATCCTGCAAGACTTTGATTACCTCTTCAGGTGATTAGAATTGGAGCTAAACTTGCAGAATAATGGCCATCCATGACTGAAGTTGCCCATCCTAAACTAATTATGTCATTATTATTTCTCTTAGTTTCGTTCACACAACACTGAGATAAAAAGCTGTAATTAGTGCTGAATATGTCGACCTTTCTGTATGAATATCTTCATAGAAAGAAAATAAGGTGATCTCTGCGTACCATCATTACCTTGTGTAATTTCATTGTATAATAACCTGTAACAGCCACAATTATTTGGAATCAAAAACATATCTGAATATCCTTTTAGATTCTGGTTCTTAACAAACTGTAAAACCGAACAGTGAAATTAATTAAATGAAATGAGTTTGTTTCACTCAAATAATAATGAAAGTTCATTGTACTTAATAGAAAAAAGTTGCGTGAACTCAAAATTTGTCTGTATAAATTAATGTTGAAATTAAGTGTTATTTTGTGTGTTTTTGCACAAGATTAACATAGCGAGACATAAGTTAGTGGATGGGCTGCTACTGTATGTTGTTTGATTATATACATGCAAATATATAATGACAGTCTCTTATAATAGTATGTGTTATTTGTTGTCTAAAATGTGTGATGTTTATGTAACTGAACTATATGTAATTAACATTATGATGAGTTGGGCGAGGCTGAGAACTGTGGGAGCGAAGGGATGTCGGTGACGTTAATGTGAGACATCTGTGCACCACACTGGCCTTGCTCTATTTCACGGCTCTCGGCTCCGCCCCACTTGACACAAAAAATTTAAGTTCTACTAACTTAAAAAATGAGTTATTTTACTTAAATGTTTTGAGTATTCTGAACTTACTGAGTTTTACAGTGCTCCTGTTCTGTCATCATTGCTTTGTACCAATGTTAATTTCTGCTTAGTCTTATGGAACTTTATTAATTTGAGTTTGATGAACTTAAACCATATAAGGCAATCGGATTCCTCAAACCAATTCAGTAGCTATATAGACTTAGTTAGAATTGTTACCTGAATTCAAACTGAATGAGTGGAATAAACTTAAAAGCTGTGTTTACTCTAATGATTGACTAAACAATACAATATAAGTGAATTTAACTTAAAGTATATGAGTTTATATTACTCATACTTGTTGGTTTTAAAACTTGGTTTAAGGCAATCGGTTTCCTTGAATGGTTTGAGTTACTGTAACTTATCGTGTTTTACAGTGTGCCTACATTTTAGTAAAATTTTAAAACTACATTAAATTTAGTGCAGATTCCACCTGAAATAAACACTAGTGGCAGTAAAACTTATATTTATTTTTGGTAACACTTTATTTTACAGTGTCTTGTTACATGTTCTTACTATAGTAATGACATATAAATGCCTAATTACATGCAACTAACTCTAATCCTAACCATCCTAACCCTATAGTAAGTATATTTTGTTAATTGCTATTACTAAGTACTTAAATGTATAATTACACTGTAACCCAGACATCTTAAAATAAAGCGCAAACTTCTTTTTACACAAATTATGATTGCAGGGCTTGATTATCAATTAATAAAGACTTATTTTCACACAGCTTTTTGCACAATACTCTGTTATACTTTTATCTTATGCATTATTTGTAAACTAATCCATTTTGACATTTGTATCACATAACCAGCTCCATATGTATGACATTTCTAACATATAAAAACATTATTTCTGAATATTCTCTGAACATTGAAACATCCAGTTCATTTGAAATATTATCATTTTGCAAACATTATCAGAACTTAACTTTTGAATGTTCTCTGAAACAAATAGCAAAGTTAAAAAAAATAAATAAAATTTTTACATCCAACTAAAATGTTTCAGAAAAAATGTTCCATGAACAATGTATAATATGGATAATGTTTCCGTGCTTATGTTTTGAGAACATTATTAAAGACCAGATGATGCGTGATGGGCCAGTTTTGCACGTCTGCTCACCAGACATTTCATTTCTGAACTGCCGTGTGACACACAACAATCAATATAGTGAAAAGATGCCACATTCACATTCATATGTTTTGAATAAAACTGAAAGAGCTTTTAGCGCCACTCTCTGGACAATTCACTTAAAAAAATGTTGTAAAACATGCTAGAAGCAACATAATATCATTTTGCAGAAATGTTTCCACAGGCACGTTTTTCTAATGAGCCTGAGTTGGGAAATAAAGTTAACCTGAATCACTTTGTGTTTACAATGCATGTTTTAAAATGAAATCAAGCAAAACATGGACCTGCTTCAACCTCTTTGTTATCGCCATTGACAAAAATACAATAAAAGTATGACAGGCCAAAATAAAAGCTAGCGTATGGCTTCAGAAGATTTGGAACACAGTGCACAAGTCATATGGATATTTTAGGACATAGCGATGGCATTCTTCAAAAATTCACCTTTCGTGTTCCAAGGATGAAAAAAAAAAAAAAAAAAAAATTGAAACAACATGATGGTGAATTAATGACAGAATTGAGATTTTGGGCTGAACTACCTCTTTAAATCAGTAGACAGTGTATTCCCTGCAGGAGCTCCGACTAGCTATTGGCAGGTGTGGAAAACGAGTGTGTGATGTATATGGAAGAGTCTGGGTACCCAGAAGAACTTCTGAAACCTACAAATTAGAAAGCCAAGCATCTATCTGCCAGCCCCTCTCTTTCTTTTTAGAAGCATTGCAGATTAAGGTATTACAATGTTTTCCATATGTCGTCTTGACTGTCATGAGAATATTAAAGACGTTTTCCAGCTTCCCAGGCAAAGCCAGATGTCGGGAGGGGGGAAATGGGGATGGAATCCAACAGAGCGGTGAAATTAACGCTCCTATCCTGCTTTTGACCTCGATATAGCATCAGTGAATATCAATAAGAAGTTGTATTCTAGTCCACGCAGACCTTTGGGGCATGGCGAGCTGACCAAGAAAATAATAAAAGCTGCTTTCCTGTGCTGAACAATGCTCCCTAATTGCTAGCTTTTCTCAGCAACAAGGCCCTATTTCATAGCTGGGCCGTCTGAGTCGCTTGTAATTGTTGTTTTTGTTGGCGAGAGGAAAGGGACCCATGCCGCTTTGCACTGTACTTCAGATTTCCAGACATGGGCTTTTGACTTTTTGTGTCAGGGCAAGATATTCTGCAGGGCAGACGCTTTGTTGCGTAAACACGGAGTGGTAATTTGCTACGTCGCCAGTCCTTTCTGCATCCACCCGCTGTGCGAAGGCAGACCAACACGTACAGGGACTCGCTCCAGATTTGCTGAATCTGAATACTGTGCAAGGACATGATGTTCAGCAAACAGCGGTCAGGAACTCCAAATCGGAGCCGTCCGATTAGTTTAGCTTGGCTTAAAATCCAGATGTGGCGTTAAAATCACAGCTCGAGTAGCTTTCGTGTTGGAGCTCCCACAAAGACCTGCGTAAGGTTGTGGCGTACTTGCAGCCGTGGGAGGAAAGCTTGTGAACTAAAGAAGACGAGGAATTTTGGAGGAAGCCAGGCACGAACAATGGCCACCTCAGTTGGCGCGTTCTTGCGAGTATGAATGGGAAGTCTGAAAGGCACAATGCAGAATGGTCTGTTTTCTGTGAAGCGGAGTTAACTCTGACATTTCCACAAGAGATTACGTTTGTGGGAAACCCAGCGTGCCGACAGCTTTCCGATTTGAGACAGAGCTTCCATGTAATAAATAAATAAAGCTGTCTCTATGAAACCAAGACACAGCTTTTCCCTGGTAACATATTTCTGAGTGATCTGTAGAAAGACAAAATAGAAAATAAATGACTTATTTTAAAGTAAAGATGGAAATTATATTTCATAGGGCCCTACAGCATGAATGCCCTCTATGGTTTGGGATCACAGTCTCAATGCCAAGGTAAAGAACTTACCACCTGAATATATGTGACTCATGTAAACACCTCTATATCGAGTGGATACGCTGGCATGGGTGTGGATGACAATAGTTTCTTTGTACGACATGCTTGTGCATGAGTTTGCATATATTCATATACAGTAGTGGCCAACAGTGATGTCCAGAGGGGATATTTGATTTTAATGACCCTACAAGTTCAATTAAACCATCAAAATATGAGGAAAATATGTTATATGTTTTTAAAATATTTTGGGGTTCAGTATGAGGGAATAACAAATATATTTTACTATGCAAACAAGAAAATGCATAAAAAATAAACAAAAATTTTTTTTTAATAATATTGGAATAAAGGGTGAAGATCCCAGCTTTGGACATAACTTTTGGCCACTACTGTAGGTGAGCCCAATTCAATCCACTGGGACTGAATAAAATGCATAAAAATTATTCAGAAGAATTCAAATAAATTCTGTTATATGAATTTTATGATCTAAAATCTACTACTACTGTATGTCTATAAAATAAAAACTTTCTGAAAATATAGCATAGTCAAGGCAATTTTGTTATAAACTCTAGTGCATTGCTTCAAAGTAGCTTTAGAGAAAAAATATTGCTGTGATAATGTCTTAAAGGTTTCATAACTAAAATATCTTTAGATTTGTTCATTTTGTTTTGAATTGTTCATAGAAACGTGGTCTCTAACTGACCAATCCATTATTGGCCTGACATGACCTTGCACTAGGGAGAGTTGACCTGCCCTCAGGCCTGTGGGGAAAGAACCAACATTTCAAATTCTTACGAATGACCTCTTCTCTGACCTCCTGTTATGGGACACAAGCTCCACAAACTTTTTTTTTCATTGTGAAATAGTTTTTATGATAAAAACATTTCCTTCAAAATTCGTATTACCAGACTTAATTAAATTCTCATTGCTGTAATGCATCACGTTAAAGGCGTCATAACATGAGAAATCAAATTTACCTTGATTTTTTGACATATAAGAGGTCTTTGTACCATTAAAACATCCTGCAAGTTTCAGAGCTTAAAACGTCCACGCTGATGCAGTATACAGATGTGCGTTCAGTTTCTGAAGTCATTATAATCACTGACGCTGTCTACACTGATGCAGTATACAGATGTGCGTTCGGTTTCTGAAGTCATTATAATCACTGACGCTGTCTACGCTGATACAGTATACAGATGTGCGTTCAGTTTCTGAAGTCATTATAATCACTGACGCTGTCTACGCTGATACAGTATACAGATGTGCGTTCAGTTTCTGAAGTCATTATAATCACTGACGCTGTCTACGCTGATACAGTGTACAGATGTGCGTTCGGTTTCTGAAGTCATTATAATCACTGACGCTGTCTACGCTGATACAGTATACAGATGTGTGTTCAGTTTATAATCACTGACGCTGTCTACACTGATACAGTATACAGATGTGCGTTCAGTTTCTGAAGTCATTATAATCACTGACGCTGTCTACGCTGATACAGTGTACAGATGTGCGTTCGGTTTCTGAAGTCATTATAATCACTGACGCTGTCTACGCTGATACAGTATACAGATGTGCGTTCGGTTTCTGAAGTCATAATCACTGACGCTGTCTACGCTGATACAGTATACAGATGTGCGTTCGGTTTCTGAAGTCATTATAATCACTGACGCTGTCTACGCTGATACGGTATACAGATGTGCGTTCGGTTTCTGAAGTCATTATAATCACTGACGCTGTCTACGCTGATACGGTATACAGATGTGCGTTCAGTTTCTGAAGTCATTATAATCACTGACGCTGTCTACGCTGATACAGTATACAGATGTGCGTTCGGTTTCTGAAGTCATTATGATCACTGACGCTGTCTACGCTGATACGGTATACAGATGTGCGTTCAGTTTCTGAAGTCATTATAATCACTGACACTGTCTACGCTGATACAGTATACAGATGTGCGTTCGGTTTCTGAAGTCATAATGACTGACGCTGTCTACGCTGATACGGTATACAGATGTGCGTTCGGTTTCTGAAACCATTATGATGACTGACGCTGTCTACGCTGATACTGTATACAGATGTGCGTTCAGTTTCTGAAGCCATTTTAATCACTGACGTTGACTACGCTGATGTAGTATACAGATGTACGTTTGGTTTCTGAAGTCATTATAATCACTGACACTGTCTACACTGATACAGTATACAGATGTGCGTTCGGTTTCTGAGGTCATTATAATCACTGACCCTGTCTACGCTGATACAGTATACAGATGTGCGTTCGGTTTCTGACGTCATTATAATCACTGACGCTGATTACGCTGATACAGAATACAGATGTGCGTTCGGTTTCTGAAACCATTATAATCACTGACGCTGTCTACGCTGATACAGTATACAGATGTGTGTTCAGTTTCTGAAATCATTATAATCACTGACACCGTCTACGCTGATACAGTATACAGATGTGCGTTCGGTTTCTGAAACCATTATAATCACTGACACCGTCTACGCTGATACAGTATACAGATGTGCGTTCGGTTTCTGAAACCATTATAATCACTGACACCGTCTACGCTGATACAGTATACAGATGTGCGTTCGGTTTCTGAAGCCATTATAATCACTGACACCGTCTACGCTGATACAGTATACAGATGTGCGTTCAGTTTCTGAAACCATTATAATCACTGACACTGTCTACGCTGATACAGTATACAGATGTGAGTTCGGTTTCTGAAACCATTATAATCACTGACGCCGTCTACGCTGATACAGTATACAGATGTGAGTTCGGTTTCTGAAACCATTATAATCACTGACGCCGTCTACGCTGATACAGTATACAGATGTGCGTTCGGTTTCTGAAGTCATTATAATCACTGATGCTGTCTACATTGATAGAGTATACAGATGTGTGTTCAGTTTCTGAAACCATTATAATCACTGACACTGTCTACGCTGATACAGTATACAGATGTGAGTTCGGTTTCTGAAACCATTATAATCACTGACGCCGTCTACGCTGATACAGTATACAGATGTGTGTTCGGTTTCTGAAGTCATTATAATCACTGATGCTGTCTACATTGATAGAGTATACAGATGTGTGTTCAGTTTCTGAAACCATTATAATCACTGACACTGTCTACGCTGATACAGTATACAGATGTGAGTTCGGTTTCTGAAACCATTATAATCACTGACGCCGTCTACGCTGATACAGTATACAGATGTGAGTTCGGTTTCTGAAACCATTATAATCACTGACGCCGTCTACGCTGATACACTATACAGATGTGCGTTCGGTTTCTGAAGTCATAATCACTGACGCTGTCTACGCTGATACAGTATACAGATGTGCGTTCGGTTTCTGAAACCATTATAATGACTGACGCTGTCTACGCTGATACAGTATACAGATGTGCGTTCGGTTTCTGAAACCATTATGATGACTGACGCTGTCTACGCTGATACAGTATACAGATGTGCGTTCAGTTTCTGAAGCCATTATAATCACTGACGTTGACTACGCTGATGCAGTATACAGATGTGCGTTCAGTTTCTGAAGTCATTATAATCACTGACGCTGTCTACGCTGATAAAGTATACAGATGTGTGTTCAGTTTCTGAAGTCATAATCACTGACACTGTCTACGCTGATACAGTATACAGATGTGCATTCGGTTTCTGAAGTCATTATAATCACTGACACTGTCTACGCTGATACAGTATACAGATGTGCGTTCAGTTTCTGAAGTCATTATAATCACTGACACTGTCTACGCTGATACAGTATGCAGATGTGCGTTCGGTTTCTGAAACCATTATAATCACTGACGCTGTCTACACTGATACAGTATACAGATTTGTGTTCAGTTTCTGAAACCATTATAATCACTGACACTGTCTAAGCTGATACAGTATACAGATGTGTGTTCAGTTTCTGAAGTCATTATAATCACTGACACTGTCTACGCTGATACAGTATACAGATGTGCGTTCGGTTTCTGAAACCATTATAATTACTGACGCTGTCTAAGCTGATACAGTATACAGATGTGTGTTCAGTTTCTGAAGTCATTATAATCACTGACACTGTCTACGCTGATACAGTATGCAGATGTGCGTTCGGTTTCTGAAACCATTATAATCACTGACGCTGTCTACACTGATACAGTATACAGATTTGTGTTCAGTTTCTGAAACCATTATAATCACTGACACTGTCTAAGCTGATACAGTATACAGATGTGTGTTCAGTTTCTGAAGTCATTATAATCACTGACACTGTCTACGCTGATACAGTATACAGATGTGCGTTCGGTTTCTGAAACCATTATAATTACTGACGCTGTCTAAGCTGATACAGTATACAGATGTGTGTTCAGTTTCTGAAACCATTATAATCACTGACACTGTCTAAGCTGATACAGTATACAGATGTGCGTTCGGTTTCTGAAACCATTATAATCACTGACGCCGTCTACGCTGATACAGTATACAGATGTGCGTTCGGTTTCTGAAACCATTATAATGACTGACGCCGTCTACGCTGATACAGTATACAGATGTGCGTTCGGTTTCTGAAGCCATTATAATCACTGATGCTGTCTAGATTGATACAGTATACAGATGTGCGTTCGCTTTCTGAAGCCATTATAATCACTGATGCTGTCTACGCTGATACAATTTTTGTATAAAGTGCTATTTAAATAAACGTCTTTCACTGAAGTGCTGAACAGAGCTGCTGCAAACATATCCACATCACTATGATCAGATGCTTTCTCTCTGCTGTCATTTTTGTTGTGTGTTTATTTTGTTATTGAGAGGAAAGCGTGCAGTACATACTACATATTCTATCGAAACCTCTCTCAGCAGCGTGTATGGCGTCGGGATGTTAAGTGAGTTCTCAGATTCAATGCGTTTCCCGAGTATTAGATTTCATGGCCTATTTTGCAAACAACATGACTCTTGTCCATCTCCTTGTGGTTTCTCTATAGTTGAAGCCAAAATGACTCCACTCTGTACACTGCGGCAGGAGCCGGAATAATTCTATCGTCTTGTGAGCTGGGTTTGCTAATGCTAACACCAGTGATGCACACGTTTTGTGCTTCTCTGTGTTAGTTTACGTTCTGAGATAACACTGACATCTAGCGACTAGCAGTTGGGATTAAACCAAATCTTGGATGTAGGCTAAATAAATAAATAAATAAATATTGATACAGTGTTTTTGAGAATCGATACAGTATCGCCAAACATAATATTGTGATATTGACGTGCATCGATATTTGCTAACACCCCTATAAAGACACAGGGATACATTCACGACCTGGTTGGTCAGATTTTATGACGTATTGCCTATTTCGAGACGCAGCAAACTCATGACTATGACGAGAAAAAACAATATGCGTAAGGATTCTGTCCTTTTTAGGGTCTCATCTTCCTGTTTTTGGTTCATTTACATGTCTTTGGTCCGTGCTGCGTTCATATATCATTCGAACCACACCAGAGTTCGTTTGGAAGCGGACCGAGACCCATCTTTTCAGCAGTCTCGGTTCGCTTGTTTGGTGCGCACAAGACATCTACATGACAATATTCAGTTACAGTTAAAGCGCTACCTGCGGGCAACGGGAAATGATGTTTCATACTGTGATTAACTCCTCAGAGAGATTTAACCAGATCAACATCATATGTGGTCAGTCTAATCTTAAGGCCTTAGCGATGTTAAATTGCAAAGATCTTGAGTTTGCGTTGAACTACATGTCCGTGACGGCCTGACAAAATTTGATGTTTCGCCATAAAAGAGGAAGCTTTTGTAAGTCAGGCATACGATGTCAGATCTGTCCCAAACTTCACGTTTGATAAGAGTCTTGGCCTGAAGACATCTACATGCCAATATTCAGTTAGTCATAGCGCCACCTGCTGGCAACAGGAAATGACATGCTTTACACTGTAATTCACATTTAAATATGCCATGAAGTATCAAACATGCTAGAAACACGTTAAATCATGCAACACTTTGCTAAGTGCTAATATATGCGATTGACACCACAAAACAGGAAGTCGTTGTACCTAACGCATACAATGTCCAATCTGCCCCAAACCTTAAATGTTTGAGAAGACTCCTGCCCTGAGTACATCTACAGCTATAGTTATAGCGCCACCCACTGGCAACAGGAAGTTACGTGTTTAACACTGTGATGCACTACTAGTAACATAATAAAATATGCAATTGAGTGCTAAACATGCTAGAAACATTCTAAAATATGCTAGCAACACTTAGTTGAGTGCTAAAGCATGCTATTATCATCATAAAATAGGAAGTTGTTGCCTACACAAGCACACAATGTCCAATCTGCCTCAAACTTCACATGTTTGATAAGTGTCCTGGCCTGAAGATATCTACATGCCAAAATGATCATAATAATCATAGCACCACCAGCTGGTAGCAGTAAGTGTGGCAAATACAAACAACTTACATTGTCCTCCTATATTTATATATTTAAATGCATTTTGCCCACCGTGCGCTGTTTTCCTAAAGCAACCAGGTGGCGGTGGCATGGGTGTGAGGGCCCTTTCATTGCTGCTTGCAGCTTTAATAAAAGTTATATTTTTAGTTAGTAAATTAAAGATATAACAAATACAACATTTACTTACAATTCAAATAATATATTATTACATCTTTGCATTACAGTATCATTTCTTGAAGAGATCAGATGTCATAGTATAACCTGGATCTTCAATGCTACAAATACAATCGCAGCTAATCAAACAACTTAATAAATACAAAATTTCACACACAATTATACATATATTAAATGTAGCGTTATTTGTATTTTAAATATTTTTTGTCCATACAAACAAATGTGTGTGTCACTTACGGTATCATATACTAAATGAGCCAGTCTTTGTAAAACTGCACCTCTCACAAAAACATTGTGTCTCAAAAGACACATCGTGATTTTATTTCTCATATCTTTTGTTTTGGTGCGAGGAACAGTCTAGATATGTGAGAAAATCCCTTTAGGCATCCTAGTTCTGATAGAATTTTCTGATGAAAAATTGTTCAATGAATATAAAGTTAGAGGACACACAAGTTGCAACAGATGTTTTTTTTATTAGACAGTTTGAATTGATTTGAATGGCTCAGTTCGCTTACACCAGCAAGAGACACATTATTGGATTATATGTTGAATCTGTTAAATGTTTCAGTTCTACTTTGACCATTTCTTATGTTGCAGCTGCTACCAGTCAGTTGGCGAATGGTGTTTGGCGAGTATTAATTTTGGACGCTACTACTAGATGTTGTTCCCGGAATGACTGTGTGAAGACCTGGTGCATTTTCCAATCTGTGGAGTTATGCTTCATTTACTCCAGGCTTGATGAAAAAAGGCTGGCTTTCACCCTGATGTATGTCTACAGTTGCCTTTTTGAGATATTTCTGGAGGAAATCAAAGAAATCATTTTAACATGGAAGAGGGCTGAAGCATCCTTCCGTGATTAAGTGTCATGATCTCTTTCATATTAGGTTAAAGGAGGGGGAAAGTTTTTTTGTTTGTTTCCCAGCCTCAACCGCAGGACCTCTGGGACGGCTCAAAGTTTGTGTGCTGACCTTCCACACTTCAGATCATGGCTGCATAAACACAAGTCAATGCTTCATGCTCAGGTCAGCCACTTCCTGAGAGAACAGGCACCCTACCAGTTCAGATATATGTGCGTCTCCACAGGAGTCAAAGCTGTGAAGAGTTTGTCAAACCCTCCCCTGTGTTTTCATGCATGTTTTGGCAGTAATGGGAGCTGTGCTAATCACTCATCAAAGTCTATTACAAAGATCTCCTAGTGACATTGAGCCTCAAAAAAACCCATGCAAACAGTAAACGGTATTGAATTTCATTATATAATGTGATGACCTAGGGAAATTGTATTGAGTTCTATGTAATTTTTAACTTTGTCTCTGATGTTTCTCATGAAATAGACAACTGAGACAATTGTATAGACATCAAAGAAGAATTTGATGAAAAAATCCAAGACTGATATGTCCTCATGGCAGAATAAAGCAAAAGACTAAAAGCCATTTTTTTTTCTTCTTAAATTTGTTATGAGAACATTTTTTTTCTAAAATTCCCATTAAGTTATGAAAATGTAATTTCTGAATGTTCTCTAAACAATCTTTTAAAAAATTATTTTTTTTTCTTGATTAAACATTAAGGGAAAATTAAATTTTATCACTTTGCAAACTTTGAGAAAGTTACTTTTGAATGTTCAAAACATTCTGAACATTCCAAAAACAAATAGTAACATTTAAACATCCAACTAAAATGTTTCAGAAAAAATCTTTCCATGAACAGTAATAAAATATAAATAATGTTTTTATGCTAATGCGTTGAGAACATTATTAAAGACCAGTAAACTTTGAACTAACATCCTATGAACATTACTGGAATAATGTTTGTTTATAACTTGCCAGAACATGGGAAAAACAGTGGCAACATCTCCAACCAGCGCAACATAAAATAAAAATGACTGAGTGCACCTTTAACATCATATGATCATAACTGAACCCTGATCATTTTCACGGATGGTATGTTCCAGTGCCTAATGATTTATTTAGATTTAGGACCACCACTTCCTCATAAATTACAGATTCCCCAAGATTTCAACTTGATTTATGATAGGAATAGATATATCATGGAAGGAACACTAGTTCTGGCTTTGACCATCAGTGAAACTGTCAGACTGACGCAAGTACGGCACAAATCTGCCTATCTGGAACTTTCTGGGCTCACAGTGATCTAACCAGAACAGGAGAACTTCACTGCAGTTCATATCAAGTTTTTTTTTTTTTCTCAAAACCCGATAAATAACCAGACCAAACCTATCTGAGCTACTATCTGAGGGAGTTCATTTTTTCACCCTCAATAAGTCTCTGAGAAAAGCCATACAAAGAGACTATAACGTCTTTATCATGAACAAAGGCTGGGGTGATTCTGAGCTGACAGGGTTAGCGAAATTCATTTCTGGCTCAGCTGGTGGCGGAGACGACTGGCAAACCCTAATGAAAAACTATGATAAAATCTTTCATTTCCACCAAGTTGTGCTAGGGGGTCAGTGGAGGAGGACAAATGACAGGACATTATTATTTGCTCTCGGGGTGTCTGTGATATGTCAGTTCAATGCTGATTCACCTTCTGGAATTTGAGCCTGTTTCTGTCTCCTCTCATTGTTGTCAGAGTTACTTAACTTAATGTTACAACGGCTAAAGCGGCCTACACAATTGTACCCCTGTTGGAATATTGAACAAGTTGAAATTTCCATTAGCAATTACTGTTAATTGTTTGTAAAATAAATACATAAAGGTTTGGCAAATGAGGGCTTAAAGACCAGTGAGAGAAGATTGTAGATTCCCAGACAAAGATTATCCTAGTCAATTAGCCTGAAATCTCTATAATACTGTACAAAAATCATTTTATCAAGCTACTTTTTCCAACAAGTTTTATTATTAACCTGTGTGCTCATTAAAATGTGGCGTTAAAACAGTGATGTAGCATTTTAATATTTTACATTAGAAGTAAATATACAAAAATGTATACAATATGCAAAAAACAAAAAACAAAAAAAACAATTAGGCATGGTGTTATTATTATTATTATCATTATCATTATCATTATCATTATCATTATCATTATCATTATAATGTTTAAAATACTTGCTGCTGTCGGCGCCAATACCCTAGTGGTTAGTGCGCCGACACATGGCGCAAATGCGTTCACGGCGACCCGAGTTTGATTCCTGTCTCAAGGTCCTTTGCCGATCCTGCCCCCCTCTCTCTGCCCAATGCTTTCCTGTCTGCTCTCTACTGTCCTATCTGAATAAAGGCACAAAAAGAACATTTGATCAAACGTGCTGCGTAACACCAGAATGAACCTCATTGGTTCTTGCAGAAGCTCAAACATGCTGCGTAACACCAGAATGAACCTCATTGGTTCTTGCAGAAGCTCAAACGTGCTGCGTAACATGAGAATGAACCTCATTGGTTCTTGCTGAAGCTCAAATGTGCTGCATAAAACAAGAATGAACCTCATTGGTTCTTGCAGAAGCTCAAACGTGATGCGTAACATGAGAATGAACCTCATTGGTTCTTGCTGAAGCTCAAATGTGCTGCGTAACACCAGATTGAACCTCATTGGTTCTTGCGGAACCTAAAACGTGCTGCTTAACACGAGAATGAACCTCATTGGTTCTTGCAGAAGCTCAAACATGCTGCGTAACACGAGAATGAACCTCATTGGTTCTTGCTGAAGCTCAAATGTGCTGCGTAACACCAGAATGAACCTCATTGGTTCTTGCGGAACCTAAAACGTGCTGCTTAACACGAGAATGAACCTCATTGGTTCTTGCAGAAGCTCAAACATGCTGCGTAACACGAGAATGAACCTCATTGGTTCTTGCTGAAGCTCAAACGTGCTGCATAAAACAAGAATGAACCTCATTGGTTCCTGCTGAAGCTCAAACGTGCTGCGTAACACGAGAATGAACCTCATTGGTTCTTGCTGAAGCTCAAACGTACTGCGTAACACGAGAATGAACCTCATTGGTTCTTGCTGAAGCTCAAATGTGCTGCATAAAACAAGAATGAACCTCATTGGTTCCTGCTGAAGCTCAAACGTGCTGCGTAACACGAGAATGAACCTCATTGGTTCTTGCTGAAGCTCAAATGTGCTGCGTAACACAAGAATGAACCTCATTGGTTCTTGCTGAAGCTCAAACGTGCTGCATAAAACAAGAATGAACCTCATTGGTTCCTGCTGAAGCTCAAACATGCTGCGTAACACCAGAATGAACCTCATTGGTTCTTGCTGAAGCTCAAACGTACTGCGTAACACGAGAATGAACCTCATTGGTTCTTGCTGAAGCTCAAATGTGCTGCATAAAACAAGAATGAACCTCATTGGTTCCTGCTGAAGCTCAAACGTGCTGCGTAACACGAGAATGAACCTCATTGGTTCTTGCTGAAGCTCAAATGTGCTGCGTAACACCTGAAGGAACCTCATTGGTTCTTGCTGAAGCTCAAATGTGCTGCGTAACACAAGAATGAACCTCATTGGTTCTTGCTGAAGCTCAAATGTGCTGCATAAAACAAGAATGAACCTCACTGGTTCTTCCAGAAACTCAAACGTGCTGCGTAACTTTACAGATGAGTTTTAGGAACTTTATTGTACTTCACACAAAATATGAAGCGTACGTTTTCAGTCTAGAAAATCACTGTAAGAGCTTAATAAAACACTGCAAGTGTGCATTAAAATATTATCCATAAACTCTCTCTTTTCTTTGCATCATCATCACCAACATTCATCGAAGAACACAGAAACACTCATTACAACTAACAGTAAACAAATATATAAAGACCTTATGCCTTTCGGGTGGTGCTTAATAAACTTTATACCTGTAAATAAACTCAGATGAACTGTAATAAAGTGCCCTCACCTTCATTACTGCCATATCTAGGATCACTCTGGAGGCTGTAAGCTGGATTACGAACAGTTTTTACTTGTATATCCTTCAATAGCACATTTTTAGCACAGTCTCTGTTTTGTAGTGTCTCTTTGTATTGATATTCGTTCACAAAGCAGTCCGGTGTGAAATGATTTGCACAGACATACACGAATTTCTACAAAACTGAGGGAGAATTTTCTGGAAAACTAAGTTAATCCACCTCGTTTTCAGCAGCTCAGATTTAGGGAGTAAATGAAGAGAGCTATGTGGATTAATCCATCCAGCTACAGAACACCTAAAACGCTTGGGAGACATTCTCGTCAGTGCAGCAATGGCGGACTGTGTAAACTCACTGTGAACGCGCTCAGGGCGGTTCTATGTTCAAACTTAAGTGTCAGTCAACACTGTGGGCGGGGCCTGTGGCTTTTGTGACGTCACACTGCCAGGGATCCGGAAACGGCTTGTTCTGAGACACTGCTTATGATTTATGTGGATTAAAAAAAAGGAGTGGGTGGATTTTTATCACTATAGGGTGGTTGTGTTCACACACTGCCAACACACATTTATGTCCAAACACCATGCAAAAGTGAATTTTGCATAATAGGTCCCCTTTAAAGTAGATGACAAGCTACATCCATAACTGCATGTAACATTAGGTAAAAAGTTTACTTTAAATAAAAAAATTTAAAAAGAACGTTAGTTTGAATTCCGTTATACAAACTCTATTCCTCCTCTACTACAAATCGTTAAAAACAGACAGAGAGTTAAAGATGATGAAGTTAATCAAGCGTGTGTTTCAGAATATTTCAGTGCAATGTGAACTTTCCACATTGTTTTCAGTTGGTGGGGTATCTTCGCTTATTTTCATGTCTTTTGAAAACGGACCCCCTGTCAGGTCACACAATTCACAGAAAAAAAAAGTCAATGAAATTTATGGCCATTTCTGTGGTGCATCGACCGCAGTTAGGGTTACACCGTTACAGCTGGAAAGAGACGGATAAACAGACAGACAGGGCTAAAAAGGGGTGGGAGCCGAGGATGGAATATACTAGAGCATGGGGTTTTCCTTTTCCCCAGTCTCCCTCTGTTTAGTAGCGAGTGATGAAAGGATAATTTTCCCCTTGCCCTTTAAGCGCAGCATTGTCACAGAGTTCAACGGCCCTAGCGACAGATGAGTTTGAGCCCCCGAGGGCCCCGCTATAGCCTCCATCTCGTGGGCTTTGTCAAGGGCCAAGCCACTGTCATATGAAACAGACATCTAATAGGTAAGCCTTTGTGTCCAGCCCTTCACATCTGCTGACCCGCCCAGCCCCCAAAGAGCACTGGCGTTCTGCGAGGGAAGAAAAACTGAGAAAGAGTTCACAAAGGGCCCTGGAGAGCTGATAAAGCCATGCCAGTGTTATTTCTGAATTGCGACCGCGCTCTGTGGTTTAAGCTTCGTGAAAATTAAACCACAGGAAGGCATTGTTTCGTAAAAGCGTATAGTCGACACATTCAAATACGCCTGGCAGTGTTGTGTAAGCATATTTTGGGTGGTATCTGTTGTTGTTGTTCTGTGCTTTTTAGGTGAAAGTACAAAAAAATAGTGTTTAATCGCTAATACTCCAGGGGGGTTTGGAGGGTGTTTCAGTAGCTTTTGTTGTGCTCCCTGGAGCGCTGTGTGTGTATGTGAGGTGAGGTGAGGTGGTGAGAGACTGTGAACTTGTGGTTCATGTTTCTTTATTACTTCCCAACTAACAGGGAACATTATCAGAACTGTGGCTGACATTCTGGCAAGGTTCTCTCAAAGTTATGAACAAACGTTCTTCCAGTAATATTAATAGAATGTTTAGTCAGAGTTATCTTTAATAATGTTATCAAAATGTTAGCACTTATTTATACTTTCTTCATAGAAATATTTTTTTTTTCCCCAGACACATTAGTTTTATTTGTTTCAAAATGTTCAGAGAACATTCAAAAGTAACGTTTCCAAGCTGTTTGCCAAATTGTAAAATGGAATGTTCGAATAACCAATAAAACAAAAACAAAAAATTTAAAATATTTTATAAAACAGATAGCTCCGGCCCTCGATTCTGATTGGTTGAGCAGCGTTCGAAGCCGTTGTAAAATACCCGAAAACATACAGCTTACCACATTACATAAGTATCGCTGCGCCACTGAGTGTGTATGTTTCTGCGTCTGTCTTAGCAACCACTCTTAGCAACGTAAACTTATGTTTGTTCTCAATTGATTTTGTTCATTGAAGCTTACTGCATTATGTAGAAGAGTAGTGTGAGAGAGATATCGAGTGACCGAGTGTAATTACCTGCATTCAGATATAGCATTTTCCTTCATGTCAGTCCTATGTCCATAAACATTGGTTTGAATATCCGCTGCGATCTTGCCCATTTAACACTTAATTGGTTTTCCTGTGCCATGCTGACACTGACAGCGCTAGTCAAAGCATTTGTCATTTGCGTCTTGTTTCGTGTTCACAACAAGTTTCAATATAAAAGTCTTTGCAACTTGCTCATAAAGACAATATTTGCTGCCATCTAATGGCGTAATAATGTAACTTCTGTTGCTATTCATTCATTTTGCAGTATAGCTAGTAAGCCAACAGTTTTCGTTTATGTAATTTTGGCTTAGCCTATAGTTTTGAGGGACATTTTGTAGGCTATTTAATTTAGCCTATTTTTCTCTTTGATATTTAGCCTATTATTCTTTGTGACATTTTTTAGGGTGTTGACAGCATCATAGACAAATAACAAATACAAATCTTGTATATGCAACACTTTATCTTTGTTATCACTCTCTTTCTTTAGGGGAAGTTTAAACGCGAGATTCTGGAAGCGATCTTTAGCAGGACCAGTCGGGTCGGGTCGGGAAGAAAATCACTATATGCGGATAGCGGGTGAACACAGAGTGAATTTTAGGTGGGAGCGGGTGCGTGCGGAATATAACCATTGCGGGAGCGGGACGAAAAAAACAGTCCAGCGCAGACCTCTATCACAGACTTTTTTTCCAGCGGAAGGAAGGCTTTTAATGATTTTACTTTAGGAAAGTTGTATTGATACATATTTTTTGTCTTTAATTTGTATTGTGTGGTAACTGTTTTATAAAAGCAACAAGTGAATTTATAACAGCTAAGGGGCGTTGTTAGGCACGACACGGAGTACCTAAAATCCCCCTTAGCTGTTATAAATTCACTGTAAACCATGGCTTCTTGGGGCTTATTGCTTTATTAAAAACTGGATGTTTTGAACACGTTCAGAGAACATTCAGAAATAACATTTTTATAATTTAAGGGGAACATTAGAACTTTGTTAGCTGGGAAGATCCAAATGCATGCCTTGACATTTCTTTTGTATTTGAGGCAGAATTTATACTCTCTGTCATAAAGAGTTAAACAGTTGTGATTACGCAAGTACACAAAGTCAGATGTGAATGTTTTACCAATGCACTGCCATTCACATACTTCTTTTGTGATCCTTACATTTTTGTGGTACTGACAAATTCAGAACTCAGGGGGCAACAGAGTTACCTTCAAATGCCTGTGCTATTAAACTGTATGTTTTATTAGGTAAGAAGTCGTAGCGCCTTGTGGCAACATTTATATTGCAATGTGTAGTTGTTGTTGCATTATAAAGTGTAGTCTTCACTGTAGTCAAGCTGACCATAGAAGAAAACAATTCATGCTCTTTTCTTCTATATTGCCCATGGCATGTTGAGAATGTGATGTTTGATTGTGTTGCATTATGAATTGTGTTCAAAAATGCAACAATGGGTGAGCAGGATAGCAGGATATGTATGCATTCAAAGTCTGAAAGGACCTGATGCAGTTATCTCTGCACATATGCTGTTTTATTGTGATAGGTGACTCTATAGATGACTTTTTTTTTTTTTACAATATCCCCTTCTCCCAAAACCCTTGTGCATGTATGAACAAGATACCTCATGACTCTGGCCACAGTAATGGCCCTCACCTGCAGAGCAATGAGAATGTTGGGCAGCGCTTGACCGTAAGTGTCATGGCAGTGCACCGCCAGTGCGCTGACGGGCACCTCTGTCAACACATCGCTCAGCATCTTGGCCATGGAACCCGCAGTGCCTACGCCAATGGTGTCCCCCAGGGATACCTCATAACAGCCCAGCTCAAACAACCGCTTTGCCACCTGGGCCGGAACAGAGGAAAGCCATGAAAAAACACTATCCCCTCTGGAAATATAAACAAGATGAAGGCGTGCACACAGAGAGCTCATTCTGAGCGTTAGAAAAGCACTGCCGGGTTTCAGCGTCATGCAGGTTTTTAGCAAACATCGTAATAAGGGCCTTGTGGGACTATGAAAATTGTGGGAAGAAGAAATATGCAGAGAACTCAACACCCAGTGAGATTTATCGCATACTGGAAGGCCCATTTAATTTAGCTTCGGGCTGTTATACATTCGGACTGAACGATGCTATGTCAATACCTTTGTGACTTGTGACGGTTTTACTTGTCCTTCATACGGACAGCCGAGAGCACAGGAAACATACCTGGAAAGAAGAGAAAGAATAGTGAGAGGTGAGGTTGTAGGATGTATAGCTTTGTGCTTTGACAGTACCAACAGTCATGCAACATTGGTGAAATAACGCCAAGTGCTGTTTAACTCTGCAACCACAAGTTGAGCAGTCCACAGCGGCCAGAACTGCTCTTACAGCGGATTACATCTATCACGGAATACAACAAAATGTTCAGCAGCAGGCTAAACATATGGTTGGTGTCAAACGGTTGTGACAAATAGTACCAATAGTGTTGACAGTGGCAATGAGAAATGGTGCTAGAGAGCAACATACAAGCTATATGTGCTTTCCATATGTGAAGGAAACATGTTCTGTTAGAAGCAGTGAACAAACACGTGAAAAGTTGAAAATGTTTCTCTTGGGCTTGTGGTCGTCAGACGATACTTCTGTGTGCTACCAGAATTTCCGCAGAGTCTCTTCTTGAACATTAGGCGTTGAGTCACATTTGCCAGAATGAGTTCGTCAGACTGAAGTGACTGCTCTCTGTCATTTTTGTTTTTAACTCCATAAAAAGCAAAGACTAAAAAATCTGGACACATCTGGACTTGTACTTGTAACTGATACAAAGCACCACACTGCATGCACATCTGGAACTTGAATTATTTACTCATTAATTCTGGAATAATTTCATGCTGCTCTGGTGCCCCATCTCAAAACCTCAAAGGAGAACAGTCCAAAAATATAAGTACAACAATAAAAGAAACCGCTGACCTTTTGGTTAAACCAAAGATCAGTCTTGGAACTTGCTTATATAACCAGTGGCTCCTGAAAACGTCAGTACTGCAGTCTAAGGGCCGGTTCACACAGAACGCGTTTTTGCTGTTAAAAATGCAAGACGCAGGTCAGTGGAATGGAAAAAAGTGAAAGGTCTGACGCTGCAAAAGACGCGAGATGCGAGTGCAACGGTTAAATATGTCCGTCTCTCATGTGTTTACATTTAAAAAAAACAATGGAAAAGTAGCGCAGCGGAATAAAAAAATGCATTCTGTGTGAACGGCCCCTAAATTATCTTACACAGTGGTATTATGTTGGCAGCTCAGGCATATCCTTTTTCATTATTATTATTATTATTATTATTATTATTATTCCATTTCTTCTTCTTCCCCTCTGGTTGTCTATGGCAGCCCATAGAACCGCTTGCGGGGAGGTTATGAAATTTGGCACACTGAGAGAGGAAAGTTCCAACATTAACCACAGCAAAATTGGAGTCTCTATCTCAATCCCTCTAGCGTTCACTCACTTTTATGCTAATAACTTTTGAACCGTAAGGGCTAGAAACGAAATTCTCTGATTCCTTAGTTCGTGACAATTCGACTGCAATAAATATTATTAAAATAAATATTGTGGGAAAAAACTACTTTTTCGAGCTTGTCCTATATGGTTTATCCGATTTTCATCAAAATTGGCTCACATCTTCTTTAGACCATGCTGGCAAAAAGTTATTAAAAGTTTTTTGATAACTCCAACCTTTCTCAAAAATTTTTTGAAGGAATTTTATGTAGAGCTTGCACAAATAGATGTATCTGCACAACGCTTTATTGCATTTGGACCAAACTTGGAACATGTCCTCACAAGCATGATCTGAGTGCAGCATTTCAGCATAGTGCCACCTAGTGGTCTGGAGATATGAAAAATTGCTATTTTTGCTTATAACTTCTGCCCAAAAATCATAAAAGTTAATCTAATGATATCTAATTCCAATGATTTCCAGTATTCCTGTGTTAGCCAATTTGGGCATTAGCCATTTTGAATTTTGAAGAAAAATGCTGTATTTTACAAACGCATGAACATATTACATAACTTGGTATGGGTCATCGGCACAATGCCCTGAAAGAGTCTGAGAAGTTGCAGTTGGTCTGACGCTCCCAGCCATGGTTGCATCACTTATTGTACCTTCTTTGTGATTGTCCCCTTAATTGCCCTATATATATATATATATATATATATATATATATATATATATATATATATATATAATCTGTATTTTAGCTTAATTTATGAAGCATTCAGTACAGGTGACCCTACGGAGTACAATAGTGGTAGTTAATATACAGAATCTGCTCTGAAAGAAATCTGCAGATAACTTTATTTCTACAAAAACTGAATGTCTGCAATGTACTTTGTGGGTTCTGGATACTTTGACACTCCACATCCCACCCCCCTTTTGTTTCACAACTTCGCCTGCCCATCCAGTCTTAATAGTTAATGGTAAATGGATTTGGCTTGCTGTCCTCGAAAGAGGCTCGAACCCAAGGCTCGGTTCGAGCTCCAAGCTCAATCCCCAGTAACGGTACTACACAGAGGGAGAATGAGAGAAATACAGGAGGAGATGGGGACGTGGAGGGATCCACGTCGCTGGAATGATTGCTGCTTATATTGCCTAATTGAAAGGACTGAATGATTTGGCTTCTCCCGAAACTATGTTTGGAACTTAATTTAAACACATTCCAGTCAACCTGGAACATTACCTTATGAATGCTGACCTGATTTCCTTTCAATATTAGTGTCAAAGCACATAATGAGCACTGGCCTAAATACTTAGAAGGAAGCTGGTGTCCATGAAACACACCCTCGCACTGGTATGCCTTCCTGTTTGGCTGCAGAGATGACCTGCTCAAACCTCTGCAAACTCTCCTCTATGGAGCAGTTGATGTTCTTCCTGCTAAAAGTCTCTGAGGCGGAACCAAACACTGCCACTTCAGTAGCTCCTGCTGCAACCTTTAACAGGAAACATTTAATCAAGTTTGTGCTTATAGATGTTGGCTTGTGAGTACAACTTGCTTGATTAGCAAGGAAAGCAATTAACAGAAATGGGCTAAACATTTACAAATACATGGTATGATATGCAAAGGTTGCTCACTTGTGTAAGGTAAAGGGGCAGTGGATGCGTAGGCAGAGCGCATGCATAAATAAAGTGGTTTATTATACACGAAAAACATCATTGACCTGGCATGGACGGTAAATTGGAAATGTCACTTGTAAATAAATGTAAATGATGCAAATATTTACTTACAGCTGCCTGGAAGCCCTGAATATTGGGAGTCAGGACAGGGTATCTTACTTCAGGAGACCTTTTAATCCCTTTCAACACTGCACTGTGGTCTGCCATCTGAAAAACAAACCAACAAGAATTTATACTCAAACTTTATCCCACAAATGTAGTTTTTGAACATTAATACCAAACCCAGTGCTTTTGTGCAGATAGAAAAGCCAAAGGGTATATGTCAACACGCTCCTGAAGATTACAGTTGCCCCTTATTACCTGAGCTACCCACTTTGAAGACACAAAGCTAGTGGCTTCGATCGCAGGCAGCCCGGTCTGAGAGAGCATGTCAATCAGCTGGATTTTGACTTCTGTCGGCACTATTTCCTGCAGAAACACAATGACGCAAAAGCTTTAGGTTTCTATGAACGCATCCAGAGAGAGTGCACATCTGTGAGCCACAACAGCACCATGCTATTGAGATGAATAATTTATTTGCCACTATTCACTGAATGAATAGTTTTCCTGTGAATATATACAATAAGACAGTACCTACTAAATTCAAACCAGGCTCAATGGAAAAACATGCCTGTCGCAACATTTCTACAAAATTATATTTCATAGCTTCTTGCCCATTCACAACACTTTCAAAGTGAAATGTCCAGCGAGTGATGACATGAGCATGTTTATAAGTGCACATACAAATATATATTTTTTATGTCAGTTGTTGTACCATTCACAGCAGTTTAGAAATGAAATGTTAATGCTTTATCGCATTTAAAAATAACAGACAACCTACATTAAACCCTGCACTAAACATAAACGATAGCAAACATGAGATTAAAACATATTTGCTGAAGCAACAATGCCAACAAAGCTCTTTTATGGTGTTTCATGAGATTCGCACCCGAGTGATCCCGAAACCTGTACCAGTGGAGCTGCCGAGCAAGTTTACCATGGTAGAAAATGTGATACAAATGTCAAAAGCTGTTTATGGTAGAAGTGTTTTGAAGTTATAAAACAGTAATGTGCAACGTGGGAACGTGCAAAAATAAGTCATTGAAAATGTAAAGGAATAAAAGTTGTTGGTGTTTTACTGTCACAAGTCTTCATTTCAGCTGAATACGGCAGTGTATTGTGTGTAAGCCTGTGATGGCTAAATCATTATGTGTCCAAATAAAACATGTAATTGATGAACTGTCATGTTTCCTGTATGTTTTGTGCTCACCAATGTCTTCATTGAAAAATGTGAAGCATATGTGGTTTTCTGGATATCACAACCACTCAATATATTTATGCCTTTAGGTTTGTTATGTTGCAATTTTTTATTTAATTTCAAAAGAGAATGCTAATGATACACATATTAAACCACATGCTTCAAGCCGTTTAGAATTGTGAAATCTCTACCTTCTCATTTTGAAGCCCATCTCTTGGTCCGACCTCCACAATTTTGACATGAAGTGGAAGCTTAGGCAGTTCAGAACACTGTAAATTGAAAAACAATGAGGAAGGAAGGAGCATATAACAATTTCACAGAGCTGTACGGAAAATCTGAGAGGTGGATTGACACATCCTCTGTGCAGCGCTTCCTGTCAAATGGTGCGTACAACTTCATGTTTTGAATCTGGTCTTCAAATCCTTGCCAGGTCATTTATGACATAATGTGCATTGGAAACAAGCATTTCCTCTCTTACAATTGTAAAACCAAAGCTTAACCTTTGAATTCGGGGAGTAGCATTTCCAAGGGCCAATGCAGCGTTTATAGAAGATTTGAATGGCTGTAAAATCTCAGCCTCTTGATACTAAAAAACGCTGGCTTTGAGGAACCGCACATAACCTGCATACGTTTCTTTAGAGCTGAGTTTGATTTAAATGTGCTGTCATGGAGGGAGGAAATGGATGTGTGAAAGGAACGATAACAAACTTCTTTTTAAGAAGTTTCTGACAGTGTGCACTGGGTAGACAAAGGAGAACCGGTGCGGTTTGTCCCGTTATCACCCCAGGCCTGCAGTTAGGACGGCCTATTAAATTCACTTATAAATCAAACTCGCTCTCTTTTAACTCACCGCTCAAGCCAGAAATACAGGCTCCGCTAGAAATGGATCAAGCATTTCATTCTTATCAGTGAAATAAATTAGACCAAGACACTTTAGCTGTCTTTGTATGTTTAAAACATTTCTGTTCTGCAATTTCAAGTGGAACTTTTAAGCCTAAACTGGGAGAGAAGCTTAATTTAAGAAAAAAATAAATAAATAAATAAATAAATAAAATCTGAAAAAAGTGAAATGACCATGTCATTTTTATATTGGTCTAATCAAAAATCATGGTTTCTGGTTTAAACCTGTTTTGTTCAGTTTTTATAAAAGTATATAACACTCCTTATATGGGCCATTCTACAGAATTGTTTCTAATAGTCAGAGTTGGAAATGTCTTTTTCAACAAATTTTGTATGTATGAAAATTGTATAATATCCAAGGTACACATTTCTAGAAATCGTGCAGTTAATTCTCGTTTTGTATTTTCAGAAAGTTTTGGAAAATTTTTCCTTTCCTCAAATTTGTCACTATCAAAACACAATGATGAATAATTTAATAAGAAGGGTTATATTGATTTTGTTTACATCTACCTTGTACATTTATTTTACAAAACGTTTTCACAGGTAAATCAATAACAATTGCAATTGCAACAATATTTCAAGTGTACATTATTTTATTTTTTTATTTTTTTTTAAAATCCAATCTTTCTTTGTAAAAGGCATAAAGTTTATCATATTGATTTCAAAGTAAAGGATTCATTAGTTTGAATAAACATTGAACCAAACACTATAATAACATCTTAGTTGATCATTCAATATACTTGATTTTTGACAAAACATCCCATGTTTCGGTCGTGACAGTAATGTGTTGGTAGTGACCACAAAACATTACAGGATTTTAACTCTCATACTAAAACACTTACTAAAACATATTAAAATACTAATGATTTGCATAACTGTACTAAAATTTTGTTTATTTCCCTAAATAAATGTGTAACGGGTCGGCAGACTCTGGGAGATCCATTTGCAGCTTTATTAAATGTTCGTGGTCGTACAGGCAGGGGTCAGATATCAGCAAGAGCAGTGTCAGAGGCAAGACGTAATCAGTGTCAAAACCGGGCAAATAATCAGGGTAGGCGGCAGACAGTAATCGTAGGTATAAGGCAGTCCAAGGTCATGCGCGGGAAACAATACACAGAAATAAACGCTCAGAAATGTTAGCCGGGCAAAACAAGACTTTGCGAAGCATTGTGGGGCATGAAGGCCTTTTATAGTCCGGGGAATTGGGAACAGGTGTGAGTGTAATCAGTCCAGGTACAGGTCGTGGGAAATGTAGTCCATGAACAGTTAATACTCGGGTGAGGGTGCCCTCAGGCGGTGATCGGAGGGAGCCACAGAGGCCGAGTTTGTGACAAAATGATTATATGTTCCCTTTTGTCACTACCAAAACAATGATGTCACTACCGAAATAGTCACGACTGAAAAATGTGGTGAATTTTCGGTTGTGACAATTTTAGATACTTTTTAGCTCAAAGATGCTAATCAGCACATGGTTAGATAACACAGTTCTGAACAGTTTTACACACATAAAAACTAAATTTAATGGAATAACACCCAAAAAAGTTTGCTTAATTGCAGAAAAAGGGTATTTGGTAGTGACATTCCTTAAAGTTACACAGAGATTTTCAGACATTTGAACACATTTAACTCAAAATGTTGTTACCTATCTACTATGAAAGAGAGGCTATGAAAGGGAGGGACACAGGAATATTTCCTGATCAAAAATGTAAAAGTTTGGATTAAAGCCTCAGCCAATGGACTAAAACATTTTCGGTAGTGACATGAAAATGCGGGACATTTATTTTTTACACAAAGAGTCATGATTTAAAAATAGAAATATAAAATAAATATTTTTTAACTTCATTTAAAAAAAAATAAAAAATATATATTTAAAAACAACAGTGGAAAAAAATTGCAAAAAAAAAAAATGTTCAATATAATTTTCACAAATTTAGGGGTTAGTGTTCGGGACAGCCAATTGAAAGTTCCCAGTAAATGATGATTTTATATATATTAATCTTACTGATATTTTAAATATAATTGTTGTCATGTAATGGTATGTTTAGTAAGTCGCATGACAAGGGAGAATTCCAAAACACAGTATTTAATATATCCACAGGAAGGTAACACAGGCAAATCCACACACAAACATAAACGTTATACATCCACGAGATCGGACAAAGAACTGAAAGACACAGGGAGAATATATACCAGAACAAATGAGGAGCGATTAACATGGCACAGGTGAATGACATTACTAATTAGACAAACTGGGGAAAAACTAGGTCACCAGGACTTAACCAAAAACACACAAGACAGAGGATACATGTGACAGTGTGTCCTCGTGCTGTATAAATGGAACAACTGAGGAGGGAGGACGGGGACTCTGGAGGAAGGCGAGGAGCAGAGGAAGGGAAAAACAAAAACAAGTCCAAAAAATTAGTCCGTGGGGGAGTGGAGGGCGGGAGGAGCCAGAGGACAACCAGGAGCAGAAGGGGCCTGATGATGACCCAGGCCACAGTCAGCATGATGTTCCTTGGTGGTGGCGCAGGAGGGAAAAGCTATGGTGGGGGCTTGGTCGATCGAACCAGGGGTGCTTTCTCCTGCAACGCTGCCAGCTGCAGTAGAAAACCAGACGGAGCTGAAGAGACACGGAGCCTGGGTGACAAAGAATGTCCGGAAGGCCAAGGTGGAGCTGACGGCTCATGGGACCATGACAGAGATGGGGATCCGGAAGACCACAGCAGAGCCAGTGCGACCAAGGATAACGGAGGAGCCGGAGGGAAGGCAGAGCCCAGTGGAGCCGGAGGGATGGAAGGCAGAGGTGCAACCGGCATCCAGAAATCCCGAGGTGGAACCCGGTGTGATGCCTCACTAAGACACAGCCGGTGGGATGAGGAAGCCTGGTCGAGCGGGTGGGATGACAGGCCACTCTATAGCTGAGGGTGCATTGAGCCATGGTGGAGCCGATGGGTCAAAGGGCCAAGGTGGAGTCTGGGGCTCTGTGACTGGAGGCGGAGACAGTGGATCCTCATGCCAAGGTGATGCTGGGGACTGAAAGCCCCACGGCGAATCCGCAGTACTGCATGGAGACAGCTGAGGATGAGATGAGGGGCAGACAGGAACCAGAGGAGTAGTAGCTGAAGAAATATGCTGGTTAAATAGAGGAGGTGGGAGAGGGAGGATGGGCAGGTAATCCGAAGACACAGATGGCACTAGAGTCATGTGGAGCACAGGAGATACAGGGGGTGCTGGTGATACTTGGAGCACAGGAGATACAGGGGTGAAAGACATAGGGGTGTCTGCAGAAATAGCCTCTGTAAACCAGTCTATTAAATCCTCCTCTAAATAACCTAATAGGTTCCCAGGATCCATATTATACTCACACGTAGCGGCGGGTGCGTGTGAGTATAATAAGGATAACAAACTCCCTCAGGGACATAATACTGGGCTCAGGCTCCGGGGTGAAACACGGCTCAGCAGGGCTCACTGGCACTTTCTCCGCGGCAGGCACAGGCTCCGTGTCTGTGGTGGAATCAGACTTCAGCTCCGTCTGGCTGGGTGTAAGCTGACTGGGCACTGGGTTAGGTGGAGGGGTGCTGATAGGCTCTACTGGGCAGATAGTGAATGCCGAGTTGTTGTTTATCAGCACCCACTCCACACATGAGGCGAAATCTTCACGAGGACTGCTCCTTGGAGTCACACACCATGGATTTTTTGAGTTGCACACCAACTCCAAAAAATCCATGGTGTGTGACTCCAGGGAGCGGTCCTTCTGCTCCAGGCAAAGCAGGGCAACAGCAGGTATGTCCATGGTTACTAAAATAAATAAACAAAAGAAAACGCCGCAAAATTAATTGTGTTGGTCAGATCTTCTGTCATGTAATGGTATGTTTAGTAAGTCACATGACAAGGGAGAATTCCAAAACACAGTATTTAATATATACACAGGAAGGCAATTCCACACACAAACATAAACGTTATACATCCACGAGATCGGACAAAGAACTGAAAGACACAGGGAGAATATATAATAGAACAAATGAGGAGCGATTAACATGGCACAGGTGAATGACATTACTAATTAGACAAACTGGGGAAAAACTACGTCACCAGGACTTAACCAAAAACACACAAGACAGAGGATACATGTGACAGTGTGTCCTCGTGCTGTATAAATGGAACAACTGAGGAGGGAGGGTGGGGACTGTGGAGGAAGGCGAGGAGCAGAGGAAGGGAAAAACAAAAACAAGTCCAAAAAATTAGTCCATGGCGGAGTGGAGGGTGGGAGGAGCCAGAGGACAACCAGGAGCAGAAGGGGCCTGATGATGACCCAGGCCACAGTCAGCATGATGTTCCTTGGTGGCGGCGCAGGAGGGAAAAGCCATTGTGGAGGCTTGGTCGATCAAACCAGGGGTGCTTTCTCCTGCAACGCTGCCAGCTGCGGTAGAAAACCAGACAGAGCTGAAGAGACACGGAGCCTGGGTGACACAGAATTTCCGGAAGGCCAAGGTGGAGCTGACGGCTTATGGGACCATGACAGAGATGGGGATCCGGAAGACCACAGCAGAGCCAGTGCGACCAAGGATAACGGAGGAGCCGGAGCGAAGGCAGAGCCCAGTGGAGCCGGAGGGATGGAAGGCAGAGGTGCAACCGGCATCCAGAAATCCCGAGGTGGAACCCGGTGTGATGCCTCACTAAGACACAGCCGGTGGGATGAGGAAGCCTGGTTGAGTGGGTGGGATGACAGGCCACTGTATAGCTGAGGGTGCATTGAGCCATGGTGGAGCCGATGGGTCAAAGGGCCAAGGTGGAGTCTGGGGCTCTGTGACTGGAGGCGGAGACAGTGGATCCTCATGCCAAGGTGATGCTGGGGACTGGAAGCCCCACGGCGAATCCGCAGTACTGCACGGAGACAGCTGAGGATGAGATGAGGGGCAAACAGGAACCAGAGGAGTAGTAGCTGAAGAAATATGCTGGTTAGAGGAGGTGGGAGAGGGAGGATGGGCAGGCAATCCGAAGACACAGATGGCACTAGAGTCATGTGGAGCACAGGAGATACAGGGGGTGCTGGTGATACTTGGAGCACAGGAGATACAGGGGTGAAAGACATAGGGGTGTCTGCAGAAATAGCCTCTGTAGACCAGTCTATTAAATCCTCCTCTAAATAACCTAATAGGTTCCCAGGATCCATATTATACTCACACGCAGCGGCGGGTGCGTGTGAGTATAATAAGGATAACAAACTCCCTCAGGGACATAATATTGGGCTCAGGCTCCGGGGTGAAACACGGCTCAGCAGGGCTCATTGGCACTTTCTCCGCGGCAGGCACAGGCTCCGTGTCTGTGGTGGAATCAGACTTTAGCTCCGTCTGGCTGGGTGTAAGCTGACTGGGTGCTGGGTTAGGTGGAGGGGTGCTTATAGGCTCTACTGGGCCGATAGTGAATGCCGAGTTGTTGTTTATCAGCACCCACTCCACACATGAGGCGAAGTCTTCACGAGGACTGCTCCTTGGAGTCACACACCATGGATTTTTTGAGTTGCACACCAACTCCAAAAAATCCATGGTGTGTGACTCCAGGGAGCGGTCCTTCTGCTCCAGGCAAAGCAGGGCAACAGCAGGTATGTCCATGGTTACGAAAATAAATAGACAAAAGAAAACTCCGCAAAATTAATTGTGTTGGTCAGATCTTCTGTCACGTAATGGTATGTTTAGTAAGTCACATGACAAGGGAGAATTCCAAAACACAGTATTTAATATATACACAGGAAGGTAACACAGGCAAATCCACACACAAACATAAACGCTATATATACTAGAACAAATGAGATTAACTGTGCACAGGTGAATGACATTACTAATTAGACAGACTGGAAAAACTAGGTCACCAGGACTGAACCAAAAATACACAATACAGAGGATACATTGTGGGATTCAATCGATAATAAAAGGATCTTAGTAAACATCTAAGATTTGAATATTTAAATGCTTTTTAAATGTGTTTTTTTGGTTGTGGGACAGAAGTTTGCACCAATTCTGTAGAATGGCCCATATAAAATAAAATGAAAAGAAACTATTTTGTTTAAATAGTGAAAGTGAAAATACTCATGACACCAGTGTTGATGGCAGAACACATACTGCCTAGCGTTACTGACTACACATATTATTTTTGTTTACTTGTTTATTTATTTATTATTTTGGTAACACTTTAGAATACTGTTCCATCTTTAATGAATGCAATAATGCAATATTAACATTCTAGAAACTGCTCTTAACAAAAAACTGTTTAACTAATTAGACTGTAATAGTGCTCAGATGAATATGGTAGTTCACTATTAGCTCATCAAATTTTCATACCTCCCAGAGGACTACTAAGAACAGACTCGTAATTAATGTGAATAATGCATAATGTAGAATTAATTCTAAAGTGAAGTTAATGGTAACCCATTAGTAATGACTGAAGTATTACCAAATCCTTCAGAAGGAATTACTGTTTATTTGATGTTCACTTTAGAATACTGTTCCAAATGGCCAGTAAGTAGAATGATATAGAAACACTTGAGTCAGTACTATCCAAAGCCTTATAAAAACCCAAAAATTTTGATTTAGAATTCTGTTCCAATTCATTAAAATTAAAGGATTTGGTAATACTTCAGTCATTACTAATAGGTTACCATGATCTTTACTTTAGAATTAATTATATATTATGCATTATTAACATTAATTATGAACCTGTATATAGTAGTTCTTAGTAGTCCTCTGGGAGGAATGAAAATAATAATAGTTACTGATTAGCTAACAGTGAACTACCACATTCAACTGAGACCTATTATTTACTAATTCATTCATCAGAGTTTCTTATTAGTTAATAGTAGTTACTAGAATGTCAATATTGCGTTACTCAACTGTTCATTAATGAAGGATCAGTATTCTAAAGTGTCTCCATTATTTTTTGTTAGTACATATAACAGAAAATATGATGCATATTAAAAAAACATTCTAAGAGAAGTCTTTATTTATAGTAAGCACACTAAATCAATCATTAATTAACAAATTGATTTTAGTTTTATTCTAAGTGAAAATTCTACTTTCATATTATAGCTAATTTAGCTTTTGTTTATGGTGAAATTAAGTTGTAAATAGTGTAATGTACATCCGATTAATGTAATTCTCTAAAAGCTCAACTAATCAAGTACTCAAAACTGATTTTGGATATGGACATAACTGAAACTGTAGTTCTCAGCATTCATAAGACTTAATTTAGTAAAAAATTTGAAATTAAGTATACTTACGTGTTTTTTGAGCAAGATGAGAAAAGGGGGATACTTTATAATGTTTAATGTTCAATTATGTTGATTTAGAACAATTTAATTCAAGTGCAGCTTTTTTACTATTTAAAAGTGTGGACTTGGCACATAGCATTCTAACACAGTCTGTGCTATTGCTTGTAAACAGTTTGTTGAATAGTCAGCTAATTGAATTAATGAAATTCTGCTTGGGGACCTTATCAAATCACTTTGAGATAAATAAATAATTCATTTGATGATGTTGAAGTTAAATTAACAAATTATGTTATTATAATTTAAATCATGTAAATCCAACACACTTTTTTTCACTGTATGGCCTTTATAATAGATCATTTTTTTACTTAGTATGACTGTAAATTTTAGTCTTTGGGAAATTAAATAATTTTAATTAACATTGAATCAAAATGTAAGGTTTGAACAAATCTATAAATATAACTTGAGGAAAAAAAAAAAAAAAAAAAAAAAAAAAAAAAAAAATATATATATATATATATATATATATATATATATATATATATATATATATATATATATATATATTATCCAAATCATCATTTTTTCAGTGTTTCAATCCCAGCCCAGATGAACCCTGTAAATGACTGACTTCTATATAAAGACCTGCCAGTTTGCCATAGCTGTCAAATCTCATTTACAATTGTGTTTTTAAATGCATAACTTTTCAAGTGGGAAACATGGCCATTTGGCATAAATAACGTTACTATTGTTGAAAAGCCCAATATTGTAATTAAACACAAGTACAAAGAAGATTTGAGAGCTCCGGTGGAGGTGAAAAGTGAATTACATATTAAATGTCAGTCCTAAATGATGCATATAATGTGTAAGGACAGTTGGATACTCTGTCTAACACCTCTGTGTTTCACGAGGGTGAGATTATTTTCATTGTGGGGTAGCTACTTCTTTACGCCACTGCATTGCTATATTTCCATGTATAAATCTTGCACATGCAAAAACAGACCCCCACCTTCTCTTCCCACAGGAGCCGTGGCAACCGAGGATAATCCCGCAAGAAAGTCTCATAGCTCAGGCAGTGCTTGACCGCAGTAGAAACGTTACCCATCTGGCTAGCGCGATCTGCTAGCCCAGCGTTGTTCCCGGATGACACCTGTAGTGATCAGAGCGCATACGCGCTTCTTCACACTGTTTCGCGAGCAGTAAAGAGAGCCGGAGGAGCCCGACAGCATCGCTTCAAAGGGCACGGAATGACTCAGCTGTTACCATGGTAGCAGCATCCCTGCCTGTGCGCAGTGATGTAGGGAGGGGGAGGGAAGACTGAAGGCGTTAGACAGCATTTTGTTAGCTTTAGACTGACAGCTCCATGTGAAGTACGAGACCCGCTGGGATTCTCGGCTCTACAATAAGACTAACCACAAGCTGCTTATTTTACTGCCCTTGGCTCCCCTCCCCAGCGGAAATCTACAGCTTCGGGGAAATACGCTGCCTTGATTGATCTCCTGTGACTGAGGCAGCTCATGCTTTTCAATGGCCGGCCGTGGCACTCTTGCCAATGTCAACTGTGCTCTGTTATAAAATCTCTCTGTAAAGCCGGGCCGCAATTTACTTGTGAAAGAGCCATTCTTCCTGGCCCAGGTGCTTACAATAGAGAGGTTTAAGGAAGCTCTTGTGCTGAACTCTTCCTCAATAAGAAGCTGGTGTGCCGTGAGATGGTCTGGCCTCTCTCTCATGGGGGGAAATGCAACTGGCGAAACCCGGGGCTGCATTTATTAGGTATCAGCATTTCTTGAATGGCAGAGGCTGATAAATCTTAAGGTGACTTGAAGTAAAAAGAATAACAAAACATATTTGAGGTTCCAACATTTTTTGGCCATGAATTTTTCATGACCTCTGAAGTCATTTCATTAATTTTTTTATTTTTTATTTTCGATTTTGGTTTTTACTAATGAGTGACCTGTGCACCAGTTCCGAAACTCACTAAGTTTGCAAACAAGTTTCATGCTGAGCTGGTGAAATATTTTATAAGCACTCTTATGAGAAAGACACGTGCTTAGTTGCGTTAAATGTGCATGAGTGTACTTAAAATCTTATTTTTTAAAAACTGCAGATAACTTGCAGATAATATAATAGTATGAAACAAAAGGCCACTTAAGTGTACCTAAAGAGTGTACACTTTCATGACCATGCTTCATTTCATGATTCATTCTAAACAAATTATGAATCAATGTGCACTTTGTAGTAATGTAAAATTAAAAGTTTTGCTTTAAAATTCATTTTAAATCATTATGTTTTAATAATCTTTTGTCTTGCTTTAAAAAAGTACACTTGTTTTGATGTGTTGACTGACATGCTAAAGCACAGGTACTTGATTAGAATTTTAACTGTAGCGTTATTCGATATTACATTTAAAGTTAATGTGTTTTAAATGGACTAAATTGTGACTTCATTACAAATGCATAATTACAAATATATTTAAAGGGATAGTTCACCCAAAAATGTAAATTCTGTCATCATGTACTCACTCTCAAATAGTTCCATACCTGTATGCATTTCTTTGTTCTGATGAACACAAAGAAAGATATTTGGAAGAATGTCAGTAACCAAACAGATCTCGCCCCCCATTGACTACCATAGTAAGAAAAATAAATACTATGGTAGTCAATGGGGGGGCGAGATCTATCTGTTTACTGACATTCTTCCAAATATCTTCCTTTGTGTACATACATGTTTCTCACATATTATTGTAGCCTAGTTTGTGCTGAATACAGTGTAATGACACTTGTGTCATTAATATGTTTATGAACAACTGAAAAAAGCACAAATGTCAGGGCATGTCAAAACTTCTCCAGGGCCCCAAATCAGCCTCAGACTCCAGAGGGTTAAGAAAGTTTTTTGCAGTTTAATTTGGTGAGACTAGTAGTGCCGAAATAACACAATTCTCTTTTAGGATTATTTTCCATGAAGTCTTGGCCTAGAAATCACCATTTTTAAAATTCTCTGATATGTTAGTCAGATTGAATGCAACAAACCATTAATCTTCTTAATTGCATTTACATATATAGTCTACATACTCATTTGTACAGACTTTCCTATATATCTATGAAAGTATTTAATCCAACTGAGCCAGGAGTCACCGGGAACATTCTGCGGTGGGGTGTGTATGATTCAGAATTGCCCCCAGCTGGAGTTTGCTGCATTAGATCTGTATCCCTACCGAAGCATTTAGCGTTTCCTTTCCTTGAATGCTCTCTAACTAAAAGGACAAAAAGTGGACATTCATCTTGACAAATACCAGCTGTCAGGGTTTACTTCAAAGAGGTTTGAGCTACACCTTCAGGGCATCCTGGATAATGTAAAGTAACACAGCACAGGTGAGCGAGTGTGGGGGCTTTTCTGAAGTTTTTTTATCATTCCAAACGTGGTCTTGTAAACATTTAGCCAGTGAGCATGACAGCAGGATGAAATGTTAAATAAAGCACAATTTCATTAGCCATTACCTGAAAGCATGGGTTATTTTGGCCGTACCAGATGTTTGCCTCTTTTTTACCTTATTCCTCTTGCAATTGTAGATGATTTAGGAGCAGACTACTATTCGACGGGCTGCGTTTTGCACAAACAAATCCTGCTGAGTTAGCTTCGGGCCTCTCGTGAATTAACCTTTGCCTCTGTGAACTTAAATTGGTAAAATATTTATGCTGTGCTGTCTCTTGTAGAGTAATCACTGATGGACTATCTATGGGGCGCGCCTGTGTGTTTTCCCCGCGGGCCAGTAGATTTGTGGGCTGGCTGTAGACTACGAATTTAGATACAAAGTAAATATGTAAAGGTTTTAAAGGGAGAAAAGGTCAGACATCATCAGGCTGGGCCACCGAAGCCTCAGTAGCAGATCCACAGCGGCCTACACGCACTCTATCACACATTCGTGGTGGTTTTACGGGATTGTAAGGTTTGAATTTATGGACATTTTATTGTACAGTATAAAAGTTGTACTATGTTTGATCCCAATTAAAGGGGCCATGATATGGATTTTTTTAATATGTCCTTGAGGTTCACTTATAATTGTAAATAAAGTTTTTTTGTGCACAAAAAAAGCCCATATATATGCAGAAAAACTGTTTTTATAACCTTCATTTTGACCCTCTGTCTGAAATGATCCATTTTTAAGGTGCAGCGTTTTTAAGGCTTGTCAGTAAACAGCCACTGTTATGATTGGCTAACATCTTTGCATAGGAAACAGTATCAACCCCCATTCACTATTACATACGAGTAAGTATTTTGAAAACATTATCTATATAAAACCATAATTTAAAGACGAAGCATTATGAAATTATTAGATCCAATACAGTCACCTGCTTCATTTGTCAACAAAAGTTTCTTTGCAAACTCTTCATTACACTGTGCTCCGAAACAAAATGCTCTAAACAAACATATAATCCTCTGTCGCAATCCGGAACTCCATTAAAATAAACGATCAACTTGTTTCCAACACTGTGATCCTTCTGAAGTCTGTACACAAACCAGCGTAAACTGGACGCGTCAAAGCAAACATTATTTCACTCTTCCATTTTTCCTGTTGTCGACAGAATCAAGTGCATAGAATACTGTATCAGCGTAGACAGCGTCAGTGATTATAATGACTTCAGAAACTGAACGCACATCTGTATACTGTATCAGCGTAGACAGCGTCAGTGATTATAATGACTTCAGAAACTGAACGCACATCTGTATACTGTATCAGCGTAGACGGCGTCAGTGATTATAATGACTTCAGAAACTGAACGCACATCTGTATACTGTATCAGCGTAGACGGCGTCAGTGATTATAATGACTTCAGAAACTGAACACACTTCTGTATACTGTATCAGTGTAGACGGCATCAGTGGTTATAATGACTTCAGAAACCGAACGCACATCTGTATACTGTATCAGCGTAGACAGCGTCAGTGATTATAATGGCTTCAGAAACCGAACGCACATCTGTATACTGTGTCAGCGTAGACAGCGGCAGTCATTATAATGGCTTCAGAAACCGAACGCACATCTGTATACTGTATCAGCGTAGACAGCGTCAGTGATTATAATGGCTTCAGAAACCGAACGCACATCTGTATCAGCATAGACGGCGTCAGTGATTATAATGACTTCAGAAACCGAACGCACATCTGTATACTGTATCAGCGTAGACAGCGTCAGTGATTATAATGACTTCAGAAACCGAACGCACATCTGTATACTGTATCAGTGTAGACGGCGTCAGTGATTATAATGGCTTCAGAAACTGAACGCACATCTGTATACTGTATCAGCGTAGACAGCGTCAGTCATTATAATGGTTTCAGAAACCGAACGCACATCTGTATACTGTATCAGCGTAGACAGCGTCAGTGATTATAATGACTTCAGAAACCGAACGCACATCTGTATACTGTATCAGCGTAGACAACGTCAGTCATTATAACAGCTTCTATCTGCTTTTGACGTCACGCTCACATCCAGTGTAGTTAAGTGTCAGCTGTTAAGTGACTGAACACCAGTGGGTGCGGCCTATGGTGTGATGATATATAACTATTCGTTGATGTCTTGTTCTGGAGGCGGTCATAATGTATTTGCCTGTGTGACATCACAGATCCCACAATATCTTAATGAGCTGTTTTTGGAGTTTGATTAAATGCTTTCTTTATAATGAGGATGACGCTTTAAGCTCTGAAACTTGCAGGATGCTTTAATGGGACAAAGACTTCTTTTATGCCAAAAGATAATGGCAAATTTGAATTCTCATGTCATGACTCAAATCTGACTCATCAATTAAAACCACTGAACTGGGTAACAGGGCTGTTGATGGGAGAAAACCAGGAACATTGTCTCTGGCCATGTGACGAGGTGTAAAGTAGTTTTTGAGGGTCCACCCATAAAAATTTTGTCCTAGGCCCTGTGAATTTAAGCAATAGTTTTTGTTCCCAGTCTGTTTTTTTATTGGCAGTCCATCCATGAGCGTAACTGATGACACCAGAGTGAGTCACATGCTCAGTTACTAACTGTTCCACTCCTACGCTAAAAAAAAAATGGTGTAAATAATTTTCACTCAAAAATCGCTAGTAAATTTCACAATCAATTACCAATAAATGGTAAGTAACACTTTGTATCAAAGTGGCATTTTAAAGCAGAAAAACAGAAATAGTAATTTCTTGTAAAACAACAATAATTATTATTTTATTTACAACTTCAAAAAAATATTTTATTGTACAGTGTAGAGCGTGCAAGGCTCTTACAAGTTTTAGGTGCTGGATCTCCAACTAAAAAGAACAGGGACAAAACTCTTTCATTGTCTCCCAGAGTATTAGTTCCAGTGAAATCTGGTACATAACACCGTAACAAACTTTACCCATGACTAAAACTGGCTTCCAAATCGGTCGGATGACTGTAATGAGGGAAGAAATCGAGCTCCACGCTGTGGATGAATTGAAAGATAAATCGCAGATGCGACAAAGCCTTCTTTGGATGTTTTATTTGGAGTGCTGGTGTAATCTGTACCATTATGTCAGTGAAAGAGTTTAGTTCTTCCCTTTTTCATCCTTAGCATGGAAACAGATGTGAGAAATATGCTTTACGGGGAACAGGTTTAGATGAAGCATCAAAGAGGTTTTAAGCCATCAGATAAATCCTGAAAACATAGCGAACTGCTCAAAACTCAAGTCAGATTTGATCAATTTTCGTCCATACGATTTCAATTGTCCCATAGAAGCTACTAGAATAGATTCAAGCTTTGATTGCAACATCAAACGTTCAGTGTGTGCACTCATGGGGAAATGTACACTGCAGGCTGTTTACTGAAAGAAGAGCTTGCCAATGAGTTCATAATAATAAAAGTGTTAATCAGACAATTGAAGGTTTACACCTAAAACAATGAAGAGTATTTCTGGCAGGTATGTTTAGAATGATGTGGATTTTCTCTTATGAAGACAAATCAGTAGCCTAGAAAAAAATCTTTTATTAAACATGAGGATGGGTCTGTAATAGCTTAAGAAATCTGTTAGTATTTCAGTGGCAGTTACTTGGCACAGAACTCCCTAGATGGAATCTGACATCTTTGCTCACATACAGTTATTTTTAAGCATGACATTGATTGCATTTACATGTGCACCAATAATGCATTTGTTTTTTTGTTTTGTTTGTTTGTTTTTTACAATACTCAGAGTAATCGCAGTAAGATGTTTACATGACATGACTCTTCACTCCTGTTTACATGCAATTTTCATTATTCTGATTATTTTCTAAGAAGTGTGATGATTTTTACTGTCATTCTTCACATACCCCAATGCGCAGCACGAATGATGACCTCACACACAGTAGGTGTGTTACTGGCCACTGTTTTAATCCACTTACTTTAGAGGCGAAACATTTCTATGGATTTATGTGGATATTATTCGGCACTGTGATGAACATAGTAATGCAGCTGTAACTGAGTTTTCTATGCTGCATCTTCACACGTCTCTGGATGAAGATAAAACTGCGCAGCGAGTTGTGATGGTTACTGATGTAACCCTTGTTCCCTGAGTAAGGGAACAAGACACTACGTCAATGACATGATGGGAACCCTCTGTATGATGTGTTCATCAGTAACCCGAGACGTTCCCTTTCGTGGGAACTATCGACGCTACGTTAATGACGTGATGGGAACGCTATCCCAACTACGCCGTATCACCAAGTACCTGTCTATTATCTTGTAGAACTGAGGCACCCGGAGTAGGAGTTATGTCAAGGTTGTAAAACCTAATGAACGTGTGCTGGGATGACCATCCATCTGCATCACAGATATAATTTAATGTCACTCCTGACATTAATGCTTTAGAAGCGGCCATTCCCCTTGTAGAATGAGCACAGACAGCTAAAGGACATTGCTGTCCGGCTGCTTCGTAGGCAAGTGAGATGGCCTCGACCACCCACTTGCTCATCCTCTGCTTAGATGCTGGGCCCCCTTTCTTAGGGGACCCGTAACATACAAACAACTGGTCTGTTTTTCGCCACAGGGCAGCTCTGTGGACGTACGCATCCAAAGCCCTAACTGGGCACAGCAGATTACGTGTCTCCTGATCCGAATTTTCGAAGGGAGGAAGACAGAAGGCCTGGAGTACAATAGGACAATAGGACATTTGTTGGGACCTTCGGCACATAGCCAGGTCTAGTATGCAGGAACGCCTTAACCATACCAGGCGCGAATTCCAGACACGAAGGAGCAACCGATAGTGCTTGTAGATCTCCTATTCTTTTCAGAGATGATATTGCCAGAAGAAATATCCTTTTTAAGGTGAGAAACTTTTCTGATACTTCTTCTCTTGGTTCAAAGGGAGTCTCGGCTAACCTTTGCAACACTATAGTCAAGTCCCATGCTGGAGTCCTTGAACATACCACAGACCTCAGCCTCACTGTACCATGGAGGAAGCGTATGACTAGGGGGTCTCGACCCACAGAGGAACCACCCACAGGAGCATGATAAGCTGAGATGGCTGCTATATATACCTTCAATGTTGAAGGGGATAAACCTTCTGAAAATTTTTCTTGAAGGAACTGAAGCAGAAAGCTGATAGGTGACTGGACAGGGTCCATATTACGTTGACTACACCATGTAGAGAACAATTTCCATTTGTACATATACAACTTCCTCGTGGAGGGAGCTCTGGATTGAAGGATGGTCTCCACAACCTCGGTTGAGAGACATGAGGCCCACAGCCTCCATAGTTCTGGGCGGGGATGAAGAATCATGCCGCCCGCTTGTGACAGGAGATCCTGTCTGAGAGGAAGCTCCATAGGAGAGCCGTGAAGTAAGGATATTAGATCCGCAAACCATATCCTGGTCAGCCAGTACGGGGCCACCAGTATCAGATCGACCCCTTCCTGGCGAACTTTTTCCAGAACTCCCGGGAGCAGTGAGACCGGGGGAATTTTTTTTTTTTCTTTTTTTTTTCTTGGCACTGTGAAGCACTCTGGACAACTAACGTTGTATTAAATTGGTGCTATATAAATAAAATACAAATACAAATACAAAAATACAAAAAATGCATACAGACGCAGCCTCAGCCACGTCTGTAGCATGGCATCCAGCCCTAGAGGTGCTGGGTGCGTCAGAGAATACCACAGAGGGCACTGGGTTGACTCCTCTGTGGCAAACAGATTGACTTGAGCTCGACCGAAATTTTTCCAAATAAGCTCCACCACCTCGGTGTGGAGTTTCCATTCCCCAGGCCTCGGGCCCTGCCTCGACAGGGCGTCTGCCCCCACATTTAGATGCCTTGGGATATAAGCTGCTTTTATTGAGAGGAGCTTTCCCTGGGCCCACAGGAGATTCTGATGGGCCAATTTGTAGAGTTGACGAGACCGTAGACCCCCCTGATGGTTGATGTATGAGACCACCGACGTGTTGTCCATGCGGACTAACACGTAATGGCCCCTCAGGTCTGGGAGGAAGTGTTTCAGTGCTAGAAACACCGCCATCATCTTCAGCCGATTTATGTGCCAGGAGAGCTGATGGTCCTCTCATAGACCCTGAGCCGAGCGACCACTCATGATCGCCCCCCAGCCCGTAAGGGAAGCATCCGTCGTAAGCATTATGCGACGACAAGAAGTCCCCAGCACAGGTCCCTGGGACAGGAACCAAGGCTTTTTCCACATGACCAGAGCACAAAGGCATCGCCGTGTGACTTTGATCATGCGAAAAGTATTTCCCCTCGGAGAAAACCCCTTGGTCCTGAGCCACCACTGTAAGGGTCTCATGTGCAGAAGGCCAAAAGTAACCACGTTGGATGCAGTCTCTGAAACTGTTTCACAGTGAGTGACTGGCCTAACTTCACCCCATTCACGGCTCTGAGAATGGAACTCACACGAGCAGGAGACAAACGTGCCTGCATCGTAGTGGAATCCCAAACTACCCCTAGGTAGTTGGCAATTTGACTCAGAACCAGCACACTCTTTTTGGCATTGAGCCTCAGCCCAAGCCTCTTCATGTGCGACAGAACAACATCTTGATGTTGAACTGCCAACTGTTCTGTTTGAGCTAGTATCAACCAGTCGTCGATATAGTTCAGCACGCGGATGCCCTGGAGTCTCAGCGGAGCCAGAGCTGCATCCACGCACTTCGTGAACATGCGGGGTGATAATAATGGCCGAAAGGAAGGACCCTGTATTGGTAAGCTTCGCCCCCGAAAGCAAACCTGAGGAACTTCCTGTGAGAAGGATGGATGGATACATGAAAGTATGCGTATTTCAGGTCTATCGCCATAAACCAGTCCTTGGTTTGAGTGTAAGCATTTTGAGCTTCAACTTTCGTACAGATCGATTTAGCACTCCATCCTTCTTGGGAACAATGAAGTAGCGGCTGTAGAAGCCTGACATTTTGCTGGGAGGAGTAACCCTCTCTATAGCTCCTTTTTGCAAAAGCGTCATAACCTCTTGTTCCATAACCAGAGACTGCTCTGGGGTCACCACTGTGGGAAGGACCCCATTGAACCTGGGCGGACGAGAACTGAACTGTATTCTGTAACCCTGTTCTATCATGAGCAGCACCCATTTCGAAATGTTCAGGAGACATTTCCATTCTTCCATAAATTCTACTAAGGGAACCAGTCTCTCGAGACTGGTCTCTGGTGTTTTTTGAGCACTTGGCTCATTGTTCTGACGCGGCGCACCGGCAGACAGACAAATCAAGTGACAACCGACCCTCCTCGAGGATCGGTGGAGACCGCTGTGCCCTGACTCACACTGGGTGGCAGGGTTGGCAGAACGGCCCCCTGAGGGTGCCGAAGGGGAATGGATATTCGATTTTTTGACACCCGGACCCCTCCGGAGGGGGCTGCCCTCATAAGTCCCGGACGGCTGGTGTCAGAACTTTTTCTTTGAAGCCTTACCCCCAGAAGGTTTCACCTATGCTGACCGCCCCGGTCCCCAAGCTCTCTGCGGGGGAGCACGGGTGGTCACACTGGCTTTTTGTTGCGCTCTGTGCGCTGAGGAGCTGGCTGTCAGCCGATCAGCAGCCTCAGGGGGATGGACACGGCGGGGAAGGAACCGCTGGAAGGCCGCAGACTGTTTACTTGTCTCCTGGAACCTATCGACGACAGATGACACTGCGTTAACGAATAGGCCCACAGGAGACAGCGGCGCATCCATGAGGATGTTTTTATCTTTTTCCTTCATGTCTGACAAATTGAGCCATAAATGCCTCCCCATGGCCACCAAGGCTGCCATAGAGCGGCCGATTGACTTGGCCGTCTCCTTAGTGGCCTGGAGAGCTAGATCTGTTGCTTTTCTGAGTTCTTGAATGGACTCAAATGTTGCTTCCCCGCTCTCGTCTATTTCCCCCAGCACGTCAGCCTGATAAACTTGCAAGATTGCCATTGTGTGAAGGCAAGCTGCAGCCTGACCTGCTGCTGAATAAGCCTTGCCCACCAAGCCCGATGTTGTCTTAAGAGGCTTAGTGGGCAATGTCGGGGTCTTGAGGGACGATGCAGACTCGGGTGAGAGATACCTCGCAAGCGTCTCTTCAACCCGAGGCATCGCCCCATAGCCGTGGTGTTTCAGCCCCATGATGTTACTGTATGTTGATGTCTGTGGACTGAAAACACAATATTGCACTGGTCTATTCCACGACCTCGACACCTCTGTGTGGAGGTCGGGAAAGAACGGCAGACCCCGATGCTGGGGTAGTGACCGTGCGGGGAGGAAGCGCTCATCGAGTTTACTTTTTGGTTTTGTCTCACTCCTCTCCGCGGGCCAGTCTATTTTTAGTTTAGCGACTGCCCTGGTCACCACCTCCAGCAGCTCCTCATAAGCTGGGGATGAGGATGGCGGTTCCTCATCACCAGCCTTGACGCTCTCCACATAAACCTCCTCGGAGGAAGATATGTTGAGCATCTGTGTCTCTCTCCGGGGGGAAGAAACCGCAGCGCGTGCTTCCACCGCCAGAGGAGAGACACTGGGTCTGGCAGTTAACGGAAGAGATAAGGCAGAGCCCGTCTCAACCCCCTCTACCAGGTCCATCTGTGATCCCCACGAATGCAGTTTCCGCTATGCCTCGGCAGCAGCGGGACCCGATCCGTGGGGAACATTCGCCGCAGCGCCCTCCTCGAAGAGCGCGCTGTGCGACCTCAGCACTCTGAGAATGAGCCTTTCACAGTGTACACAGACAGCTTCCTCAAGAGCTGCCTGTGCATGCTCAACTCCCAAACACATTACACACATCTCGTGTGTGTCCCCACCCGGGATGAACCAAGTGCAGGGAGGCACACACTTTGTGAACTGCTGCTTGGTCTTTTCTTTTTCCGCCATTTTGTATATATATATTGTCTTATTTGTGCTTTGAACTCTTGTCCTCAGACGAAGAGATCACTGTGTATATATATATATATATATATATATATATATATATATATATATATATATATAACAGGACAAACAACACCAAATAAGATGAACAAGATAACAGAGAGCGCTTGCTGAAGACAACAGAAGCTAGCGTTCTTTGTTCTGGGTATGCTTTATAGTTTCCTGGTCCGTGACGTCACCCGCCTCTGACGTCTCGTTTCCTCATTGGTTGGATACAGAGGTGCTTCACGAACACATCATACAGAGGGTTCCCATTACATCATTGACGTAGCATCGATAGTTCCCACGAAAGGGAACTTCAGAGTTATGTCACAGAGTTCATTCATGATGTTGAATGAACAACTGGTCATCTGTGTACGTCTGAGCACATGCGCACCTTGTTCAGAGTGGTAATAATGTGATTAAGGAGTTTACGGAATTTACCGTAAAAATACAATAGCAACATTTTAGGTTTTACAGATTTATCTTAAATTTACAGTAAAAAACTTATTTCATTAACTGATATTTTGTAATACACCAACAACCACCAATCACAGGTGGTAATGAAAAAGTCACATGATGAATTAAAGCTTATCAAGCAGCTTTTCCACAAGCTGAGAAGGACAATACTAATATGTAGAAGGTGAACACAGTGTCATTCACACAAACACTAAACACCATCATGGTAACACATATGACTTTATAAAAATATAAACATTAATTTAACAACATTAGATGTACCACAAAACCCTAATGTACATAACTGATTAGAAAAAGAAAAAAAGAAAAAACTATAACGAAACAGTTATTTCAACAAAAATACATCAAATGTGTCACGCATGCAGGGAATTCTGTGAATGTCAATTTTCATTTTTTCTTTGTAAATTATAAAATTACTTGTTCTTTTTCAGTTCCAAAAACTGTAATTTTAATGGTATTTTACTGTAAAATTAAATTAAATGTATGGTTAGATCTATTACAGTTATTCACTGTATATAGTACGGAAACTTTCTGTTAACCAATTAACAGTTTTTTTACTTTAGCATTTTTACAGTCTTTTACTGTTAAAGGCAGCAGACAGGGAAAAACAATCCATTTCATACTACTTCACATTACCTTCTGGAAACTGTCAAAATACTAATCACTTTATATCATATCTTCATATCTGCAGTTTTTGGTTACGGGTGACAAATACATTTTGAATTCCCTAACACAATTTGTGATAAAGGACCTCTGTATTACAGTACAATGTGTTCACCTGTTCATCCATGTGGTTTATCCTTTTTTAAAAAGCTCTTTTTTCGATCTTGTCAAGCATTATGTGGAAGTTCAGCTGTTTTTGAAGAACCTAATAAAAATGTAACTTTCTGTGTCCACCACATCACACATTGACTATAAAATTCTGCATAGTTTGCTTTTGGATTTTTGGTTTACTTCACTTGAACACTGAATGTTAACACATTTTGACATTGATACATCTGGACAGATGTTTTAATGTGCTTCTAGATGTATCGCTTGGAATTTTTAATTGCACCATGGAGGGATCCTGGCTCGCTCCACACAAAGTACAAATCCAATGAGTTCATAAAGGTTTCAGATATATTTCAGCACTCCGTTTACAGGAGCGAAGTGAAAAATGAAATAAACAGCTGCCGACGGCTAGGGTGTGAAAAAGTAACTCTCTATAGAAAAGGTCTTTTCCTGATCATGCTAAACTATTTAGACCAAATATTAATCAGCCGGCCAGCTTTAACTTCAAAATAATATACGGCCCTCTTCGAATGAAATGTAGAGCACAGCTCAACCGCATCCGCACTTTGCGTGTAAACCACCAAATTCACTGATGGAGACTGAAAGTATCAGAGAGTAGTGGCACAGAGAATTCTATGGAAAATCCCTTCTCAACTCCAAAATGCAGTGAAAACATACAAGCATGAGAGGGAAAGTAAACAATGCGGAAAACGTGAACCCTTCCACATGGGAAGTGCGGTAATATTTTTGTCTGCCTGCCCTTTTTGAAAGGACTCTTGTCTGTGCTGCCATGGCTTTACTCTCAATACACAATGCTGAAAGGACATATGGAACCTTTAATCTATAGATGTAACTAGATACATTTCCTGAAGGAAATATTAGTGCTGAGAATACAGCTTATACTAAATGGTTTTTTTTTTTTTTGGTAGTATTAAACTTTAAAGTTTTTAAGAAATTTAAGACTAATCTCCCACTCACTCGGCATTCAGAATGTAACCAACAGTGTTGAATAAATGTAATCAGTCTCCTCTTTCTTGCCTCTATTTAACCAAATAGCTACCTTTACAGTGCAAGAAAATATAGCATTAGTAGTCTGCACGTTTTCTTAAAAAGACAAAGGAAAAAGTTAGAGTCAAATAAATAAAATAGGTAAAACTCTCCAATTTAGACATATTCTATTAACTAGGCGTAAATTTGCAACTACATGTCAACTAGAGTATTAGTAGACTGTCTGTCTCTTTATTTTGATGCTCCCAACAGACATTCTACTGACTACAAGTAACTTTACAAGAACATGCAAACTTACTCTAACCCTTAACCGTCTACTAATGAGAGTTAGTTGACGTAGTTGGAAATGAATAAAAGTTAGTTGACATGTACTTGCAAAGTTACTTATAGTTAGTAGAATGTATGAAGTGGATCTTCAAAATAAATTGTGACCAAAAGAAAAGAAAAAAACAAAAAGCTCTGTTGTTAATTTCCCAGTAGGAATAGCTAGATCGGAATACAATGGTTGTAGCATTCCTGGCTAAATGAATCTTGAATCTTGTCCATGATGGTGTACTTAATTGATTAACTGCAGATGTATAGGGTTAAGGATTAAACAAACTGGATGAAACAAACAGAATAACAATATATTGCTATTGTGTGTAATTCTTTTTATAAAACAGATTTGATAAAACATTGCAAAATGCAAATAAACACATGCCTGTGACCACATATCTTTATTATTAGACTTAGATAGACTAACACATTTTATTACAGACAGTTGTTATTTGGGAGCAGCATTGCTTTTTGGATTATTAAAATGAATAAATGTAATTATGTTTTGAAGATTAGTATCTTTTTTATATGTTGTATAAAATGTTGTATGTATATGTTTTATAAATGCATTAAACCACTCAAGGCTGTGTGTTACAGTGATTATACCACAATTCGAGGGTTATTTGCCTTTGATTAAATTATTGTAACGCACAGCCTGGCTCATTGCTTTAAGCCCGGGATACACTGCACGATTTTTGACTGTCCCAGATGAAAGATTGCCATTGTGAAACAATCGTGGCGATTTCTGTGATCGTGGCTCTTAATCATGGCCCTATATCGTACAGTGAGAGTTGTACAAAGACGGCCGTTTTCCTGGTCTTGCGACCAAAGATAGCCTACGATCATTTTCTGACAGTGTCACAAATTCAGCATGATCAACGCACAGTGTGTTTGACCAGCCAATAAAAATGTGACATGAAATCAAAGCGACATGGTGCTAAAACTTAAAACTGCTTAACTCAAGCTCTGTTCCCTTCTTCTTTCGCCGCTTCCTTTTTTCCAGCACACAAAAAAACTACAACTGCCAAAGTGTGATTCAAGATGGTGTTTTGTTTACCAGTAGCGCGTGCTGATGACATTTTATTCTTCTTTAGAAACTTGCATCGTAGCCTACGAGTAAACAGGTGTCAACATCGTACAATCTACATGCATGTCGTGCCCAAGTTTAATAGATCCATGTCGCACAGTGCGATTTGTAATGATCTTATAGGATTGCTAAAATCGTGCAGTGTATCCCGGGCTTTATGTGAACACAGTGCAGTCCAGGAACACTCTGGCAGTCATTAGGAATCAGCGGATGAAAGGAGCTGGCGAATGCAGTCAAGTACAGGTGTTCCTTTTTACACAGATTGAATGAGACTTTTGGGGTCAAACGTAGTCTTCTCTCGCCTCCTTCACACCAAAACAAGCGTGCTCCACACACACAAATAACATTTGACTCAGAACACATCCTCTGTATTCTGAGCCGTGACCTTGTCCTGGTAACTAGCGTGTAAAAAATGTGACCCAGATGGTTGACTTGCTCAGGGACGTCTGATTGAGCTGTAATAAGGCTCTACAGCCCACCCACTAAACCCAAATTGGGAAAAGGGTATGTGGAACGATGAAGAAAGTAAACTGGAAAACATTTTGATTAGATCGAGTTTCAGCAGCGTCGTGGGCCGACTGCAAGCGGACACTTTCAAAATAAACTATGAGGCCAGAGAAAAGAAAAGAAAAATGTTCTAGCTTACGATAGGATAAAGTAATGGGAGAAGAATTTCACAAATAAATATGACAACGTTGATACTTTATGATAGTGATTGACATTTTATTTATTTGTGTCACCAGTTTGTTTGTTTTCATTAATTGTCCACAAACTGAACAAGGAAAAAGTCTTTTTTTTTTTTACTGTGTAAAATCACAAAGCAAAATAAAACAAACTTTTCCCTGCCTTTAGGTATTTCACATATTTCAACTAATGTCACATGGGTTAAAAAAAAATCATGTGTTTTCCATTCATTTAAACAAAGCTGTGCACGTGTGGAGATTGTGTTCTCTTGGGGTGTAGCGTCCTAAATATTTACCTAACTAGATAAAACACACCCCTAATCATTTTAATATGTGTCTCCTTCCATGTACGGGACAACACAACTTCATTTTTAGCAGCGTCCGGTGTGTAGTCCACTGTGGTCTCATTTCAAGCATACCAATGTTTATTGCAATGTAACATGGATTTGATTGACAATCACCCCTTTGAAAACACAAAACAACAAGCATATGAAGTTCATTACTACTATGAACTCAAAAAGTAGAAACAGCGTGGCAATTTGAGCAAGAATCGAACCGTATGAGGCACAGATTTGTGGTGCGGTGGGTATCCCCTGGTCTTATGGTTCAAAAAACGTAAAATCCATACTCTGTGAACAATTTCAACAAGCATGTTAACACGCACAGCATTTTCTGATTAAGTTCCATAGTTTGGTTAAGCCTTTAATCTGGGAAAAAAGTAAAAGAATTTGCTCTAAATATGACCTGGAACTGTGATTTTCATAGACATGCACAGATTTAAATGAACAATGGATATTCTGGTAACACTCTCCAAAGGGAACACTTTTAATTTCAATGGTTATCTTTAGACATATTCTACTAACTATAAGTAACTTTGCAACTACATCTTAACTAGCCGCCATTACAGTATTAGTAGACTGTCTGCTTAATATCTGCTAACACTTTATTTTAATGCTCTTATTTGCAACAATTATTCTACTAACCCGAACCCTAACAGCTAATAACCTAACAGTCTAATACAGTCTACTAATACTCTGAGAGTTTGTTGACTAGTTACTTAGTTTGTAGATTGTCTATAGTAGAACATCAAAAGAATTTTCTTTATTAATGTTAGCAAAAATATTATTGTTCTTTGTTTGTTCATGTAAGTTGACAGAGCATTACATCAACATTAACTTAAATAAATGCTGTAGAAATATTGTTCATGTCAATTGTCACCAGAATATCCATTGTTTATTTAAATCTGTGCATGTGCAAACAAAAGCAATTATAAATGCAATGACCTGAGGCACGGGCAGCTGTGAAAAATCACAGATCCGGGTCAATTTTAGAGAAATAATGAGACAGATTATTTACTTTCTTTTCCAGATTAAAGGCTAAACCAGACTATGTGTTACACTAGTTACTGCTATTCAATGACATGTTTACATGACACGAAATTTCAATTCATATAAGCTTATTCCAGCTATCTTATTCAGAATACTAGAAACCATAATATTGTCTTAATTGGGTTAGGGCAATTGGGAGTGATTTAACCTGCATTTATTGGCACGGGCATGGAATATACATATGACTGATTTCGGTGTACGAGATCTGCCACATTGCTGGGCAAATACAAGAATTTGTTCAGCTCAGTTAAATAACACACATAAAGGACATGCTGCTGCTGAATATATTAACCCTCTGTAATAGATCTCTACAGGTGGTGCTGGGGAGGAGGAGGGGTAAACAGACGTTTTCATAATCACACAGCGGGCTAGGAAACGACTATATGGTTTTATGGATTAGGAAGTACGTCTAGTTGGCTAATGCCTTGGCATTAGAGGAACCAATCAGCGTTAGGTCAGAGTTTCATGACTAAACTATGGATTTACATGTATACAGACCAAAGTCCGATATTAATCATGTAAGCAATAAATGACACTGTCATTTAGATTGAGCTTGAAGATCAGTGTCCAAAGACCTGAAGAGCCCCAATCTGATCAATCATGCATATATGTGTGCTGCACCCTGCAGGGAACAGGACAGTAAATTCATCTGTACTCACTATGGCGAATTATCTTTTTCCCCTTTCATGTGGCTACAGGGCTTATACTAAGAGAGAGCCTGCTCACTGCTGGCACAGAATTCCCTAAAATAGCAGCATTCATACTGGGCCTGGTGTTGTAGAAAGGAAGACATTTAGTGGAATTGGACGGAATCCATGATATTAAACAGTAGATGGGATTGTGAAGCAGCAGGAGTAATCATGCAGGGCAGCAGGCCGCAGGAATGCAAATCATCCACACCGCTAGAAGTGAAGTTAGCAGGTGGCCTCCGCTATTCATTGGATGTCAACACTCTTTTTAGATCGGGACCACATAACATCTGGGTACCCTGACCACTGGTTTGAATTAAGTCAAATACAGTCACCCAGTTTTCTGCCATTCAACAAAAAATGTACTTCATAAAATCCTGTGATCAGATAAGGTCAGTATAGATTTGCAGGCAAACATCTGTCTAAGCTAATCCATTTGTTTACAAATTATTTTTCAAAACAGCCAAACAGGGCACATTTGAGCCCGAATGCAGTAATGAAGCAAAACAAAAAAAGTCAATAATAAAGTTTTGGTAACACTTTAGTTTAGGGTCCTAGTTGTTTATTAGCATGCATATTACTAGGATATTGGCTGTTTATTAGTACTTATAAAGCACATATTAATACCTTATTCTGCATGACCATATTTTACATTTCTTAATGCTACCCAAAACCTAATCTTAACAACTAGCTTACTAACTATTAATAAGCAGTAATTAGGAGTTTATTGAGGCAAAAGTTATAGTTATTAGCTAGAGAATAGTGAGAATTGGACCCTAAACTAAAGTATGACGAAGGTCCCCCAACCCCAGCAAATTCATGTAAATCATGCAACAAACATGATGTTGAGTCAACTGTGGTAGAGACAGACACAAAAAAATATTTGAAAATAGATTTAATGACATACAAACATGGTTCTAAAATAATAAATGCAATATTTTCCAAAAAATATATATTACTCAGAGTACTAATACAAGTGTATATAAGGAGGAAGAATATTTGCTCAGAAAAAAAAAAAAAAAAATCAACCTTAATTTTTTATATCCACCCACGGATATCTAAAGCAAACTAATATAAATTAGCAATTGTGGTCTGCAATACTTTGGAATATTTGAGAAAATATGTATAAACATACTCAGTGCTCTTACAACAACACTACACTCATTTTATTAACAAAGAATTATTATTATTATTTATTTATTTTTGCTAAATCCAATATGGCTGTTCTTTTTTTTTTACCCACATCAAAAAAATAATGTAAATAGGTTAACTAGGGTTTTACATTTCTTTTGTAAAATAGCAGCAGTTCTGTTTTGGAGTGGTTGCTCGTGAACTTATAACATGTAATCGAAAGAAAGTAAATTATATTTGATCGTCTAGTCTATGACTCTCTCTAACTGGTCTAACTCATAAACATATTCTCAGAGAAAGAGCAATCGGCCATTGATTTGTGGTAAGAGTGGTAACTTTAACTGATCTACATCACACATATAAAAACGTTATTACAAAACAAAGCCAAATAAATAAGAGGAATTATGAGCTAATATATACATAATACTGTACATCAAATGTCAAAAACTATTTCTTTTGATATGTTATTTATTCCAGCAATATGACACAGACGCTTCTCTGCCCTCAATGACAACCACAGGACCTCACCACCATATTCCGGTACTTTTTCAGAATCACATTTGAGCTGTCATCAAAATACAGCACTGATATGGGATTCAGTTTGGTTGGTGCACAGCAAGGCTTTGGCACATTATCAGGAAACATTAGATGGACCTGTTATGGGAAAAAAAAAAATGAAAGAAATGTATGATATGTTGAATGAAAACCAGTTTTTTTTGACTGGAAAAAAAAAGATTTATCATACATTAAGTAAATAAAATTATCCTTCAAACCTAACACACACATACACACATCTTAGTTCATGTTAATTTCAACATTTACTAATACATTATTAAAAAAACAAATTTGTATATGTTATATTATTTAAGGTGTCTGAGCTAATATGAACTAACAATGAATAGTTGTATTTTTATTAACTAAAGCTAACAAATATGAATAAATACTGTAACAAATGTATTGCTCATTGTTAGTTAATGTTAGTGTAATGGTTAAGTAATTTGCGTGGACTCTTATGTTGTTTTTCCTTCCTGTGATTAGATCCTGTTTCCTTTGTTCCCATTGCTGGTTCCTATAGTTAGTCATTAATTAATTGATTATGATCACCTGAGTCTTGTTTGGTTTCTTCTACGTAAAGATAATACTGGCCTTGTATTATCTTTACGTATATGAAACTGTTACGCAGATTTTTGTGACAGAACACAGGACCAAACAAGGATCTAGCAGAAGCCTCCATTACCCTTGCCCAAGAAAGTGTTCCTTTATGGGAATACTCTGCCTTGATCTGCGAGTTTACCCAGCGCTCCTTCCTTGATGGTGCCACACTAAAATCTATTTTCTGGATAGGAGCAAATTATTTTGTCCCTCTGGACTTACCAGACATGGGAAATCTAACATGGAGAGAAGTCATTCTCCTTTGTTTACTGTGCACCTACCCATTGTTGATGTCCTCACCCATGACTACCCAGAAACAGAGCCCATTCAACCCCTCCACATGCCCACCAAGGTCTCAGAGCCAAAGCCAGCTGAGTCTGATCAGGTGTTTGAGATGGCCCCAATGTCCATCCAGGAGATCAAGCCTGAGCTATTTTTCACTGCACGAACCTGCACTCTCTAAGTGCATGAACACCAAACCAGAGCCCACCGCAGACCCAGAGCCCAAGCCTGCCAAGTCTGACCATCTAGCACATCTAGCACGCCTCATCTCACACCCCTTCGGCTCCACCTGCTGAGCCTCCATCTTGCAAAGCTGCGATTCCGCCTTGGCCCTCCAGTCTAATGGTGTCACCCTGGGCCTTTGTCTCCTCAGCTCTGCCTGGGTCTCCACCTCTCACAGCTCCACGTATGGAAGTATCCTTGGTTCCGCCTGGACTCATCTCAGAGACTTCACCCTGGCTATTCCCTCCAGCATCTACACCCCGGCTCTTCCCTCCATCGTCTCTTCCTTTACCGACTCCTCCAAGTCCCTGTCCACCTCCAAAACCCCCACCCTCCCTCCACTGTTGGCACTGTTGGAGGGGGGTACTGTAATGTGTCATGTGTGGACTCTTATGATGTTTTTTCTTTGGTTCCTGTGTTTCTTTCCTGTGTTTAGATCCTCTTCCCTTTGTTCCTGTTCCTAGTTGGTTTCTATGGCTACTCATTGATTAATTGATTATGATTTTTGTTTGGTTCCTCATTTAGCCATGTTTTAAGCCCTCAGTTTGGTTCTTCTCCTGGTCCAATATTGTCTTTACATGTGTAAAGCTGTTATGCTTATTTTTGCCTTCTGATTTGCCTTTGTCTTTGTTTTGTTTTTTAATGAACTAACTGTCAAAGTACAGGTAAGGGAAGAGCAGCAGATTTAATTTATCTATTAACCAACATTATTTAGTGGGACCTTATTGTAAAACTTTACCTTTATGCCTTATTTGCATATATTTGCACAAAACGTGGCTCATATTTAGGTCTTATTTTTAGAACCACTACTACACACTATTATTAAATGATGAAACAATGGACACTTACCAAGGTCTGCACAATCGCATGGTTTGTCGCATTCATATGTGCGTTCAGTGGAAATGAACATTCTCCATCACAATAAAAGGCTGCATAGCCCTCTGGAGCAATAATCCAATCCTAAAATGAGAGAGAGACAGTGATGTATTTTCTGGTTGAATGGAGCAATCCCATTGTGCAGTCCTGTAATTGATGTCTTGCGAGTTGTCGCATGTGCTTACCTGCCATCCTAAGTCGCGGAAGCTCACGTAAAGTTCATGCTTCTTGCAGGCTTGCCTCTGTTCACTGGTGTTCTGATCTAGATAACAGCAACAAAACGGACGTTGAGCCTTCAAACACTGAAGTAGTCATGTTGTTTAGTCTAGGAGTGTGTGTGGGCTCGATGTGCTCTATGTTTGCAGCTGGCAGGATGGTTTTGTATATAGACTCTGAATGCCATAAATACTCAGTGATTTGATGGCAGCAAAGAGCCCTACATTCAGAAAACATCAGGTAAGCTCAACAGGCATTCTTCAAGTGAGTCATCTATGAAGGGCATAAATGTGAATATGTGGATTAAAACAACAGCTACTTATTTCATGCAAATTAAAGATGCATTAGGTGACTTTTTAATAGAATAGTTTGCAGAAAATATCCCTCTAAAATCACAGATATCACTGAACCCTAAGAAATCACACCTGTCTGTGGAGGCCCTTAGCTTTGTAAACAGCAAAAAATCCACAGCGGGATGATATTGTTGAGCTTCTTCAAGATTGTGGAATGCAATATAGAGCCACAGGCTTTGGTTGTTCAGTATTCATCAATATCTGGAACATGCTACCAAATAACATTAGACTGTGTCCCACTTTGCACACTTTGCAAAACATGTAATCATTGAACAACTTGCATTCTAGTAACCTGTTATATTGTTGAGCACTTTTTTAATTTAGCAGGTTTTTTTACACCCATGTTTTTTTAGATGTAATATCATTTATCATGCATGTTCTCCAACCAATATGTCTATATTGGTCGTTTGTCTCTTCCCTGAAACACGACCCATAGGAGCGTTTACTAAAGTTGCGCCCCTATCGACAACAGGACACTTTCATTTTAATGCATTGTTCCCTTTTATCTGCGTCATATTGCGGGTTTCGCATAGCTCAATTGGCAGAGCATTGCAATAACAATATTCAATCATGTGATCATGCGATTGTGGGTTCGATCCCAGGGAACGCATGTGCTCATAAAGTGTATATGCACTATAAATCACTAAGGGGAGGTTTAGGGATGGGGGTGGTTGTAGTCGTTAATAAAAATGAGTTTTGCTAAATGGAAATAGGAGAAATGGTGTAAAAAGTCCTCACATTGCATTTAAATGAACACACATGTTGATTGGTAATGACATTCATACGTCATTTCATGATGACAGACGTAACACGACACTGTCATTATTTTTACGGACAGTCTCCATTTATCATAGTGCAACTTACTTGTATTGTTTTTTACTATTTACAATGTTTTTAAATATTAGGTGTGATGTTTTAAATTGTATGTATGTTATTTATCAATGAATGTTTTAACTATGCCAAATGTTCCCTCTTTTCTTGCCTGGGACTGCAGATGAAATTTAGCTCTGTACAGTAGTTGATTCTGATTCTTCTTGTTTTTTAATTAAATAAATAAATAAATAAAAATTGTTAGAGATGCTAACCAACTGCATTCAGACGACCTTGAGGTGCTCTCTACCAGTCAGTCATTTTGAGCATTTTGGTTTGCTGACTTTGTCAGATTTGACTTTATCAGACTTTTGAATATCAGCATAATGACTGCACTGCAGCTTATTCAGGCCAAGGACTGCCAACTTAGAAACCATCGGTCCCACTTTATATTAAGTGGCCTTAACAACTATGTACTTACATCAAAAAATAAGTACAATGTACTTACTGGGTTCATATTGAATTGCAAAACACTTTTGCTGCTATTGAGGTGGATACGGGTAAGGTTAGGGACAGGTTTGGTGGTATGGGTAGGTTTAAGGGTAGGGGTAAGGGTTAAGGTATGGGTCAACAGTGTAATTATAAATGTAATTACATAAATGAATTACAGATGTAGTTACATGCATGTATTTTTAAAATATAAGTACAATGTAAAAACATGTATGCACACAATAAGTGCATTGTATCAAATGATTAATTTAAATGTAAGTACATAGTAGTTAAGGCCACTTAATATAAAGTGGGACCAAACCATCTGACTGACAAGTAATGTGTTTTACCATGGTTTATCTGAAACACTTGATAGCACTATATTCAACTGGTGTGGAAAAACAAATCATATAATGGCGCAAAATTCTCAACAAATTATATAGAATGCATCAAATAAAGAAACAAATAAATGTGAGAACATGGATGATGAATAAGAATGATGTAACCCTGGTTGTAGGCCTAAACCTAACATAAACTGTAAACTTGTTCCTCAAATATGATTTCTTGTCACTGAAATCTGGTTGATTGGAATGTTGTTCCAGGATCATCCAGAGATAACACAGATTATTTTATAGATATCTCAAAAAACAATGGGATTTCTAGTTCAATTGATGTTTGTTTAATAGATTTGATGCCACTATCCAGACAAATTTAGTAAATCCAGTGATCATTGCATGAAGGGTTGCACTTTATTTTACAGTACATGCACTTATGTGTACATACAGCGGCCTTACCTAAGACCGTATTTGGTAATATAAGATAACTAATAAGGTAGGGTTAGGTTTTGAGGTAGGTTTATGGTTAGTACCTAGTTATTACCCAGTTATTGTACTATAATAAGTATATAGTATGTACATGAGGAACAGGACTGTAAACTAAAGTGATATTGTATTAACCTTATTTGCTCTACTTTGGTCAAGCTAAAAATCAGACAAGAGCTTGTGAGATCAAAAAACTGCTTTCCAGTTTTTTGTGTACCATGTATCAGATATAAGTGAGTGAACTGTAGCTGGTTTGTTTGGTGGAAGTTAGAGAAATGTCTAACTTTGCTTACGGCACTTTTAAGGAGCAACTCTGGATGTTTTGAATTTTGGAAAACTGCACTGTACCTCCACTTTTGATAGCTGGTGAAGTTTTCTGTTGTGGTTTGCTTTTGTTTCTGTGGCTCTTCTTCTTGCCTCCTGTTGCTCTTACAGAACGGAGCAGAACCTCACTGGCTTTGAAAAAAGCCACCAGGAATGGCTGTTTGGACTGAGGTCCGTTCCTTCCGATGATGCCAGCAGATTTCATGTTGATGCTTCTACCTGAAAATCAAACAGATGCATGCATCCGATTACAGAGATCAACGCTAGGCAAACAGCCATGATTAAGACACGAAAACCTCGTCCTGGGTGGCAGAATCACCACAACTATGTATGACAGTTTCTATGGTCCACACAGATACTGTAGTAATTGTCTGCATGTCAAACTGAGAGGGAGAGGGCTGAAAACTGATCCTAAAACACTGACAACTTCGTGGCATCAGGTTCCCATTTAAGAAAGAGGAAAAACTGGGCGTAGTCGTGACTCAAAGATGATGCTTTTGTGGAGACTCACATTGGTAAACGTGTCTGTTTTTAAGTTAATGTAATGACTATGTGAATGGAAATGAAACCAGCTGCATTTCATGGTCCTTTTTTCCAGTGAAAAGGGAATGCAACAATAATTGAAAACAACAAAGCGCTGTCTGCAGGAAAGAACACTAAAATATGACAGCGCTATTAAAGTGACCAGTGATGGTTATTATTTAATAAATTCCCAAACAAATGAGTAACATAGAGTAACATGAACCTGGCAGACATCCATTGTAAAGTACCACTAAATACAAAACACACCCCACTTTCGCAGTTCCACATATTCAAACTTGTGGTGCAACTCTGTTTAACCACCGTAATATGATTCATCTTTGGAGAAATCAACTAGTCCTGAAACCAGAGAAACTTTGTCGCATATCCGTCATTCGAACCACACTGGTTCAACAATATACAACGGTTGTTAATGACTAATAACAACTGCTAAATAATCGGTTTGAGATTTAATTCATGCCAGATTATTGCTGGAAATAATGAACTACTTTGTTACTTTTGTTCTTCATTGTTTTCCTTTATTTCCAGATGTTTGATTCAATTGCAGGTTCCCACACAATTCTCTTGACAACTAAAAGATGTAGAATGAAGTTTATATATGGAATGAAAGATATAGGTTGTTCTTTAAAGTGGAAAAAGGTTCTTCAGGTTATTAAGATGTTCTTCACACTAAGAAAAAAAAATGGTTCTTTTATGAAATTGACTGAAAGGTTCTTTGTGGAAACAAAAATTGTTCTTCTATGGCATCATCATGAAAACCCACTTTTGGGACATTTATTTTTGTACACAACTTTGCGATGATCTTTGCAAATGTTTGTTGGAACTATGGTTTTGGGAGGCACCAAATCATCAAACTATATTTGTAATGACAGAACTTACGATCATAGTTGGCTAATAATGCTTTTGGGAAACACATCCCTGGTTTGGAGACACTCATGAACATTAGCACCATTGAGCTCAAAGCCGGGTCGGCCCATCTTCACACAGTTTGAAGGTTTGCGAGCGTGAATTTGTGAGCCACAGCAGATAGGAAGATGTTTGATTAACTTACATTTTGGTCTGTTCATTACAAAGCCCCCAAAGGGACATGGTGATGGAAAAAATATGAGATGGGTGAAAAAAATATTTCAATGCTTTTGCGTTCCCCTGAGAAACTTTGTTCACTCGCAAACTTTTTGAGTTCTTTGCTAGCGAACGCAAAGTTTCTTGGAGGAACGCAAAACATTTGCGAGAGAATGCAAAAGCATTGACAGAATTTTTCATCTTATCTCATATCTTTTTTCCATCACCACGTCCCTTTAGGGGCCTCATAGTTCCTTACACAAAACTCTGAACTGAACTGAGCTAGATGATGACACTATTGTCTTCTGCAGAGCTGCTTTATAGCTGAATCGAATTTGTTTCATATTTGATGAATTTTGCAACATTGACACTGTTATTGAACTGAATTGAATCAACATTGAATTGACTCAAGATGAATAATGACACTATTATCTACTGTAGAGCTGCTTATAGCTACACTCTAAAAATGCTGGGTTAAAAACAACCCAAGTTGGGTTGAAAATAGACAAACCCAGCGATTGGGTTGTTTTGACCCAGCGGTTGGGTTAAATGTTTGCCCAACATGCTTGGCAGTTTTATTTAATGCAAATATTGTTAAAAAATTACTATATGGCTGGCTTAAAATGAACCCAAAATAGGTTGGAAATTAAAAATCTGACACTAAAGGCAACATCAAAAGGTGAGCATTTATTTATAAGCAATTTAATACATTATAATTAATTAAACTTATTAATAAATGTTCATTTATTAAACATATTAATACATGTTAATTTCCAACATACTTTGGTTTCATTTTAAGCAAGCAATATAGCCATTTTTAAACAATAGTTGAGTTAAATAAAACTACCCAGCAGGTTGGGCAAACATTTAACCCAACCTCTGGGTTAAATCAACCCAGTTGCTGGGTTTGTCCATTTTCGACCCAACTTGGGTTGTTTTTAACGCAGTATTTTTTAGAGTGTATATTGAACTTGTTTTTTATTAACACAGTCTCACAGTTATTGAACTGAACTGAATCAACACTGAACTGACTTGAGCTGAAAAATGACACTATTGTTTTATAAGAGCTGCTTTACAGCACAGTTGAATTGGAAGTTTTTATATCATTGATTCTGTTCTTTTCCTGTTTATTACTGTGAAAGTGCTTTGAAACAATCTGTATTGTATACAGCACTAACACTAACAGACTTGACAAAGACATTGTATAACTAGCTCACAAATTGGGAAAATTGTAACTTTTTTTTTTTTTTTTTTGCAACACACTTTGACCATATTACAATGTCATGAGCATTTCCATTTGTCGAACCCTCCGTCAGAGATTTCTCAAGCATACTGTGTGGAGTGGCTCCAGTTTCCAGTGCCATCGTGATGTGAACAGATTGATTAAAGCGCTGCTGTCACTCTCTTACCGTCAGCGTTCTCCACGCAGAGCTGAAGGCCCATGTTCTGCTGCGGGTTCAGGAGCCAGTGATTACTGGTGGCCGTGATGTCAAACACCAGCCACCCCCCATCAGTGGCACGGATCTTTTTCGAGTCCAAGAGAAACGTTTCAGCATCCCTAATGAGACAATAAGAATGCACTATGACAATGTGATTTACATTATATTTTTGAATATAATATTTCACTGTCCCACACAAATAGATGAATGTTAAACTGTAACGACATGTTTAACATCCGAGACGAATGAGTTGGATTTTGCTAATTGCAGTCAATCTGCATCTTAATTAGCACTGTTGATTATAACATACAAAAACAAATATTGAAATGAGCGCAACCAAATTCTCTCTCAACTCTTCCTTTTCATCTCGACCACAATTTTGTCAACAAGCCATTCCTGTTCATCTACTTAACTGATGTTCCAAAACAGCACATGGGCCACACAGTGAGACCCTGATCTCACAGACAGAAAAATGATCAGACACAGTGGCACGTCCCAGCATGCCACAGTGAGGGCGAGCGCGCCACACCACAGTCTTCTGCGTCCCTGTGACATGTCAGTATTCTCATTTTCTTTTCAACTTCAGCGTGAGCAGTTGAATACAGCTGGCATAAACTAGACTCTCTGGGTGTCATATACAATCTTCAGAGAAATATAAAACAGATCTTAATGGATGTTATTAGAAATTTCCAAGAAGGACCGTGGTATCCTTTGAAGTAGCTTGGAGAAATTGTGAATTCCATGGCTAATGGTAAATCATTCAGTTCTATGGTGTATATCAAAGTACTGTGATGTTATTCCAAAGATTATTTTAGTTCTTCAGGAAGAGCAATCCCAAACCAAAAAAATTTGTCCTCAACCAAATATTCTAAACCGAAACAATGGTATTTTTCTGTATTTCATTTAATTAGAGCAGAGTCTGTTGTGTCAAAAACCTTGTTCATCTTGAATTATACTTTGAACAACCGAATAGAGTGCATTATTGCCCATCCAGCGCTGGTTCCCGAAAATTCATTTCTCCCATAAGGATTTCAAAAAAGCCTTTGTTAATGCGCTATAAGTCGAGAACCAAGCCATCCAGCTATGAGGAGAATCATAACATTACAAACTTTGATTTGAAGCAAAACAGTATTTGAAAATCAGACAAAAATACAAGACTGTGAACTTAGCAGCTTTAGTGAGGGAAATAACTACAATATATATATATATATATATATATATATATATATATATATATATATATATATATATATATTTATTTATATATATATGAAGACTTCAGATGCAAAAGTCTCTAAGTGCCATCTGAAATTTTCTTCTAAAATGAGCATTTTTATCAAGCTTGTATGTTTAGGTTCAGTAATTTCACTTCTTTAATGGCAATTAATAGGTCAGTTTCATTGCCATTAAAGTGTAATAACTGAACATAAACATACAAGCTTGATAAAAATGCTCATTGTAGAAGAAAATTTCAGATGGCATATATATATATATATATATATCAAATATTTAAAGGGGCTCTATGTAAGATTTTTACTTTAATAAAGCATAAAAATACCTCGATATGTTTGCAGATATTTAGGAAACATGCTAAGTTCACCTACGTGTTTCTCAGAATAACAATGTTACAGTCTGATATTCTACTTTGAAATGTTTGTTCCGTGTCGGAATGTCTGTCTTTGTTTTGGTCTGTGATGCCAGTTTATCCAATAGTGTTTCGACATCACAGGTTGCCAGTTGGCGGAAAACAGCGCATATTGTAGCCATGGAAACCAACAAACAAACTGGGTCAGAGAATCGCAGATTCTACCTGACCTAAAAAGCCTCTGAATCCATCTAAATATCTCTATGAACAACAGCATATAAAAACAGATAAATGAAATCATCAGCTTACAGTGTGTAAGTCTCCTCAGCTTTCATTGTCAATTGCGCTCCCTATTGTTGCTGGCAACCCGCGTCTTTGAACGAGGGGGCGGGCCAAACAATATTTTGAATTTAGACTGCAGTACCCATTTTGAACACTGTGTGTCATTCCTACATAGAGCCCCTTTAAGCTTTTTGAGAGCATATGAAGACTCGATTATGTCATTTGCAGTGCTTCTCAGGACTGGATAGAGCTAATGAGATGTTTTGCTTGTTTCGACTCTGATTGGTTGAATTTTCTGTACAGCATCATGGGTAATGTAGTTTATCACCACAAATTCTGCTGTTAAACGCAGTTATTTTAAAACTAAGTTGAAATAATTTGTGCTGAAACTGTAACAAACACCATTGATTAACAGCCTCATAGCTGACAGTAAGGCTGTCTTTAAAGGTTTTTAAATTATCATTAAAAAATCAATTTCCCTATGTAGAAATGGAATGGAGTTCAAAAGACACAAGAGTTACTGATTTAAGCCTTCAGTTGAACATTACACATCAACAGTTCTTGTAGTTCATTTCCTGTTGCACATGAGAAAAGTAATGCTTTGCGGTTCAGTGAAAAAATCAAGAATCACTCTTACCGATTCAGCCAGAGAGTGAATCACTAGACTGAGTCACACAAGTTCAAATGATCTGGCTCATTTGAGTATTTCACTTGTGAACTGGACTACATCGAACTGCGAACAATCAGTGAGGACAATTGAACAGAAACATGTGTTATCTATTCATTGTGTCATGGCACAAATTAAATTCAGATTTTCCTTTGCCATGATGCTTGTAGATACAGTAGCATCACAGCACAAACCTGAACCAGATCCGCGTAAGAATTAGTTCTCTATTTCCATCACGGTATCACAGTACCTCCACAATACTGTTTTGTAAAGGTGTCGTTTACCGCCATGCCATTAACACTCACAGTGGGCACGTTTTGGCAGGCTATATGAAGTGGGTGCTAAACTGTGAAACACTAAATTCCATTAAATCACAGTTCGGACACAGAAACGAATGTGTGAAGCTGTCAGACGTGGGTGCCTCATAAACACAGCCATGAGTTCCAGGGCCTCTGATGGCAGAATCCATTTTAAACCCTTGTTTCATTGCCCCAGGAGAGCCGTATCTCCTCTCGAATGTTTCAGCTGCATTCATTCACGGTGAGAAATGGCCCTGTCTATGATGTGCCCATGTATGACTCAAGATAAGTCACGGGTCTCCATCTAGATTAGAGGGCCATTAGAAGCGTGAAGAGGCAGGTGGGCACACTCACTTTTAGGAAGCTTTGGAAGTCTCTTGACGCAGAGGCCCTCTATTAAGGCCAGATGGCCCTGTCTGGGGTGCAAGCGCTCTGACAAGCTGCCGAGATATGCAAGGAGTGATAACTGATGGACTTTCAAGACTTTCATAAGTGCTGGAACTTGCAAATGAGCTGTTAATGGAAAGCTTTATCCATGGCCATTACCAGCACGTATATCTGGTGAGACTGAGGAAGAACAGGTTTGCTTTGGTTCGGGTGGGCTCTGGTTCAGCGAAACTATTCCTAGCGGACAAGAGGTGGAACAGAGCTGACCTGATGTCATGATGTCATGGTCTTTTAGTTGAGCCCAGCTGGCTATATCCTAAAAAAAAATATATTTTTCTTAGGAAAACTGTTCCCATACATCATTCCACAATGGCTATGCAATCTTTATTATCTGTGTTCACTGCACAGGTTGGACCTCCCATACTTTAGAGAAGGACACTATTCTAACTCAAACCTTATTAAGCTACACTGACATGAGCAATGCAACACTGAAAAAAAGTGGAAACTGGTTTTATTCAAGTTAAAAATATTATTTTACATCACTGTACCACACTATATACATTAACTCTTTCCCTGACAGTTTTTTTAAATTCTTTTTATTATTTTCACAAAACTTTCATGGCCCCCACAATATTTTTGTATGAATATCTGAAAATACAATACATCAAAAGAAAGAACAGAGTCTCTGAATTTTTACATCGCAACACGTTCTCCAACCAATTCGTCTATATAGGTTGTTTGTCACTTCCCTGAAATACGATCCATAGGAGCGTTTGCTAAAGTTGTGCCCCTGTCGACAACAGGACACTTTCATTTTAATGCATTGTTCCCTTTTATCTGCGTCATATTTCAGGTTTCACGTAGCTCATTTGGCAGAGCATTGCAATATGCAACAATATGCAATCATGTGATCGTGGGATTGATCCCAGGGAACGCATGTGCTCATAAAGTGTATATGCACTATAAATCACTAAGGGTAGGTTTAGGGGTGGGGTAGGTCTAGTCGTTAATAAAAATTAGTTTTGGTAAATGGAAATAGGACAAATTGTGTAAAAAGTCCTCACATTTCATTTACATAAACACGCATGTTGATTGGTAACGACAATGACTGTAAAGTGTAAATATAGGTCGTAATAAGGTACTTGAAAAACGACCTATAGGGTATTTTTTTTTTAGGATAGTCTGATATATATATATATATATATATATATATATATATATATATATATATATATATATATATATATATATATATATATATATATATATATATAATTTTTTATCAATACTTGAATGTGGTTAAGTTTCATTTAAAAAAACAATGTTTTCAACATTTGAACTTTTTGTCAAAAGCTTCATCCGGATCAGATTCAGAACGATGATCAAAACACAGATGGAGTAGATCAAGTCCATCAACACCCCCAAAGCTTCACAGTCGTTTCCTCTTCATGGGTTCAACATTTCATTCAGTAACGCAGTGTTGATTTATATGTTGTTTAAAGGGGTGCTTGATTATGATTTAACTTTTTTAACTTTAGTTAGTGTGTAATGTTACTGTTTGATCATAAACAATCTGCAAATCTGCAAAGTTACAACGCTCAAAGTTCAATGCAAAGAATTGAATTCTCTGTTTAAGGACTACAACAAACATCTGGTAGGAACTACAATGAGCTTCTTCCTGGCTTAGTGACATCACTAACCCTAAAATTTACATAAACCCCGCCCCCGAGAACACGCAACAAAGGGGGCGGGGCCATGTTGGGCTGCTTTAGAGAAGAGGAAGAGTTGTTGTAGTAGAGTGTTGTTGTCATGCCGTCATTTTATGCCGGACTGCTCCACAAACGAGGGTCAATTCAACGCTGGATTTGCACAAAAGTTTTTGCTCAAACCCAAATAGGGGCAATAGGGCTATAATATATGATCTGTGGGGTATTTTGAACTGAAACTTGACAGACACATTCTGGAGACACCAGAGACTTATATTAGATCATGTGAAAGGGGCATTATAGGTCCCCTTTAATGTTGATGATTGTGTTATTTAACATGTGCATCAGCAATGTTTCTATTGCTTGTTTCTGCTTCTTCTTCACCTGTGTTTTGATCCGGAGATTCTGTAGTCTTTCAGAAGATGCATAATAGTGCCCCCGACCACATAACAGTGAAAATATGGAAAAAATTCCGAAAAAATTCATGCCAGAAAATTCCACCAGTGGGAGGAAAGAGTTAATTTATGGCAACAAAGGTATTTCTTATGGGTTAAATCAGGTAGAAATCACACTATTGCAGGTTACCGCTTTTTACAGTCCAGTTTGGATGTCTATAATATAATCAGTAACACTTTACAATAAGGTTTCATCCGTTAACATCAGTTAATGCACTAACATTAACAATTAACAATACATTTGTTACAGTATGTATTAATCTTTGTTAATGTTAGTTAATAAAAATACAACAGTTCATTGTTGGTTCACGTTAGCTCCATTAAATAATGTTAACAAATAAAACTTTTGATTTTAATAATGTACATTTTAATATGACTTAAATTATTCATATTAAAATATTAATATTAATAATGTAAATATTAGTAAATTTTGCAATTAACATTAACTAAGATTAATACATTATTTTAGAAGTATTTTTCATTGTTAGTACATTTGAACAAATATAATCTTGCTTCCCGTACCTTTTGAACAATGAATTTCCATGACAATTGTTTATGATTAATGTATATTTTTTTCTTTTTTTTTCTTTTTTTCCAAAATCATTTTGCATAGGTTCAGCAATTTCTAGTCAATATAATATTTTAGAGTTGAGATCTTAACACTTAAATTACACAAAAGTTTTCTTCTGATATTCACAAGTTCATATAATACTGGAGTATGATAAAGACAGACAGAATTGGCTTGCTGTTCAAAACAGAGTGCTCAAGTTGGAGACTCGTCTGGACTGCGTAATAACAGAGTTAGTAATGAAGAAAAAGATTTAAGGCAGGAGACGGGTGGTGGAGGGATACTGGAAGAATCATCACGGATGAGCTGCGCAGATGTTTATATACTCTTGCGTAATGATTGACAGGATCAGATGTACGTGCTCCTCCCCAACCTTGGTTTTAAAACTCCATAAAGTAAATCTTCTTTGTGGAATACTCAGAATGATAAAGATACTAGTCTGGCATCTGGATATTTTACATTCATCAAAAAATGCTGTTAGTTACATATTAATAGATCCTGTAGTAAATATGATATGAAAGCACTGTGTTCCTGAATAATGTTACATAAGATCATCCTTGGAACAAATTCCAAAATATGTTATATTAATATCAGCCAAATGAATTTAACTTTATCCGCTTATTTTCTGAAACTGTATGATGGATAATCCAAGGCAGTGTGTGCCATTGTCAGTTTTTCAATGGTGACAAATTACAGTCTTAAAACATCCTGACGCATGTAGTTTAATCGTCACAAGGGAAACCTCCAGACAGACTCCAGACTCACTCGTGTAAACAGGATGTCCTTTTATTTTCCGCTTGATTGCCTGCCTAAAGTGTTTCACAGACCAGGCACAGCTTTAAGAGACTGTCCTACAGGTTTAATTGGAAGTCAGGTTTCATTTAAACTCACCGTGTTACTCTAGGGCAAAAACAGCCGCTGAAGATTTGCTCAGCTTAAAAGTGTTTTATCAGCACAATCTCATTAGTATGTGTAGGTAATCTTACATCAAGGTTATATAGATGTACTGACAGTATTTCATTTTATGTATGCAATTTAGAGACGGACAAATGTTTACAAATCCTCTGAGATTCATAGAAAATATTCCGATTAATTTAGTCCCATTTAGTTCATAAATAAATTTCCCATCAAAAGGATCTTTCTCTGATAAAGTTTCTCCATCATTTAATGAAAGTCTCACTTGGTCAAAGGTTTAGGGACAATTTCAGACAAGTACAGATTTGTACATTACAGTTTTATATGAAATTAATGCTTTTTTCCCCAGCAGGACATGTTAAATTGATCAAAAGTGACAGCAAAGACATTTATAATATTACAAACAATTTCTATTTCAAATAAATGCTGTTCTTTTGAACTCAAAAATATTAAGCAGCACAACTGTTAATGGCTGCTAAAAAGAAATAAATTCTATTTTAAAATGTATTCAAAAAGAAAATAGTTACATTTTTCAACTTTAACTCTTTTTACAGTATTTACCAACACCAAATTTTTGAACATTAGCCTATAGTCTATTTCATAGTTCTTTGTGTTTGGAGTGTGAAAATATAGGCATATTATTTTTAGATAGCAAGCACTTGCAACATGATCATTCTTTGACCATACCACACCACCTGTCAAAAGACGCGTCTAATTCTTCATTATTACTATTTTCTACAATAACAAAGTCATCAAAAAGATGAAACTGTCACAGGCTGGTTGCAGTAATGAGAGTAGCTGCAGGATCTATTTGCAGCAGTTACTTTATTTCACAACTTCAGTCAAAATAACAAACACAGGAGCACAGGAAAACACAGGAGAAAAGAAAACCAACTAAACAGCTACATGGACGGACAAAGAATGACTCAAATAGAGGAATATATATTATAGAAGCTTGTTTCTGCCATTGAATAAAAAATAAATAAAGGTAATTGCGACTTTTTATTCACAATTAATTCTGACTTTATAAGTCGCAATTGCAAGTTTATATCATGCAATTCAGAAAAGAAGTCAGAATTGCAAGAAAAAAGACAGAATTGAGAGACATAAACTTGCAATAGTGAGACAAGTCAGAATTGGGAGAAAAAAAAAGTCAGAATTGAGAGACAAACTCACAATTTTGAGGAAAAAAGTCAGAATTGCGAGAAAAAAAGTCAGAATTGCGAGAAAAGATCAGAATTGAGAGACATAAACTCACAATTTTGAGGAAAAAAGTCAGAATTGCGAGAAAAAAAGTCAGAATTGCAAGAAAAAAGCCAGAATTGAGAGACATAAACTCGCAATTGTGAGGAAAAAAGTCAGAATTGCGAGAAAAAAAGTCAGAATTGAGAGAAAAAAGTCAGAATTGAGAGAAAAAAAGTCAGAATTGAGAGAAAAAAGTCAGAATTGAGAGACAAACTCGCAATTGTGAGGAAAAAAGTCAGAATTGAGAGAAAAAAGTCAGAATTGAGAGAAAAAAAAAGTCAGAATTGGGAGAAAAAAAGTCAGAATTGGGAGAAAAAAGTCAGAATTGCGAGAAAAAAAGTCAGAATTGCGAGAAAAAAGTCAGAATTGGGAGAAAAAAAGTCAGAATTGAGAGACATAAACTCACAATTTTGAGGAAAAAAGTCAGAATTGCGAGAAAAAAGTCAGAATTGCGAGAAAAAAATCAGAATTGCGAGAAAAAAGTCAGAATTGAGAGACAAACTCGCAATTGTGAGGAAAAAAGTCAGAATTGCGAGAAAAAAGCCAGAATTGAGAGACATAAACTCGCAATTGTGAGGAAAAAAGTCAGAATTGCGAGAAAAAAGCCAGAATTGAGAGACATAAACTCGCAATTGTGAGGAAAAAAGTCAGAATTGCGAGAAAAAAGTCAGAATTGAGAGAAAAAAGTCAGAATTGAGAGACAAACTCGCAATTGTGAGGAAAAAAGTCAGAATTGAGAGAAAAAAGTCAGAATTGAGAGAAAAAAGTCAGAATTGTGAGGAAAAAAGTCAGAATTGCGAGAAAAAAGCCAGAATTGAGAGACATAAACTCGCAATTGTGAGGAAAAAAGTCAGAATTGCGTGAAAAAAGTCAGAATTGGGAGAAAAAAAGTCAGAATTGAGAGACATAAACTCACAATTTTGAGGAAAAACGTCAGAATTGCGAGAAAAAAAGTCAGAATTGCGAGAAAAAAAGTCAGAATTGCGAGAAAAAAAGTCAGAATTGCGAGAAAAAAGTCAGAATTGAGAGACAAACTCGCAATTGTGAGGAAAAAAGTCAGAATTGCGAGAAAAAAGCCAGAATTGAGAGACATAAACTCGCAATTGTGAGGAAAAAAGTCAGAATTGCGAGAAAAAAGTCAGAATTGAGAGAAAAAAGTCAGAATTGAGAGACAAACTCGCAATTGTGAGAAAAAAAGTCAGAATTGAGAGAAAAAAAAGTCAGAATTTGCGAGAAAAAAAGTCAGAATTGAGAGAAAAAAGTCAGAATTGAGAGAAAAAAAAGTCAGAATTGCGAGAAAAAAAGTCAGAATTGAGAGAAAAAAGTCAGAATTGAGAGACAAACTCGCAATTGTGAGAAAAAAAGTCAGAATTGAGAGAAAAAAAAGTCAGAATTTGCGTGAAAAAAAGTCAGAATTGAGAGAAAAAAGTCAGAATTGAGAGACAAACTCACAATTGTGAGAAAAAAAGTCAGAATTGAGAGAAAAAAAAAGTCAGAATTGCAAGAAAAAAAGTCAGAATTGAGAGAAAAAAGTCAGAATTGAGAGACAAACTCGCAATTGTGAGGAAAAAAGTCAGAATTGAGAGAAAAAAGTCAGAATTGAGAGACATAAACTCACAATTGTGAGAAAAAAAGTGAGAATTGAGAGAAAAAAAAGTGAGAATTGCAAGAAAAAAGTGAGAATTGAGAGAAAAAAGTCTGAATTGAGAGACAAACTCGCAATTGTGAGGAAAAAAGTCAGAATTGAGAGAAAAAAGTCAGAATTGAGAGACATAAACTCACAATTGTGAGAAAAAAAGTGAGAATTGAGAGAAAAAAAAAGTGAGAATTGCAAGAAAAAAGTGAGAATTGAGAGAAAAAAGTCTGAATTGAGAGACAAACTCGCAATTGTGAGGAAAAAAGTCAGAATTGAGAGAAAAAAAGTCAGAAATATGAGAAAAAAAGTCAGAATTGAGAGAAAAAAGTCTGAATTGAGAGAAAAAAGTCTGAATTGAGAGACATAAACTCGCAATTGTGAGGAAAAAAGTCAGAATTGCGAGAAAAAAGCCAGAATTGAGAGACATAAACTCGCAATTGTGAGGAAAAAAGTCAGAATTGCGAGAAAAAAGTCAGAATTGAGAGAAAAAAGTCAGAATTGAGAGAAAAAAGTCAGAATTGAGAGACAAACTCGCAATTGTGAGAAAAAAAGTCAGAATTGAGAGAAAAAAAAGTCAGAATTTGCGTGAAAAAAAGTCAGAATTGAGAGAAAAAAGTCAGAATTGAGAGACAAACTCGCAATTGTGAGGAAAAAAGTCAGAATTGAGAGAAAAAAGTCAGAATTGAGAGACATAAACTCACAATTGTGAGAAAAAAAGTCAGAATTGAGAGAAAAAAAAGTCAGAATTGCAAGAAAAAAGTGAGAATTGAGAGAAAAAAGTCTGAATTGAGAGACAAACTCGCAATTGTGAGGAAAAAAGTCAGAATTGAGAGAAAAAAAGTCAGAAATGTGAGAAAAAAAGTCAGAATTGAGAGAAAAAAGTCTGAATTGAGAGACATAAACTCGCAATTGTGAGAAAAAAAAGTCAGAATTGAGAGAAAAAAGTCAGAATTGAGAGACATAAACTCACAATTGTGAGAAAAAAAGTCAGAATTGAGAGAAAAAAGTCAGAATTGAGAGACATAAACTCGCAATTGCGAGAAAAAAAGTCAGAATTGTGATATGAAAAGTCACAATTATCTTTTAAATAGTTTTATTTTGTATTTTTGTTATTCAGTGGCGGAAACAACCTCCCATAATATATACACATAAGCTGACTGAGGAGAAAACAAGAGACAGGTGGGACTAATCAGTCAAACAATGGGTAACTATGACAACAAATGAGCGTGAACAAAGGCACATGGAAAACAAGACACTACAAACACAGACATAACAGAAACAAACTATTTGAGCTTCTTCAAAGTAGCCATTCTTTGCTATTTTCAAGCTCTGCAAACTCTCTTCATTCTCTCAACCAGCTTCATGAGGTTCATTCTGGGATGCTTTTTAAACAGATTTGAAGTAGTTCATATGTGCTAGACACTTATTGGCTGCTTTTCCTTCAACTCGTCTCCTCCAACTCATCCAGACATTTTTGAATAAAATGTTGTTGGGAAATTCCCTGAGAATTAATTATAGCCAAAAGGGGGCCAAAATCTGTGCTGAATGCAGTCATTCGCAATTGCAATTTTTTCGGAATCGGCTCCATAAAAAGCAAAAGTGCACGACTGTAGGTGAAAATGCACACAAATATCTATTTTAATTTAGTTCTGTACAGAAATCCAGGTATTCTATAAAACTAAAGATAAGAATGAGATCATGAGAAACATTAATCCACTCTAACTTCTGAATGGTACAGTGTAAAATGGGGAAATATCTCACCTGTTTGGATATTCTTTGATGACTTGGTATATGGTCACCTTGAGTGTGATGTTCTCGTATCTGACGGGACTTTGATCCTTATAAATCCTGAACTCGGCGGCGGTCACTGCCTCGCCTTCCGGAATCTGAGTCAGGTCGAAGCGAAACTCCCTGTAGTGTCGTCTGTGATGGGAGAAGTCCTTATCCCTCTCGACTGCACAGAAACACAAAGCGCACAATGAGAATCTGCACAGGACTCGTTTGTTTTGCACTGCAGGATGGAGAAAGACTATCGCACACATGTTGGGTGTCAGCAGCTGCTTTCTTTAAAAAGTCATTCATCAAAATGGTCAACATTCCATGCCTAGTCCAAACATTTGGACGACCAACAAAAGCAATATCCAGTCCATTAAATCAGCCATCTAAGCACAGGTAGCAGTCACTGCACAGGCCCTTCCCTGTACGCTCCATCCATGATGAATGGGCTGTCAGGTTAGAAAAACAGGCCTTCGCTAATACACACTACGTTAGCAGAGAAAAGCTGACAGGACACAAATTTAATGTTTTTGTGAACAAGTTTTCTAGTCAGATATTCTTACCTCCCAAGATTCTCATTTCTAATCTGCAGAAAATACCATGTGGGTGAGAGGTTATCACTGTCAGAAATGTAGTGCTACCTCCTAAACTTGTCCTAAATGGTAGAAACCTTGACAAGAAAACATATTTGATATATAGGAAGTGCCTAGTAGATAAGGCTTTCTCCATATATCTAGAAACTGCTCTGCCAGATGGCTATCAAACATTGCATTCAATGTGTTTTAACTCTTGAACAGGTCTCTGAACATTCAGTAAAGCACAATTTATACATTATTCAATCTGATTATGGCATCTCTACCATTCTGCATCACAGAATAGTTACAGTACTACAGTAGTTATCAGTGCAGTTTTCAAGATTACATCATTTTCATTCCAGGTTGTAATCAGCATTGAAATAAGTCATTACATGATAATTTTCTTGATATTTTTTTTCTTAAAGGCGAGCATGTTTGCTGAGCAGATACCAAAAATACATATATATATATATATTTTAATTTTATATAAATTATCTATAATTACCGTGGTACATTTTTCTAAGGGAATAAAGTAGAGATGCACCAATACTAAATTTCTCTGCTGATACCAATAGTTTGATTTTTCTAAGGAAAAAAATCTCTCCCAACTACTGCTGTAAACTACACAGGGAACTCTCTCATTTGATACATTGCTATAATAGTGGAGGTTAAAATTAACAACAGACCCTAAACTATTATATTCAACTGCTGTTTATTTTCAGATATAATCACTCAAATAAAAACTGAAATGTTTGTATAAATGTTTTAACTCATAAGCACTTGTCTTCATGGCAAATGTATTCAAACATATATGTATAATTAATGGTAAATAATCTCGTCTCTAGTGTTTTTATGGCTAACTAACGAACTGTGAACATCAGATAACTTTCCTGAGGTAAATGCAACATTAAATGACATGTATCTCAAGCTGTTTTATTGACCTCTTTCTGTGGTTGAAACACCGCGATTACATGAGACATTATTCATTTCAGTAAGTTGTACTGTATCTTTCAACATACCTTCTGATGTTCATTCATGTTTTTTCATGCCGTAACTTAAAAGTGGAAGAAATGATTCCAGATCCGCGCTGACGCTTGATCTGTCACGTGACATTTAAGAGCGCCAAAACACCGTTTATTGTTTGAATTTCATAAAAAAATGGACCGAATTTGAAAGCTAATTCTTTGTTTCTTATTCGAAGTAACAAATCACAAAGCTCTTTTGGGATTATTGGATGGAAAGTGCTACAAATAATGTTTGGTCTAGGGAAAAACCACAGACCTGGCAACCCTGGCTTGATCTACGGGTGATTCAAATAGATCCTGCTTTTATGAAGCTATTTTTTAACTGTTAATGTGTGACTATCGCAAAAACTAAATTCAACACATTTTCTTCACACACAGTATGAGTTGCAGTTTGACACGTTTTTCCTCTCCCTTTTGATTAACAGGATATAATCCGCCCTGATCATCGTCTGTTTTTAAACAATTGTGAATATAATTGCCTTCTTATGACTCATTTTTACAATATACAGTATTAATGTCTTCCTACATAAGCCTGTTTTTAACATTGAAAGATGTACGTTTGAGGGCGGAAAGACAGTTTTAATTAAAAGACAAAACAGACTGATTGAAAAACGTTCTTTCAAGGACATCTCAGTTTGGTAGAGATGAAACTGAACACTGATAGTTGTTATTACTAAACTTCAACATGCAAAGGAACAAAAGGGTTAAAGAAGAACGTTCTTCTTGTAGAGCTAATTCCATGTAGTCTGCGCTCCGTATCTTCGAAGCATCAAATAAAGACATGCATTCACGGTGGTGATGTACAGCGCTGCTTATGAAGCGCCGTGTGAAGCAGAAGAGTGTTTGCATTGCGGTGCCGGTGAAATAGCGCAGCTCTGCCTCTCTGATAGTTTATCTACAGTGAAAGTCTGTAGTTACTTAACACGGAGAGGTCAGAGGGCAGGCCACGGTTACAGCAGCTGGCCAGACTCAACTTCAGCATCCTGGCGGCTAATTAAGAACAGAGGATGGGGATATAGTGCTTTCCGGGCAATAGAGAGATATTGTTTAATTAATTCAGTGCGAGAGATCATTTAGAGTAAAAGTGTATTTTGAGTGCGTGGCAACGATCCAGCTTAAGCTCTACTCGTAGTTGAGTTTTTTATTGTAATCTGCGTACTTTCCGATCATAGACGAGCTGTTTTTTTAAACCCATGAACTAACACATCAACACCTTTTGTATTGAAACGCAAGGCAACAATTTATCCAGAATCCGTTTAGCGCTTGAGTCTGATTACGTGGAAAGAGCTGCAGACGCTGTACATGAGTGGAAACACATGGAGCACAGTTCAGGTGATGATGAAGACTCTATACCTTTACACACACGTTTATTTACTCTGAGGCCCAAACTGTGTTTATACTGAACTCCCTTTTGTATTCATCTGTCAAATCCATAAAAACAACAAATTCATACAAGGTTTTTGTGATTCATTCGTGTGTAGGATTATATCCTGTCAATAAACAGAACAATGACCTTTAATGGAAGAACGAGCCAAAACATGGCTAAACCAGCGTCTAACGCATAAATTAGATCTGCGAAGCAAGAGAAAAAAAAAAAAAAAAAGCCACTAGCTACTGGCACCAGATTAGCAGATTTTGAGCAAAAGCGGCCCTTTCTTCAAGCTCTTTCCTCTGCTTAACAACAGGAAGTAATTAAGGCAAATTATCCTCAGGTCAGACAGTCACTTGATAAGTTTACATGAACTGTGAGGTGAGAGGTCACAGCCACTGAAGTTGCACAGTTCAGCGTATACTTATCATCTTATCACAGCATTCTTCAAATAACAGCAAAAAGCAGTTATTACTAACGACAGGAGATTAACAAACCCCGCATGTAAACGCCGTTCGTAATTTGCTTCACTTCACTACGGTATGTGCATGCATGTGTATTCCGATATAATGACACTCTTTATAGCCACATTTTTATTTTCTCTCCAGAACCTGCAATTGCCTCAGAGTTTCCAGTAACCATACAGTCCTATATATACACCGTTTATAGAGTTTTCAAGGACAGCGTAGATGTGGAGGACTATATTCCAGTAATATGGGGGAAAAAAACACCTGCTATTTTAACATTCATAGGAATTCATTCAATAACATTCACTGGAATCACAAGAAGGCACTATATTTGAGCTCAAACAAGATAGCTTATAAAGAGATGATTTAAAGGTAAAAAAAAAAAAAAAAAGTGTTGCTTGCTATAATAGTCTAATAAAAATGTACAATCCCTTAAGTGCACGACATCATCAAATGAAGTCATATTGATTGCATTTTTATAGCATTATTGTTTAAAGATAATGCATTCATTCCCGTGCATTTTTTCTTTTTTTTACTTCAATATCCAGCAAATGAAGTTTTTTTTCCCCTCCAATTTAGTTTTTGTTTAACAAAACATAAGAAGTTTGTTTACTCGGCTCAGCCCTTAGACTCCCGTGTGTCTGCTAAATCCAACAGGTTGTAATTTTACATTTTATAAACTTGAAGCACTAAATCTGTAATACTGTGACAAACAAAACGGTAGCTGGCAATTATCAATAATGAGCATTTTAAATCAGGAGCTAGACTGTAATTGCATTCCTTCTTTAAACGAGCGCATATTTTAGGTTTAACCTTCGTGTTCTGGGGGTCTGAAAAACCGCAAGGCCCTTTCTGTCAAAAACACGCAGTATTTTTCTAATTTCCTTAATTTTATGAAAACAAAACTTCACATCTGTCCCTCATAAAGAAAAGGGGAAAAAAAAGGAAAAATGTGAGACCCCTGATTAAAAATTAATTTGAACATTCTCTGACTGGCATAAACACTGTAGAAATGATAAATGTTTATTTGAATTTGTTTTACTTTATTTTTCTACAATGTGACAGCAAATAAAAGCAGTGTCACTGGATAACAATCACCTTTCTAATAAATGCATACAGTTATAAAAGTATACAATGGGGATACATTGGCTATTCATTTTTTTAATTAATTGAAAAAAATATATATTTTTTTCTTTTCTTTTTGAGTAGGTCAGAGCAACAAATTACAAGAAACCAATTTGAACTGATATATAGTAAAAATGCTACTAAGTATTATTTTAAACACGCTGACATTCGACGTTGAGGTGAATTTAAACAGAGCAACCTACCTAGATTGACAAAACTCATCACCATATCCGCGTCATTCAGAAAGTTGGTGTCGTGCGCGGTGGCCAAAGGCGGGCTCTGACTGGTCAACGGCGCCGCGCGGTACGGCTGCTGCGGGGCGCGCGAGTATCCATGTGGAACTCCAGAGGCGCTTTTACGCGCTTTCCCAGCGAGCGCCTTCCCGAGTATCGCGTCCTCCTCGTCGGTCGTCATCGCGTTGTACAGGTCCAGCATGAAGAGCGGTGCCGACGACGCTTGTTTGCCCGGGGAGAAGGGCCGGGGACGGTGGGGCAAGCCCAGGATGGAGAGGATTTCTCTCTGGATCTCTCGCCGCTCGTGGTTACGCAACCGCCTGTAAATAAAGCTCGAATGCACATGGTTGTCTCCTAAACCGCATTGAACGCCGTGAAGAAAACCGAGACAGCTCCACAGAAGTCCAAATGTTGGCGCTCTCATCTTTATCTCTCAGGATGATGCTTTCACCAAGCGAGTGCTGCTGGGTTGATGATGGCGCTCTCCATGGTGCACCATGTATAACTTTGTTTCAGTTTCTTTATTAGCCTAATCAAGTCTTTATCCCGTATATGCTTTGGAATGAACTCCTTCTTACACTTCAAAGTGATGCCTCAGGTCAGCTGGTGCCTTGCGCTGTGCCACTGTTAGGCAACATCTTCACCAATGCCATTCAGTTGCATTTCGAACTGTTTAACATCAATCAAATAATGTCAAAAGAGAGAGAGAAAGAAACAACTTACAAGGACTCTTCACCTGTGCGTGTACTGAAAACAGCACCAGCAGCCTGGGAACGGGAGCGCGCAGCCTCAGGAGTCAGTGCATGAACTAGCTCAAGTTGTGCGTGCACCAACACAAGACTGCATCCCTGAAAAGTGTTGAAAGCGGTAGTCCGTCCCACACTCTGGAGGGTTTGCATCAACCTCTAGCGGTCGTATATAAAACATCGTTGACCTGAGGCATGAATGCAAGCTCACCGTGAAATGAGAGACACTTGATATATGAGACCTTTCGTGATTAGTCAAAGGAAAAGTCCAGGCGGGCAAACACCTGTCAGCTTTATTTCAGCGCTGCTCGCTCTGCTGCCTTATATTCGAGCTCACAACTATCGAGCGGTGCGCAGAGCCATTATCTGTAAAATGATGAGACAAACTAAAATCTTGCAAACGCTAGGCTTATATAATATATATTACTAATACTGAAGGATTATGATCGGATTATATGCATACCCACGTATTCATTTCTTTACAAAACTAAAACTTTGAGCATTTAGGCCCACCTATGCAGTCTAAGCAAAGGCTGGCTGCTTTGAAGGATGTTTTGGTGGCTGTATACTTTCCATACATCTTTTGAAAAATGGTAAGAATACAGCTGATAGTGTTATGACTTTGCCTACTGTACTTGATGACTTACTGTTATAAAACTTTTGACCGGTAATGTAAAAATCCAATGAATATCAACTCCCCGTGAGGGCACTTAAATATCTGAAGGTGAATCATTTGAGGTTCAGATGAAGACCGAGCGGCAAGTCTTGTCAGGGAACATCCTATATGTTAGAAAGAGCAACAGCGCCATCTAGGACCGGATCTGCGGCTGAGTGCAATTACAAGAGAGCCGCGTTTTGATCAGTAAAGCTTTTTAGTAGCACTTTAGCTTTAAAATCCTTTAAAATTAGCTTTTAGTATGAATATGTTAGTCTTAAGGTTGTGAATAAGCTGGTGTGCTATAAAACAAAGACAAAATTCGCATTTAGGAGATATAAGCATTCAAAAATTACACTCTCTCACTTCAGCTAAAATGGATCATGGATCAGATCTCCTGTCCAATCAGATGCTCTCTAGAGTCTGAAGTCCCTCCCCCTACATTATAAATATGCTGAAGCTGCGGCTGACTTCAGTCACTTGTTCATGGCACATAGAGCACTATATAGGGGACAGGGAATGATTCTGACAGTGTAAATATGCTTTCCACTGAAGCAATGAAGTCTGGTTTCACATTAGTGTCACGTGAACCGCTGCAGCATGCACACAGGTCCAGAGACACGAGAGCACAGAGCGGATCATGTTTTAAAGCGATGTGGAGGAGATTATGAGGAGAAACGGTTAGAGATTATAAGCAAACTGAAGCTTTACCGAGTTCAACGGCTCTGGCCGAACCGTGATATAAATAAAACGCTATTGGCTATTTTAAAAAAGGGGAGGAGCTGAGGTCTTCCCGTTTAGTTGAAATTACATCAACACATTGAATAATGCTGCATGTTCCAAGACACTTCAGTGGGCCTTTAATGCTGAATGTATGAGATCTTCTAACCCTAAGAACATCCCCGTGTCACGTATTATTCCACACGAACAGATCAAACTAATTCAGAATAATTTGATTAGATTACCTGTTACCTATTAATTCACCATGACCATATTTCATGCTATTATATATTAGTAGAGTACAATGTTAAAAAATATGTCAGTTACAAATAAAAAAAGTGATCAATTGATTGCAGGGCAGAGACAGGAATCCAACAACATTTTTTTTTGCTTCTCACATTTAGATTTTCAGGGTTTCATTTATGACCATGCTATGGGACACTATAAGAATAGGGCTAATAACCTGCTGGAAACTATATAGTACACATTCACCACATCATAAATAATACTATTTTTGTAACAGAACATGAAGCAACAACAGCAACAAAAAAATAATAAAAAAGTTTTAATTAATATTATTATTAAAAGTCAAACACATGACTGTTATAAAAAAATAATCACTGCAAAAATAAGAAAGCGCTCTCACAGGAGAAGCTGTAACTGATATCAGTTCTTATAAATAACAAAAAATTATACATTTATGTGAAGGTGTGCTTTATTACACACCCTTTATCAACCAAGGGAAAAAAAGACAATTTGATGTAGAGGAAGGTGGCTTAAAATGCACATGATAAATTTGTTCAATTTACCATTTTAACATTTAATACAGATATGATCTAACCACACTCATTGTAATCTGAAGACTATGGAAAGCCTGGAAAATATCGGAGAATTATAAAATGGTGATCCCAGGTGTGGAAATGAATAAAATCTTAAACATTAATGAAAAAGTCCTGGACATTTCTATAGTGAATATATACTTTTTCTGCTCTAAAATATTACAATTTTTTAAAATAGATTTGTGTAATCACAAATGCCTGGAAAAGTCATGGAAATTCGTTGGTCGCTACATGTGGGAACCCTAGTAGGAATATATCTAAAGGGACGAGAACGATCATGGATGTCTGAGAGATATTGCGAAGAAGGCATGAAGCGCTGCAGAAGAACTCCCATAACTTGCAAGCTGCAAAAGAAACATCCGACCACAAAGAAACACAAACGCGAAATGGACAGTAAATCTGGCATCATAAATACATCGAGATGATCGGCTGCTGATGGTTGAACGCCACTTGGGGGAGCAAGAGAGTGAGGAAAACGAGTCGACGTCTAGGTAGAATTTCCACTGCGAGAGTTGCAGAGCTCCTCACACTGGATGCTTTTCACAAGTGTTCGGCTGATGCTTTTTATTCCTCGTGAATAAATCATGGCACATCTCAGCTTATGACACAGTAAGACAAGTGTTGAATCGAGTCGTGGACAATCGCTGGTGTTAATGTAGGCAGCGTCATCTTATTATTTACACTTTAAGAGGTACTTCATGTGTCCATGAGTGTGAGACACTCTTGATCATCCTGAGATTGGAAAGATTCGCTGTTACTGTTTTCTTTCATTCACCGAGCAGCACCGCATCCAGACTGTCTGCATTCCAGCCAAAGCTCTTTCAATAGTTTGGCCCTTTACTGAAAGGATCTCTTCGCAACATCGCGCTGTAGCACATGGACGGATGGCACACACCTGGCTGGCCGGGCTCACCGGGGTGCCCTCTCTTCCCCTCCTCGCCTCTGTGACCAGGCGGGCCCGGCTTTCCTGGCTGACCTGGTTTTCCCACCCCTGCCGGACCCATTGGACCTGGAGCCGAAGTGAGATTCTGTGTCAAAGTGATATCCTGACAGTTTCTAGAATAAATACTGTATAAGCATTCAAGCTCTTGTGTGTCCACCATGTAAATAATTACGTCTGGGTTCTACATTATTTTACTGGATAATCATGCACTGCTAGTAAACATGTATTTGATTGACAATACTTTATATTTAAAATGTTTAAATGTATGTAATCGACGACACAGCATACAGTATGTCTAACATAATTCTTTGTATTTTCAGTCTTAGAAGTAATAATGGTAGCATTTTATTTTACAGTACGTGTACTTTCCTGGTACATATATAGTAATTATGTTGTACATACAGGTAAAAGAGTGGTAACACAAGGTACTTACCTGACATGTATGTACATGGGAACTAATAAGAAACACTGCTGTACTTTCAATGGTACATACATGGTAACTACTTTGTAGCTATAGACAAGTATTGGGTAATAACAGGCACTTACTTATAGTGTCCGTATATGGTAACTAACAGACACATTACTGTACTTACTAATGGTATGTATATGGTAACTATGTTGTACTCACGGACAAGTGTGGACACACATAACGGACACTTACTTACAGTGTGTGAATGTTAACAACAGTACAAAACAGAGGCTTACCAAAGAGTGTTTCCCACTGATGCCATTTAAAAAACATATTTCTTGAGAATTTAAGTAATTGTTTTGCTGCACTATGTACTTTATGTAGTGTTTTATGAACTGTTAATGCTAAATTGCTCTCCACAGCAGTGCATCTTATTTTACAGTCCTTGCTAGTTAATATGCCTAAGCTTATTATTACAAAGGTTAAAGAGCTGGTAATTCCTATGTAATGTTTATGTACAAGGGAGCACTTTATTTTATAGTCCTATTTCCATGTATTTACTATGAATGTACTAGTGAATATTCCAATTAGTTAATGTGCAAGTTACACCTGAGTGGCCGGTTGCATAAACGTAGCCTCTATGTTAAGACTGTGACTTAAGATCTAGTTTGACCAATTAGCACTTAGTTAGGGCTAATCAGTCTTACTTTTCTGATGCAAATTACACTGATCTACCTTTTTATGTAACTGACTTTACAAAGTTAGTACCAGTCTTGAAGAAAAAATTAGATGACTTTAGTTTTAAGACAATTCTAAGCAGTTTATGCAACTGGCCACTGGTAAGAGCTGGTAATTCATATGTAATGATTATGTACAAGGATGCACTTTACAGTCCATTTTCATGTACTTACTATGAATGCACTAACTAGTGAATATACCAGTTAGTTAATGCGTAAGTTACACATTACTTAGGTTGGGGGGTTCCTGTTATTACCCTCAATTGTCTGTAAGTACTACATAGTTACCATGAATATACCATTAGTAAGTACAGTAATGTGTCTTACAAGTTACCATAAATATGTGCCTGTTATTACCCACACTTGTCCATAAGTATAACATAGTTACCATATACATACCATCAGTAAGTACAATAATGAGCCTGTTAGTTATCATATACGGACACTATAAGTAAATGCCTGTTATTACCCAATACTTGTCTATAGCTACAAAGTAGTTACCATGTATGTACCATTGGAAAGTACAGCAGTGTTTCTTATTAGTTTCCATGTACATACATGTCAGGTAAGTACCTTGTGTTACCACTCTTTTACCTTTATGTACGACATAATTATTCTATATGTACCAGGGAAGTACACGTACTGTAAAATAAAGTGCTACCTACAGGGGATGGTGAATCTTTATATTCACACAGGAATGGCCAATTTAATAATTAGTGTTAGTAGTGGTGCTGCAGCTGCTCACCTGGTGTTCCTGGGAGACCCGGGTCTCCGATTCCTGACCGTCCTTGATTTCCTTTATCACCTTTTTCTCCTGGATCACCTGAACACAGCCAGAAAAAAAAAATCAGGTTGTGTGCTTCAAAACAAACAAACTAAATTATTATATGTACATGTATGCTGATACAGATTTTACTTTGGAAGCTATTAAAGGGTTTTTAATGAAATCTGAGAGATTTCTGTCCCTGTATTGACAGTCCATGCAACTACCACTTTGACGCTTCAAGAAGTTCATTGAGATTGTAAAACTAATTCATATGAATTGAGCGATTTAGTCCAAGAGACAAGTGTGCTTTATATGATAAACAGATTTAATTTAGGCTTTTATTCAAATGTAAACATCCATCAATGCACACATCAGATATGGTAAACGGAAGCTCAAGCATGTTTGCTTGAAGTGCAAGAACCAATGAGGTTCAGTCTCATGTTACGCAGCACGTTTGAGCTTCAGCAACAACCAATGAGGTTGAAAGAATCAAAGACCAAGGATATGTCTTTGGCCCCCATAAAAAGCTCTGGGAGCAGAAGCATTGACCTGGACCACTTTGCTCCTTTTACCTCATCCTGCATTAAAAACGTAGGTGTTTTCAAAACAGCAAAAGAAAAACAAATAAATGCGGTGATTAGCTCTTATTTTTTTTAGCTGCGTCTTCTCTCTAAGATTAAATCCTCTCTCTCTCAGAAAACCTTAGAGGTTGCCATCCATGCACTCATTACGTCTCGCTTGGATTACTGCAGCTCTCTTTACTATGGCATGTCCAAATCCTCTATTGCTCATCTCCAATTAGTGCAAAATGCCGCTGCAAAATCCTCAAAAGAAAATGCAAATTTGATCACGTTACTCCAATTTTGAAATCGCTGCATTGGTTACCTTTGCATTTTAGAACAGAATTAAAAATTCTTCTTTATGTTTTTAAATCATTAAATAACCAGGCTATTTGTCTGAGCTACTCTATCCGTACAATCCCACACGAAATCTGAGGTCCAGTGATAAGAGACTTCTCTCTGTCCCCAGATCGTGATTAAAGCATAGAGATAGAGCCTTTGCTATTGCTGGCCCTCGGCTGTGGAACAGCCTTCCGGATTATATCAGATCGGCACAGTCTTTAACTGTTTTTAAATCTTCTATTAAAACCTTTTTTTTCCCCCTTGGCTTTGAATTCATTGTGAGCTTCTGTCATGAATGTGTGGTTTGCTCGGTTTCTCTTCCTCTTCTGTTTTGTTCAGCCATGTTTGCTGTTTTTAAATGTGCTATATAAATAAAATAACCTTGAACCTAACACAGGTAAACTTAGGGGCCATTTACCCAACACTATTTTCAACTAAAAACAAATCTTTTTATGCCTTTTCACTGTTCATTTACACGGCAACAGCGTTTTGGGTGCCTGAAAACGCAAAATTTTGAAAGCAGGTTTTTAAAGTTTTTGAAAATTATACCATTATTGTCTCTGTGTAAACTACAAAAAAAGTGACGCAAGTGCATGCATATAACTTGTTCAGTCTATAAGCGCGTAGTATTTCTTTACAAAGTGACATCGCCAACTACTGGCCAGGCAGCAGAATACAGCATTTTTAGTCGTTTTCGCGGATCCGTGTGAACGAGGATCATTTTGACAAACATTGTCATGTCATCTATGCATGAAAAATGCAAAGGAAAAGCTTTTCCGTTTTTAGCACATCGTTATCAAGTAAGCATACCACAAACTAAGTACAAACTAAACAGAAATTTCACATGACACACAGCACAAGACACATCTAGAGAAAACACACTCCCCCTCTGTAATTAACACGGAGATGTTACTCCTACCTGAATCGTTACGTAAAATTGCAGATATGGGGTGATAAGAACTGTAACTCAAATGTTGTTCAGAAAACTAGTCTCGTCTGAATAGAGCTAAAGGGAAATTTGTTCTTGCCGTTTTTGCTCGTAGTAGTTATTCATGCAGCTACTATAATGAATGATTCATGCTTCAAAATTAAAGGTTACATTGAAGTTAGTTCAATACAATGCTGTTCAACTGAAATATTACTACTATTTGATATCTTGTCTACACCAGACATGAGTGGCACACTGCCACAATACTAGATTGCTCCCTTTATATCAGTGCAGCTGTCTACATTGATACAACACACCTTTAGTTGACGAACACCCAGTTTCTATAGCTGCTACAGCCATTTTATGAAATCAAATTATTTTATGAACAAATTTCTATATGAAACTATATGAAAACATTTAAGAAGTTATTTTTCATTAAAACCAGTTTTTCATGTTAGTCTGTCTACAAATAATCTTTTTTCTAATGATGTATGCAGTTGTAGCAATACAAATGGTATAACAATTATATAAACCAATTGATATAAATACATTTTTGTTACTAATTGATATCTGGGAACATTCTGAGATAATGTACAGCCCTGTAGTAATAGTGTGATATTATGTAGCATGTCTGTACCTTTCATGCCAGCAATACCAGGCCGCCCAGGTAAACCCCGCTGCCCTTGCAGTCCGTTAGAACCAGACAAACCTGGGAATCCTCGAGAGCCATGAGGGCCTGGTGGCCCTGGAGGCCCTGGGGGTCCCATGCGTGTGTAGCAGTGCTCACAGCTTCTGTGATGATTGTGCTGGCTACTCAATAGAAGAGCAGGTATCTCAGCTGTAACCCCAAAAAAATAATAAGACATCTGTCCCAACTTATGAACATGTACATTCAGGGATTAAAATGAACTTTCACTCACCAGCCAATTTGGCTACTACATTTACTTAACTAGCCAAAACAGAAATATCAGAAAAATTTTTTATCAAAATGACATTTGATGAATTTAAATATATTTATTATTAAATCAGATTCTGAATCATTTATATAATTTTTTATTTTCAAAATAAAATAATTTTATTACATTAAATCCCTGTTTGCGGATACCATAAAAACTAAAATAGAAATTATATATATTATATATATATATATATATATATATATATATATATATATATATATATATATATAAATTCTGTGCAATATAGTGAAACACCTTTGGGTACTCACATCGAAGAATGTCTCTGCAAATCTGTTGAATGTGTTGCTCGGAAAACTCTCTGCCCTGCAAACACATGGGAACAAGAGTCTGTTCAACTGTCCATGCAGTATTATATCCTCCATTGACTAGATTATCTTACTGGAGAGTGCAACACTTAACAATACAGTTATTTGGAAACATTATACGTACAGGTCGTCCCTCGGGTCCAGGTGGTCCCGGGGGGCCTATTTCTCCTATTTCTCCTCTGGGCCCTGAGGGTCCCGTCTGTCCTCGCTGTCCAGGAGGCCCCTGGTGGCCGTTCAGACCCATCTGCCCCGGCTCTCCTGCTGTCCCTTTCTGACATGCACACAAACACAACTCAACACACTTACAGTAGAGCTAATGGGTGACAGTACATTCAGATCAGAGATGTGCCCACCTCTCCTTTCTGTCCAGCTGGCCCAGGTAAACCCTGTGTAGAGAGAAGTCACATATAGGAATTGTGTTATTAACAGCTCCATAATAATCTATCTATCTATCTATCTATCTATCTATCTATCTATCTATCTATCTATCTATCTATCTATCTATATATAGTGTTCACTCTGTAAAGCACTCTGTTACTATCAAGAAAAACTACTCCACCTTGTGGTTGATTCTGCAATTTCAGACACAGAAATTAATGTTACTTATTATCAAAGCGTTTATTTTTTTATTTTTTTATTTAATCTCTTCATCCAGTTGTGTAATTCATAAATGTGTAAAATTCAATGTGCTGTAGGTTTTGTTAAAAAAAAAGTTGCTGGTCAAAGTTACATTTTGTTATAAATATGATATGAGTGTGCATATTACATATACAGTCTAACCAAAATTTATTCAGACACCTTGAACATTTCATTCATTATTACAGTTTATTCACTATAGTTTAAAAAAAAATGGTAATAAAATATGACAAGATCTCAGAGTTAAACTGTCAGAAAAAAATAATCTTAATTATGTCAGATAACACTTAAGCAAAACATGGTCAGGTCAAAGTGTCTGAATCATTTTTGGTCCTAAATTTTTAGCAATTTTACTGGTAGTATACTGGGTATAATATGTCACAGTTTACTTGATTTTGCTATCCTCACTTACATAAATGACTATAGTGTCCTGCACCCACTAGTAAAAATATATCAAAAATATCTGAATAACTTTTGGTTTGACTGGATCTCTCTCTCTCTCTCTCTCTCTCTCTCTCTCTCTCTCTCTCTCTCTCTCTCTCACACACACACACACACACACACACACACTTACATGAACACCGGGTCTCCCAGAGTCTCCTCTTTCACCTTTCATCCCCTGTTTAAATTGCAAAAACAAAATTTAGTATGTAGAACATCTTAGGTTTGTGAACATCTAAGCATGTTCTATTAAATCATGTATATTGTATGAGGGCTGCTTCTAAAGTATGTTTGAGTACTTGAAATCATGACAACTGAAACTTCTTTGTTTCATCTATGTCAAAAACATTTATCATAATGCCCTGCAATATAGATCATGGCCTTGATCAGTGGGGCCAGATATTCTTTGTTCCAAGAAATTATAAAATGTAAAAATAAAATCCAAGTTAATATATATATATAATACTGAAAAAGAAATTAAAATACTTGAAACTTTTACTTCAATACATTTTTCTTAATTTTAATTACATTTGAAGGATTAATTTCACAGAATTTTTTATTTTATGCTGCAATAATATGCGATTTTACACTGTAGTCATCCAAGGGACGGAAACGTTCTGCTACTTGAAAAATCATCCATGAAGTGAATATTTGACTGCCAACTGAATCTGAATTAAATGATTATCTTTGTTGTCACAGAGATCAGATGATTACATGGTTATTCAGCATTTTTAAGATAAATTAGAGCCCTGTGAAATGAGTTTTATTTTTCCCAAATTCCATATTTCCTCAGTTCCATTTTGAATGGGTTTTTTTTTTTTAAGCAAAGATTATTTCTAATCAATTAAATTAATAAAACTTTAACTATTTAACTATTTATTAAAATGTTAATAATAATAGGGCCCAATGAAATGTGTTTAATTTTTTCAGAAATCCTGTGTTGTCTTTTTTTAATTTTCTGGATTCTGTATTTTATTATTATTTTAATACAAATTTTCATTTAAAAGTGGTAATTAAATGAATGCATACATCTTCATAAATGTAATTTATCTTTTCATATTCATATTTAAATAGCAGTCTTTATGATTTGATTAAGTCTACAGCTCTACGTTTGATTTATTCATCCAAATTTTGCCAAATTCCATGACATTCTGCATTATACAGTAAATTCCAATTTTATGACTGGATTCCGCGATTCCACCCATGTTTTCCACATCGTGGAAATCAATGGACCTCAGTATAGTGACAAAAACAACATCTTAGACATGGGATGGCAATGTAAGTATACTGTAATTAAATCTGACAAACGTTTACATTTATGCATTTCAGTTGCGCTTTTACAGTACAATGTAGAACCTGCAAAATGGCCACATTTTCCACTGGAATACAAGCCAAAAGACATTGGCCAATATTTACTAGTGATCACATGTAATAATAAAAAATAAAAAAAAAATGTAAGATTATTATTATTTTTTAATCACTAACAATTGAGTTGTCTTAAAAGGAGGACTGAAAAGTTTCAGTTAGAAGAGAAGGTTCCATTTTAGTCTAATAACAGAGATAAAAAAAACATTTCCACCAAAATCCTTATCATTAGCTCTAGCAATTATTTTCTTTTTTTTCTCAGTAAAACACAACTGTAAATGGTTAACTTACATCTGCTCCTCTTTCACCAGCATCTCCTCTTTGACCCTGTAAAAACATTTCACAGTAAGGTTTGTAGAAAAACTGAAAATTTAATTCCTATAACTAGATAAAGAGAATCCAAATAAACAAATCGTTCTATTATTTTACATATTTATTGACAAATACAGGTACTGGCCATATAATTAGAATATCATCAAAAAGTTGATTTATTTCACTAATTCTATTAAAAAGTGAAACTTGTATATTATATTCATTCATTACACACAGACTGATATATTTCAAATGTTTATTTCTTTTAATTTTGATGATTATAACTGACAACTAAGGAAAATCCCAAATTCAGTATCTCAGAAAATTAGAATATTGTGAAAAGGATCAATATTGAAGACACCTGGTGCCACACTCTAATCAGCTAATTAACTCAAAACACCTACAAAGGCCTTTAAATGGTCTCCCAGTCTAGTTCTGTAGGCTACACAATCACGGGGAAGACTGCTGACTTGACAGTTGTCCAAAAGACGACCATTGACACCTTGCACAAGGAGGGCAAGACACAAAAGGTCATTGCAAAAAAGGCTGGATGTTCACAGAGCTCTGTGTCCAAGCACATTAATAGAGAGGCGAAGGGAAGGAAAAGATGTGGTAGAAAAAAAGTGTACAAGCAATAGGGATAACCGCACCCTGGAGAGGATTGTGAAACAAAACCCATTCAAAAATGTGGGGGAGATTCACAAAGAGTGGACTGCAGCTGGAGTCAGTGCTTCAAGAACCACAACGCACAGATGTATGCAAGACATGGGTTTCAGCTGTCGCATTCCTTGTGCCAAGCCACTCTTGAACAACAGACAGCGTCAGAAGCGTCTAAAGACAAAAAGGACTGGACTGCTGCTGAGTGGTCCAAAGTTATGTTCTCTGATGAAAGTAAATTTTGCATTTCCTTTGGAAATCAGGGTCCCAGAGTCTGGAGGAAGAGAGGAGAGGCACACAATCGACGTTGCTTGAGGTCCAGTGTAAAGTTTCCACAGTCAGTAATGGTTTGGGGTGCCATGTCATCTACTGGTGTTGGTCCACTGTGTTTTCTGAGGTCCAAGGTCAATGCAGCCACATACCAGGAAGTTTTAGAACACTTCATGCTTCCTGCTGCTGACCAACTTTATGGAGATGCAGATTTCATTTTCCAACAGGACTTGGCACCTGCACACAGTGCCAAAGCTACCAGTACCTGGTTTAAGGACCATGGTATCCCTGTTCTTAATTGGCCAGCAAACTCGCCTGACTTTAACCCCATAGAAAATCTATGGGGTATTGTGAAGAGGAAGTTGCGATATGCCAGACCCAACAATGCAGAAGAGCTGAAGGCCACTATCAGAGCAACCTGGGCTCTCATAACACCTGAGCAGTGCCACAGACTGATGGACTCCATGCCACACCACATTGCTGCAGTAATTCAGGCAAAAGGAGCCCCAACTAAGTATTGAGTGCTGTACATGCTCATACTTTTCATGTTCATACTTTTCAGTTGGCCAAGATTTCTAAAAATCCTTTCTTTGTATTGGTCTTAAGTAATATTCTAATTTTCTGAGATACTGAATTTGGGGTTTTCCTTAGTTGTCAGTTATAATCATCAAAATTCAAAGAAATAAACATTTGAAATATATCAGTCTGTGTGTAATGAATGAATATAATATACAAGTTTCACTTTTTGAATGGAATTAGTGAAATAAATAAACTTTTTGATGATATTCTAATTATATGACCAGCACCTGTATATCTTTGTTGGAAGTGTGTGAACCTCTAAGGTCAAAAAGTCGGAAGTTTCAATTAATGGGATAAAAGTCAGGAGTGTGTTTATCAAGCCCTGCCCTACTGAAAGAACAGAAACTGGTAAAGGTCTGGTCCTTCCCTCACCATGCTTCAAACAAAAGAGATTTCTGAGGACTTCCCAGGGAAGTTGCTACAGTTTGGTGGATTTTATGTTCCCATAAAATGTTAATCAACTTTATTTTAAAATTAACAATTTTGCATAGCTATTACTAAATTAGCAATATTGAGTATTAGTATATATGGACAAAAGTTTTGGGACACACCTCTTAATTACTGAATTCAGGTGTTTTAATCAGACCATTACTATAGTGTATAATATCAAGCACCTAGCCATGCAGTCTGCATTTACAAACATTTGTAAGAAAGAAAATGGGTTGTTTCTGAAGAGCTCAGTGAATTCAAGCATGGTGCTCCGATAGGATACCACCTTTGCAATAAGTCAGTTCGTGAAATTTCATTCCTACTAGATATTCCACAGTCAACTGTAAGAGGTATTATTGGAAAGTGGAAGCATTTAGGAACAGCAGCAAATCAGCCACGAAGCGGAAGACCACATAAAGTCACAGAGCGAACTGGTCGCCGAGTGCTGAAGCCATGGTGCCTAAAATCACCAACGCTCTGCTGATTCCATAGCTGTAGAATTCCAAACTTTTACTAGCATATCAGCAGAAAAACTCTGTGGCGGGAGTTTCATGGAATGGGTTTCCATGGCCGAGCAGCTGTGTACAAGTCTCACATCACAAAGTACAATGCCAAGCGTCTAATGGAGTGGCGTAAAGCACACCGCCACTGCAGTGGAAACGTGTTCCGTGGGGTGACGAATCACGCCTCTATGTTTGTCAGTCTGATAGGTGAGTCTGGGTTAGGTGGATGCCAGGAGAACATTATCTGCCTGACTGCAATGTGCCAACTGTAAAGTTTGGTGGAGGAGGGATGAGGGTATTATGGGGCTGTTTTTCAGGGGTTGGGCTAGGCACCTTACTTCCCGTGAAGGGAAAACTCTTCAGCCTACCAAGACATTTTGGACAATGCTATGCTTCCAACTTTGCGGGAACAGTATGGGGAAGGCCATTTTCTTTTCCAGCATGACTGTGCCTCAGTGCACAAAGCAAGGTCCATAAGACATGGTTGGATGAGTTTGGTGTGGATGAACTTGACAGGCCCTTACAAAGCCCTGACCTCAACCCAATCAAAGACCTTTGGGATGAACTGGAAAGGAGATTGCGAGCTAAGTCTTCTTGTCCTGACCTCACAAATTCTCTACTGAATGAATCAGCAAAAATTAACAAAGAAACAGAGGTCTGTTAGAAAAATCTGTTGACTTTCGCAATCTTTATTGCATTATATGCCAATGGTGACAGTTCAGAAATGGTAAAAAGCAGTCTTCAATCTCTTCAAACTCTCTGAAAAAGTTCAAAATCTAAGTGTCTCATTTGACCAATCTACTAATTCTAATACCTAATATTTCAAGACCATATTCTCTCTCTTGTTCTCCGCCATTTACTGTGATCTTCCACCCTCTCAACATTGCAAGTCACCACCCACTTTTAAGCCCAGAAGACACTGCAACTCTGATCCATGTATTTGTAAGCTCTTTCCTCAACTAATTAAGTAATTTTTTTACCTATTATGCAAAATCCACACAGAAAGGTCTCCTGGCTCAGTTGAGGACAAAACCCACTGAGCCACTGTGCTGGGCCCTTTTTTTTTTTTTTTTTTTTTTGTCATTTCCAAAACATTGAAACATTCAATATTTACCATAGATTATGGTAAATATTTACATTCAAATTACTATGCAGGTAATTTGTAATGAACAATATTGTATTATTGCATTATGGCTAGAGGTTTCAAAATTTTAGACCAAACTATACTGATGATTTATGTATACTGTATCTCTACACTTGCACCATAAATCACTGAATTAAATTGAAAATGAAAACCTTCTCCAAAGATGAAATTAGTTTCTATGAAGAGTATCACGTGTAAAGTACAATGTGTGAGGCAGTTACTGCTACCGTTTTACCATCTTTGAGATTATTTTCAAAAGGCTGTACAAAAATTTTGAATGATAGATTCATAACAAAATTGCCAGTTCTAACAGAGAGCAAACCCATAGTAATTAAGATTTAGCATTAAATTTAAAAACAGCTGTCAATAATTCATGTAGTTTCACTGAACGCAGCCAATGCTTGTAAACCACAAGCAACATTTTCATGAATGCTTTTCTTGTTTGCCATGGTAGAAATGATCATTACCTTACTGAAGTTAATAGAGCTACACTTGGAAAATCTGCTCACCATAAAGTGGGCTTGCGCCTCCAAGACTGACCAAAAATGCAATGTCAGAGTTTTCTTTCTCATTAAATCAAAAGAAATAAATGCAATTTGGATGCAGTAACAAAATCATTTTCAGAAAGTTTAATAAATGTATGAGACATCCAAACCCCAGATAAAATGTGATGTGGAATCTTTATGAAGTGGTTATTAATTATTTACCTTCTGTCCCTGTGATCCTGGCATTCCTGGATGTCCTGGCTGGCCAGCAATCCCAGGTTCTCCAGGCTTACCCTTCATTAAAAAGCATGATAAATAAAGTTGAAACATGTAAAGATGCAGTCTATCAAGTTTGTTTCCTCTTCCTTCAGGCATCTGATGAGGTTAAATTTGAATAAAATATTTTACCTCGTGCCCTGGAAGTCCTGGTTGACCGGCCACTCCACTTTCCCCTTTAGTGCCCTAATATTGGAAATATACATTTGTGAGTCAAAGTTAGGGAGTAAGAACTTTTATTAAATATCCCATGAAAAGGCTTGACGAGTGCGGTTATGGACGGGGTCAATCAAAGTTATTTGCTTGAATCACAGTCGTGGATTGGTAATGATACAGAGAGAGACTTTCTCGTTCTAGAGAGCATTTATTGGACTAAATACAAGATAAGTACAAGATTATCAATATCTGGCCTGTGTAAATCTGAGGCTATTTCTACCCTATATGTCATGAGCCGGGTTTGATTCTCTTATTTTTTCCTTTGCCATCATTGCCTATTGAACTCAGCTGCTTGTCATTACTGTCTGCATTCGCGCTGATTGCTGTTACACCTGTGGCTCTTTCCCTCTGATTTTCTCTGTTATTTCTCCTTGCTGTTTTCTACGTCTCTTTGTCAGATGATTAAATACCTGATGTTGCCGTTGTCTCCCTACCCTTCTTCAGATATCCATAACCTTTGTTTGTGTGTGTTCGTCCCAGTCTAAGTCCCAGTCCCAGTAGCCAGCTTGTGATCTGCCTTTCTGAAGCTCTCTTGTCCTCAGACCTGGCTTCGTCCATCTGCCAGGCATTGTTCTCTCCATCAACAACCCGAGGCGCCTCAAGATCCAAGACCGAGCAACTGATCTCTGCCAACCTTTACCCGTGACTGTTTCTTGTTTTCCCCTATGTGATAACCAGCTGCGAGCGGCCTTTTGTGACGGCGCTTGGCAGTCTGCCTCAGTTCTTCAGTTTGGACTGGTGATTAAACTCTGTGAACTTGCATTTTCACCTCTGGGTCTTCTATCTCACAACACCCTACTCCGGATACATTTAAAAACGGTGTTTTCATTTCAAAACTCTCTCCATCCACACTAGTGTTTTTAAGAGTTTTTCAAAACTTTCTTGTCCACACTGAAACATCCACACTCTGATTGAGTAAAACGTAATAAAAGCTCCCAGAGATAATACAGAGAGACCAGACATAATAAATTTCTCATGCCATTCTTCAGGCACAATAATTTTAGAAGCAAAATCTTTCACCACTTACTGGTGCGTTCATGTGAAACTCAATCGCTACTCATTGTAAGGTCTAAAATGCAATCGCTCTCATGTTTTTACGTAGGACAGCAAATGCAAGTACATTTTCTGTAATTTGCTGGAATGTAATATAAAGATTGTACAAAGTAACATGCATCTTTAGCAATCGGTGAAATTGAAGAGCACATAGCAGACACACACCAGTATAAACATACTATGGTAACTATGGGTTCAATATGCATCACATGACTAACATGCATCATCGTTTTCAAATACCTACGTTTTCACAGCCCACACTATTATGCAAAATAGAGTTTTCAAATTTATCCAAATTTAGCATCTTCAAAAATCTAACTTTTTGCTGAACAAAAACAGCATATAAGTGTGGATGGAAGGCCAACATGCAGCATGCACAACACCGTTTTCAACTAAAAACAGAAAACTTTTTGTGTGTTTTTGCCATTCTTTTACACGACAATGATGTTTTGGGGGCCTGAAAACACAAAATTTTGCGGTCGATATCTAACTCTGTCTAACAGTCATGAGCCCTGTCTCACGTGTCTGGGCTTTCAGCATGCCGAGGCTGCGTTTGTGGATGACTCGTTCCCAATCCGGGAATATGACCATCACGGGGTTAAGATCGAGACTTGCTTACCTCAAACGAGGTAGAGTCCCCTGTGACACACCCCAGTCTAGCTCCTCTGCTTGTGAGAGAGCTACTTTGGCTGGTGGCCAAGGTGATCTGAGGGTGACGGTGTGGGCTTCCCCAACGAGACAGCCTCCTCGGGCCACACCCCCCTCTCGTCAGGTCCGGATGACCAAATGTCGATCGCCGCATCACAAGGCGGGCTTGAGTCCTCGGGAGATGAGGATTCAACTGCGGTGCCTCCCTCTGGGATGCCAACATTGCCAGAGTCTGATCCTGAGCTGATGGCCATGCTTTCCCGGGCAGCTGAGAGCATCGGGCTTGAGTGGAACCCTCCACTGTGTCCCAGGTGCTCGAGGCTGGATGATTGGTTCCTGGGGGCTATGCACGCTGATCGCCACCACCCCCCACCAGTTCCATTCTTCTCAGAGGTGCATCAGGAAGTCACCGGTTTGTGGAAGGCACCTTTAACTGGCCAAAACTGTTCTGGGGCTACTTCCACCTTCACTACCCTTGATGGGGGAGTGGCCAAAGGTTATGTGGGGATCCCTCCACTGGAGCATTCTGTTGCGATGCAGCTGTGTCCACAGAGTGCCTCCTGGCGTGGTGATCCCAAGCACCCGTCCAAGGCCTGTAAGTCCTCATCCATGCTTGAGCAAGGCTTATAGAGCTGCGGGTCGGGCCACTTCCACCTTGCATGCCATGGACATCCTGCAAGTACACCAGGCCAAAGTGCTCAAACAGCTGCACAAGAGCAGTGCTGACCAGGGACTCATGCAGGAGGTGCGCACTGCTACCAACCTTGCTCTATGGGCAACGAAGGTCACTTCGCGGTCAGGTGATGTCCACCTAAAGCTAAACCTGACAGACATGATTTAGTCTGATCGGACACAGCTCCTCAACACCCCGGTCTCCCAGGCTGGCCTCTTCGGTGACGCAGTCAAGAGTTTTTCACAGCAATTCTTGGCCGCCCAGAAGCAGTCTGAGGTGATTAAACACATTCTGCTCTGGCACCTCACCGCTCTTGTCTCCATCTTCCTTTGCCACTAACCAGTCAGAGCCGGCCCGAGAATGCTCAGCCTTCTCACGCCTCGTCTGCCATTACACGGAATCAGACGAGGGCACGCACTCTGCCCTCGCTAACGGACGCTACACCATCCTTGTCAGGGCCATCTATTCCGCCTCGCTGCCCCACCGTGGGTACGCCTGTAGTTCCTCTGACCCTACTGGCTCAGTTTCTTTTTTCTGGGGGCCTGGCTAGAGCACCTCAGTCCATCCCGCTGGCTCATCCAAAGATCAGGTTTGGCTATGCAATTCAGGTCGCAACCGTGCTGGCAAAGGGCACAATCGAGGTCCCTCCAGCCGACATGAAGTCCGGGTTCTACAGCTACTTTATAGTACCCAAGAAAAACCGTGGATTACGACCAATCCTAGACTTGCGTGCCTTGAACCGAGCTCTTCACAAGCTCCCGTTCAAGATGTTAATGCCCAAACGCATTTTCAAATGCATTGTTCCTATGGACTGGTTTGCAGTGACCGACCTGAAGGATGCATACTTTCATGTCTCCATTCTTCCTCGACACAGACCGTTCCTTCGGTTTGCTTTCGAGGAGCAGGCATACCAGTACGAGGTTCTCCCATTCAGGTTGTCCCTGTCTCCCCACGTCTTCACGAAGGTTGTGGAGGGAGATCTGGCTCCTCTCAGGGAACAATGTGTCTGTATCCTCAACTACCTCGATGACTGGCTGATTCTAGCTCACTCTCGAGAACAGTTGTGTGAGCACAGGGACCTGGTGCTCAGACACCTTGCCCATCTGGGCCTTCGGGTCAACTGGGAAAAGAGTAAACTCTCCCCTGTGCAGAGGATCTCTTTTCTCAGCATGGAAATAGACTCGGTCGCCATATTCGCACAGCTTATGAGCGAGCATGCTCAGTCACTCCTGAATTGCCTGAGTCAATTCGTGGGCAAGAGAGTTCCACTGAAACTATTTCAGAGGCTCCTGGGGCATATGGCATCCGCAGTGGCTGTTATACCGCTCGGTTTGCTTCATATGAGACGACTTCAGCACTGTTTTCATGACCAAGTCCCAAGATGAGCATAGCAATGGGGCACGCACCAAGTGACCATCACTCCGGCCTGCTGCCAAAACTTCACCCCGTGGTTGGACCTCTCATTTCTATGGGCTGGTGTTCTCCTAGAACCAATTTCCAGGCATGTTGTTGTAGTGTTGTCAAAAGTACCGACTTCGGTACCTATCGGTACTGAAATTTTAAAAACGTGACGCTTTGAGCACTGTTGAGCGGATTCATAAACATCTCTGATTGGCCATTGTGTTGACGCGCTCATCGGATATGCCTGTGATTGGCTACAATGATCAACGCGTGGGAGCATTTGAAAGCACACGGAAGTGTTTGAATTTGAAAGCGTTTTGAAAGTGGGAGCGCGAGCGATTGAAAGCAGGCGTCTAACAGTGGACCGTTCCGCGATAGACGCCTGCTTTCAAACGCTCCCGTGTGTATCTGTGTAAGCGCTTAGTGAAGAGATTAATTGATGACTATTTACAACGTTTTTACAGCGTTGATCATTGAAGCCTATCACAGACATATCCGATGAGCCGTGAAAACAACGGCCAATCAGAGATGTTTACGAATCCACTCAACAGCGCTCAAAGCATCACGTTTTTAAAATTTCAGTACCGACTAGGTACCGAAGTCGGTACTTTTGACAACACTATGTTGTTGTTCACATCCCGGGCAGGCTCAATCGTGCAGCTGACGAGCTCTCACGACAGCAGTCTCACCATGGGGAATGGAGACTCCATCCCCAGACCGTCCAGATGATTTGGGAGTGCTTCAGAGATGCACAGGTTGACCTTATTTTACTCCCTTACCGAGGGCACCCTCGGCACGGATGCTCTGGCAAACAACTGGCTGTGGGACTGACTCTGTCAGTCTTATAATGCGAGTGAATGGGAACTCAATCAATAAGAGTCGGCAGTGATGTCTCGCGCTTATACTTCAATGAGTGCTAGACATCACTGCCGTTGTCAGAGCGCGATCAGACCTCACTAACTGAGTGCTGAACGCAGTTGGACATAGTGGTGTATTAGAGGTAAAAAATTATATAAATACTGTTTGGTTTCTCGCACAAACCGATCGGTTCGTGTCTTAGGAAATCAATCATTACTGTCTGCATTCTGCAGTCGTCACGAGCCGCAGGGTTTAATCCATGATAGCATGATATTTTTACTGATATTTGTGAATTGTCTTTCTAAATGTTTCGTTAGCATGTTGCTAATTTACTGTTAAATGTGGTTAAAGTTACCATCGTTTCTTACTGTATTCACGGAGACAAGAGCCATCGCTATTTTAATTTTTTAAACACTTGCAGTCTGTATAATGCATAAACACAACTTCATTCTTTATAAATCTCTCCAACAGTGTAGCAATAGCAGTTAGCCACGGAGGACAGCCTCAAATTCACTCAGAATAAAACTTTTAACATCCAAATAAATACTTTACTCACATAATTCGAAGCATGCATGCAGCATGCATGACGAAAAGATCCATTCTTGTAAAGATCCATTTGAGGGTTATATTAGCTGTGTGAACTTTGTAAATGCGCTGTAATATAGTCGACAGCTCGTGTGGCAGGAAGCTCGCGTCTTAAAGGGGTGGCGCCGAGTGTAAATCAGTGCATAGTTAATGGTGCCCCAAAATAGGCAGTTAAAAAAATTAATTAAAAAAAATCTATGGGGTATTTTGAGCTGAAACTTCACAGACACATTCAGGAGACACCTTAGACTTATATTACATCTTGTGAAAGAACGTTCTTGGGCACCTTTAAAATATCTTCATTTGTGTTTCAAAGATGAGTGAAAGTTTTACGGGTTTGATCAAATAAATGTAGCCTTAATGAACAGAAGAGACTTCTTTCAAAAACATTACCAAATCTTACAGACACCAAACAAAGTTAAACATTGTCAGACAAATCTCTCTTTGGAAGTCACTGAGATCATGAAGTTTTCAGATTATTTAGTACACATCATAACAGTGTGCACATATTTCTGCCCTCTGTTGTTGTTTTATTATTTTTTTTTTTGTAAATGAAAAATGTCCATTTTGTCTCATAAAGTGTTCAATAAGTCATGAAGAAAAGCGTTGTTGGCTAGCTCTGAAGTTTGAAGATAACTGCACAAGAGATTTGAAATCTGGACATGCTTTGTTGTCTCTTTCCTTGGACACAGTCTAAAAAACATGATTTAAAACGGAACAAGTTCGAAGGATCATAACCATTTATAAGCTAGGGCTTTTGTTCTGCACAATTACACATCACATGTAGCAATCCACATGCATGTCTATACAGATGATGAAAGGCGATTGAGAAAAACGGTGCAGGCAGAACAAAGAGATTTTGCCATCTGTCTTGCAATTGCTTTGAAATCACTATAATAATGTAATAGAGACTCCAACTCAGTAATCAATATCTATAATGTTTTCCATATGAATTCAACATTACAAAAGGCAAAAACATGCATTGCAACCTTAGGACCAGGTTGTCCACTTGAACCAGGCATTCCAGGCAATCCCATCTCGCCCTGTAGAAAGACAAACGCAATCAAATAGATGTTCTTAACATTACAGCAGTTAACTTGCAATCAAAATTCTTTTTGTTTATTTATTTTTTCTTTGTAATCTTGTCTTTGCAAAATTTATTGCTCTGCTTGTGAAACCGAGTCCTTTTTTTCTTTTCGGCTGACGTCCAACTGTGATATGGAACACCCACTTTTCATGTTCCAATCAAATTTCTGATTGATAAAACTTAGACCCGCCCTGATTTTTTTTTCATGTTGAATATCCTGTTTCACATGGAAATGGGTCAGTTTAGAGGATTTTATATGCCCATCAAAGAGTAAGGCATATTTTACTTTCATGCCACATGGTTTTCCATGCATAAACGATCCCTTCACGAAAGGCCCTTCCACAAGTCAGTTAGCGAAGAGTACATGTGATGGTCACTTCAAGTAATTAATTTTAGTGTTTATGGTCATGTGACCCAGGGTGTCCAATCCAATTCAAGATGTTTTGTTATGTTTCACTAAGTGCATTCCAAACAGCTACATTATAACATGCAAGTGCCCTGCTACTACCAAACTCCCCACTTCAAGGGTTCTGCACTTCGGAGTGAGTAGGGCAAAGGGATGCTCACTTCTGATTGGAATTCGCTCCATGAACAAAGTAAACTTTTCTCACCTTTCCTCATTTTTAGAAGACTTATCTAATAGCAATTCTGTTCTATGTTGGCTTAAATCAAAATTGTTGGCTTAAATCCTCTCCAATACATCCATTAAAACAAGTCTTTAGTCAGATCAATTCCAAACTTATACTGTTTTCACACTTTTCAAAAGCTTGGTCCACACATAAGAATGATTCCAAATCCCCTTGCCTCCACAGGTCTGTTTCACATTGAGCTCCAAACTG